>NC_140941.1:103981030-104558530 GCF_014529385.1 Adiantum capillus-veneris
TAAGTGTTACTATCTTGCTAGCTTTGAAAACTCAGATAATAGTTTTGCTAACTCAGGTAAGGTCTCTGCAGCCTGATCAAAAGTCAACTCCCACTGCACACTCACACAGAGGTGTTTCTCCTTGATCCACAAATGTCTGTAATTATTAGACAAAAGAATAGTCCATCTGGGACATTTGAGAGCTGGTTCCGCCACTGTGCTATGCTGGAAGTTACTGTGATCATCTTCCCATATGAGAACAACCATCACTGGAGTCTCATATGCCTTGATGTTGACCAACCAGCAGTGTGGGTGTTCAATTCAATAAAAGGAACCCACCCTGAAATTAGGCTGTAAGTGTTTTGTGTCAGAAAGTGTTTATTATAGATATCCATGTAAATTTGAAGCCTCATGCTAACATCTTGACATTGCCTAATGCAGTTGTATAAAGAGGTTGTTGCTTGCCTATGGCAAGCTATGTGGAAGGTATGAACTATACAAGGCCACAATCAAAGAAGTACCTGTCCCAAATCAAACCGATGGGAATTCTTGCGGCTGGAGATGTCTTCTCCATGCAGAATATGTCCTGCAAAGCTACTTTGCATTAAAACCTTTCATGACTAAGGTACCCATTTTGCAATGCATTCAGTTAGTTTTGGTTTAGTCTATAAAAGAATTCTCATCATGTGGTCTTTCAATTTTGCAGAGTGCTTTAAAAAACTACACATATGATTATTTGCAAAGATACCGGGTAAGTTTAATACAACACCTGCTTACTATGTCTAGCCCTAGAGAGCTTGAAGATAGCGGCTTGGATGAGCGCACTATTGATCTTACAAAACATGACGTGCCACCACGACAAACCCCTACATCCGATACAGTGGAATCGCATCGGGCCGAGGGTGTCATATCAGCAGAAGATCAAAGAGTCGAGGATGAGGAAAGGACAAATGAGCATATGGAAGCAGCTAAGGTTCAACCGGAGGAGACAATAAAAGAGGCAAGTCAGCCTGTGGAACAGCCAAAAGAGCCTATGGCTGAAACCGAAGATGAGGAAAGCAGGCCTATAGATGAGCAAAAGGTTATGGATGAGGAAAGCAGGCCTCGGGACGAGCAAAATGATATGGATCAGGAAAGGATGTATGAGGCAAGCCGATCAACCTTGAATCAGGCAGAAAGGGCCATGGGGGAGACCCCTGATGAAGCTTTGAATGATGACTATGAAGATAAAGCGGAGGAGAGCAACAATGACATGAACACTACAGAGACCCAGTATGGACCCTTGCTACCTGTAGATACGGTTGTTCCGGTAATGTCTATTCAAGTATGGCAAAATATGTTCAGCTTCTAACTACTTATATGTACTTGTCAACTTTTACAGAGGTTGATTATCTTGGACGTCAATGGATTGCTGCTGATGCGGGTGCCTCTCGGTGACAGAGGACCCTTTGATGATTTGCAAACGTTTCGGATGGGAACTTGTCGAGTCGTGGTTCGTCCAGGAACCAAGGAGTTTATTGAGTTTCTTCTTCCGCGCTTCAGAGTTGGCATATGTTCTTCAATGCAAAGGCAAAACTTATCGCCACTAGTTGCAATAGTTTGCAGTGTATGCCAAGCTCACACGTCAGATTTTGCCTTTTTGTATGATCAAAGAAAATGCGTTACTGTTGAGGGCCACTACCACCCTAAAAAACCAGGATTACCTCTTTTGTACAAACCGTTTAGCCAAATCGGTGTACCCTTTGATGCAACTAATACACTACTAATTGACGATACTCCCGAAAAGGGAGAACTAAATCCGCCGGGAACAACCATCTCACCACCTTCTTTCGAGGGGCATTCCTTCGATTTTTACCTTGAAGATATTCTGATTCCATACTTACAGAAATTGTATCTCAGTCCATTGTTCACGGACGAGTTTGTACTTTCTAATGAATTAAGATGATTCTTCTATCTGTGTTTTTCTAATATATAGACAGAGAGAGAGAGAGAGAGAGAGAGAGAGAGAGAGAGAGAGAGAGAGAGAGATTTGACGTGGTAAACAAATGTATTTCAAGCACACTTTTTCACAGGGCACAATTGAAAAATGAGATCAATAAACTTCATGTCTTGAAAGTCATTTGTATACACTTGGGTTTACAAGAATATCTGTTACATTGACACTACTTCAACCCGACCATCCAACTCTTTGCACAAAATATCTTTTTCTCTTCGCCGCATCACCTTACGGCCAGCTAAGAAAAAGGAAAAATCTGATAGTTCCTTGTCCATTGACTCTTCAATGATGTCATTTCGCAAATGCTGAAGACTGCATAGCTCCCTTATTGTAACCACCAATAGTAGGCCATGCTCTTTATCAATCACTTCCACATCCACAGTAGGATTATCTTCCAAACCTGCAGAAACTTGGTCCATAGGAATGTACTTACCGTTTAGCATTTGTGATCGCATATACCAAAATGAGAGTAATAGTGATTGGCTTGCAATCATGTACTTGACAACTAGAGTATCAAGCGCGACCTCGCACCGTAAACCAATCTCTTCCTTTGCATACCATCCTTTGTCAAGAAGTTTGTCACAGGATGACTGCTGAAATGACTTGCACATGAACATAGTTTTTGTAACTCTGATGTTGTAGCTATGAAACAGCTCTATGAAGAGTGCAACAGGACAAAAGTTTGCAATTCGAACCAGTTTGGTAGGAACAGAGCTACGCAGAGACCTTTGTATATCCTTGTAGAGCTTACTTCGCATTGCCTCCACCATTGTTTCCTCGGGAACTGGCCAGTCCACAGTGTTCCAATCAGTCGGTAGAGGTAGTTTCACCAACATGCCATTCTTATTGCCTGAGCTGAGTTGGTAAAAGTGGTCATAAAAAAAGATTCCCTCATCAGCCAATCTTTTGGTGCTCCTCTCTGAATACTGTAGAGAACCAATATGGGCATGTACAACATGGAAGAGGCCTATTATGCACTCCACAGGCTCCCATTGCTCATAAGAAGAGGGATAAACATCTGCAATATATAAAAGAAGAGTTAAACTAAGAGTATCAATAAGTACAAATGACAAATCTAATGTAATTGAGTTGTGAAGAGTAGAGACATTACTCATAACAAGCGGGAGAAACATTGCAAAATATATAAGAAAAGTTATAATGAGAGTATCAGTAAGTTCACATGTCAAGAGTACTTACAATTGCAACGTGGTTGATGTATATTTGATACATTTCCACCGTTTGCTATCACCTCTGGATGGGTAAACACATGCTGAACAAGAACTTCCTTTACAGATCTTTTGCCGATCTCAACTTTGAAATCCAACACCCTGGCTTTCCATGCTGAGCGGTAAACGTTGATACCACTAAACCTCTTGGGTCTTCTTGGTTGCATGAGGACCCATGAACCTTTGTTTATCCTTTGTCCAACCCATTGGTTGTCTGCACTTATTGAAGCTGGTATTGTAATTGAGGATATGCTACTACTTGGCCTTCTAGGCAAAGTGCCGTTGTTGTTTGTTGGTGTGAGAGACAGTAAACACCTTGAGGCTCTTGGGCGAGAAGACGTGGATGCCATAACTCTCAGAGAAAAGCTTTAGTGGAGGGAGATTCACTTTGAAAGCATTCTAATGGAGGGAAAGTGTTTCAAAATTCCAATATCTTGTGCGGGCTTAATGGTCACCCTCCAGTACGTTAATGACCATGAGAGAATATCAGAAGTGGGACCACACGCAAGCACCTAAAAGCTCGGTAAAAGTAAAGAAATTACTATGCTACAATCCTAGTTTCGTGAAAGTTTTATGCTATTTTCCTATTTTTTGAGTTTTTCCAGGTACTTTTCTACGTAACGTAGCCTTCATGCTCATTGGACGCGCTCTATTTTTCTCTCTCTTCATATGGCCCTCTAAATGACCTCCAAAATTTCCTAATGCACGTTACAGAAATATAGACAGAACCACTTTGACAAAGCCTTCAAGAAGTGGAGTGCACGAATCAAGTCCACACAAGATCCCGACGAGCAACCCCACTTTGCTTGCACGGCACGACGCATGTTGTACAGGTTGGACATCTTTGATTTAACCATTACGTATTTTGTAGGTTATACTAATCTTGTCAAATGGCTCAAAAAATTATTTATTGTCTTGTAGATGGTGGAGAGATGCTCTAGTCTTCCCCATTCCGGAGCACCCCAGTGATGCATGGTGCAGGTCGGAGAGAGAGGAGACGGGCTTATATCCGGATGCGTGGATAGATGACTTGCGACCAAAGGAAGTGTGTCTTAAGTGTCCTTCGTGGCTTGATTACCCAAACAAGGAGTACCCACCCGAAGAGGAAGCACTTTACATAGGTATCGTACTATGCAGATTTTGCCTTTGCCATGCAATATGACATGGGCACAATAACTTTGTTTTTTTAATCAATAGTGGAGCATACTGCTTCACGGAAGAAATCCGTTGTGATAGAGGAAGCACTCTCTCCGAACACAAAAGAAGCCGGCCTCAAAGAAAGATGCAAAGATTGGCTCCACATCGGCCCCACAAGCACCCTTGGCTAACCGGCAACGTGGGAAGAGAAGGAAGAGATTTGTTGCCTCCAGTGATAGTGAGAGCGAGCATGTGGTTGAGGAGTATTCTGTAGAAGTCAATGAAAGTGCTCAGAGCCTTGGTGCGATGAGCCACAGTGTACCAACACTTTCCTTCACTCTGAGACCAGTAGGGGGCACCCAGGAGTCCCCTCCATGTTCACCATCACAGGGCAGGGCTACAAAGGACCTATCGGACATGGCTAGAGTGGTCGGAGAAAAACCTCCAGGTATGTGAAAATGGTTAATGTTGTGTTGTTCTCTTTAGCATTGCATGCTAGATATATTTGATCTTATGTTGAGCATACAGATATGCATGTAGAGCCACGCCACCTTGCAGTGCATGCTAGTGTCAAGTGCTTGGCAAAAGCTATTCCAGATGTGTTGTGCAATGACAGGTAAGCCACGCTTTTTTGCCTTCATAGTAATGTCCACAATTTTAGTGCTAACAAAGATTGCGTGCAGTTCTATGCAGTCACTACGTAGATTATTGGGCTCTCTAGCAGAAACAGAGCAAATGAACCCCGACTTGAGATTGGGTGACGTACGTTTGATGTACATGGCATTTCCCTTACACACTAGGCCACATGCATCTAGCACAGGTGGAGTTCCTTTATGGAACCAATGGGATAGCGAGCTTGTGGATGCTGCATTCCTTCTCGCAACCGAGTTTCTTTTGGTTGATGGCATGGTTGTGGCGACATGTCGTGCAGAACATCTATCCATTGTCACTTCGAAAAGGTAGAGGGCGCTCATTTCCAGTTGTTGAGGATATTGTACATACGGCTGCCGGAGTCTAGCTGCACGACTGTTCAGGACTATGTAGAGAGGGTATGTTGTTTTTTGTTTTGATATTGATCAGTATCTTTGTTGTTCACATTTCAAAATATCTACATTTTAATGTTATTTGTAGGTTGGTACTTTGTTGCTAGTCATTTTTTCATCCCCCTAGAACCGGCGGGTATCGGCTTTCGAGGTATGATAGAGCAGATGGAGAGATTACAGCAAATGCACGTGGCTTCTCTGTAGATGACGACATGTTGTGGGGGAAGCTACCAGGTATAGATCCCACACAGTGGACGCTTGATCGTATGGGCAGGCCTTATCGTAGAGGTGTTGAGAGGAGTCCAATGTTTGCCAGGTGCTAGAAACTTATTGGATGTTTTTACTTCATGTTCCTAAAAAATTGGAGGTATAACAAATCTAAGGAATTTTGTTGTTTTGTAGGTGGCTACTAGGTACCTTCACAAACATGGGAGATGATGTGTTGGACAGTTTTGCAGGAGTGGGGACATTGGTAGCACAATGTTTACTACTACGGAGACATTACATCAGTTGTGAGAAGGATTGGTCAGTTTTCAGTGCTTGTCTAGGGCCGGCTTAGCGCCTACCTTCTGATTTAGGCTCGACATTGATGTTTCGTAGGAGTGACAGAGTTCATATAGCTGAGCATCCGAAGCAGGTGACAGAGCAGATTCATCCACTGGAGCCACCTTTCCCAACACCACTCAATAGTGAGGGGGGGACAATAGCAGCTCCACATACTACTTTCACGGCCCCAGTGTTGGCATGGCATGCAACTGGACCATCCACCAGTGCATTCAGTGCCTCCACATCCGAGTTCCCACCCAGAGTTGATCCATTGCCTCTTTCACTACCTTCAAGCCTCCCCACATATGGTTCATATCCTCTGCCATTTGGAGGAGTTCCCCCAGCATTTGGTACACTTCTCCCATTGGCACGACCTTTGTTTCCTCTCGGAGCATATGGCCCCCCACCGCATCCACCTCACCCATGATGTATCGTCCCCCCCGCCCCCCCTTATGTATTTTCTTTTGACGCAATGGAACACATACATTTGGGGTTTGCTATATCAAATAGACCATAATTGTGTGTAAGGAATTTCTCGTTGTCTTATTAATAGTGTATCCAATGCATCCATGGTGGTAAATCATGTTTTTGTTTGAATGTAAGTTGGCAATGAATGTGCAATCTTCAATGTTACATTTTAGTTGAAAAAGGGGAGAGAGAGAGAGAGAGAGAGAGAGAGAGAAAGAGAGAGATAAAGGATCTTTTGAGAATCTGCTCGCCCGATTCTTAAAAAACGTTCGTCAAAAATAGCTCGCCCGAAAATTGCACCCTTCCTCAATCATCACTATAGTTATGGGACGGTGGAAAGAATCTACTTGCAAGTATGCTTATTGGACGGTTGTATTGAGGACCCTTTTCTTTAACCCCATAATTCCTAGAGAGAGAATGCCAAAAAAATTCTTAGAAGACTCTCAAAATGACATCCAAGATTTCCTAATGTCAAATAGTTGTATCTTTCAATGAAGATATTTTTTAAAAAAACCCACTAAAACCCTGAAAAGTGGATGTGGTGAAGTAACATTTATTGAAGCATACATATTATATTTCTTGAGGTTGTTAAAAAAATATTATTGCTACTATCTCACAACGAAGAAACAATTAATTTATCAAATATAACATTATTATCTATCATAAGAAAGCAAAAACTTACATAGATTTAATGCTACACAATAAAAAGAATTTTTTGTGTCCAAAGTCTTGCTCGTTTGTTGTGCCCACCCTTCTCCACTAGGTCTCTCCCATGCCCATGTCACACCATGTGAAAGTTCACCACGCTTGTCCCCTCCCCCGCCATCGCTTTTCTACCCCCAAGAAAAAAACCCTAAGAATGTCTTTCACATTAGGCTTTATTGCAGGTTGAGATTGAAATTTTCGTTCTTTTTTGGAATGACTTGAAATTTTTAGTCCCAACACTCAGGCCACACTATATAATTGCCCCAAGATGTTAAGTTCCATTACTTGCAAGGGCACATATAAATATTCCTTATGACATGTGTGTGTGTGTGTGTGTGTGTGTGTGTGTGTGTGTGTGCGTGCGCGCGCGCATACATGTGTACGAGTGTCATTGCTTGCAAGGGCACATATGAATATTATGGATGTTCCTTATGGCATGTGTATGTGTTCTTGTTTAATATAAAACTAAATTACGCATAGCTGAACCAAAAAAACTGCTACAAATGACAACTAGCAATAGACAATCAAGGGTTTGTAGTAAATTCCAATATCTAGTACAAAAGAGATAAACCAAAGTTTGATTCAAAAATGGTTTTCTATATAGTTAAATATCTTTGATGTTCTTTTGAACAGAACCCATCTATCCAGCGCGGCGCGCCGGGGGGGGGGGGGGGGGGGGGGGGGGGGGGGGAAGAGAGAGAGAGAGAGAGAGAGAGAGAGATCATCACCAGCATCCATACAATAAAAGACAACTATTTGTAAATCAAGTATGTGTTCTACAAGCCCCAACAAACTCTCTACTTGTTATCAATGCCACTCACATTCTTAGATTAAATTGTTTAAAGAATAAATTGAATACATTTTTCTCTAATATGCCTTTCAAAAATTGTAATCCTTTGCGACTTCAAAATCTTATGTATATTTCTAAAGATAACCATTATAAGTAATCTACCTATCACTTTAGTTATTGTGTTCACCATTTTTCTTGCAATCTTTCTCAGGTATATTTATTTGATAGACCTCAAAGATCTAATTTTTCTTGCAAGACAAGTGGTTAGTATAATTTAGAACTTAACCAAGAGTACTACCATGATGTCATACATGGATCCATAATGAAGGCCATAATACAGTTTTAGGACATGCCAATTTGGGATAAGAATCCATCAAAAAAGCCCTTATATCATTCTTCACAAGGTCATAGTTACAAGCAAGCAACATGGTTCGAGATATAAGTGAGCTATCCATGGAATCCTCAACCATGGTATGTGAACAAAACGTATCATTATGTCTAGAAGTTTTACATTCCCTACAAAGCAACATCAATATTCTCAACAAAAGGGGTACTCGGATAGTATGTAAAAAAAAATCAATTTTGTATGCGTCTTCAATGACAAGACCTACGAAGCAACATGGGTGAAAACCTTTTTCTAATTAAGCTATGGTGGTTGTCACCACCTCAAAAACACTACATAACAAGTTTGTGTTAGAGAGTTTAGCCTTGCAAAGTAAGGATCATCATGGACCATGCCAAGAACCAAATCCATTAACAAGTCATAAACCACAGAAATTTTTCTATGGTTTCCACACTCGGAGGATGCACCTTTAAGAAACTATCTATATAATGTGCGTTCAAAGGGTATTAAAAAAACCTCTTTACTTACATGCGTATGGTAATAAATTGACTCTTTTTTTTTCAAAAACTTACGGATTAAAAAACCCTTTTTGTTAATATAATCTTGCTAAAATTTTAAACTTTTGACAATTAAAAAACTCATTCAATTGAACTCACGTGATAACTTACATGTCTACCATGTGAACGTCCGAATCTCCACACATGACAGTAAAAAGGGATTACACGAAATTCCTCGCATATGGGGCACCACATCAATGCATACATTGACCAGAGAATAAAAACCATTTAGGGGTAGCCCAAGCAAAGGTCTCTCCACATTGCCTTATCTATGAAACGGTTTTAAACCATACAAAATAAAGGGGTTCTCAATTCACACATACATCAATATAGGGACAAAAGTTTCAAAAAAAATTATGTGCATAAGTTTCTTTGCATGGGGAACCTAACATCAAACAAATGCCAACGTATAGTTCCTAAACATAGACAACACTCCCCACGTAAGCTAGCTCAAAACGGTAGACAATGCAAAAACATGAAGATAGAATTAAACAATGAACAAGAACTCTAAACAGTAGCTTAGAAAACCACAAGCCATCCAAGGCAACACCATGTACATAACCAAGTGACCATACAAAGACTAGTCTTGTTGCGGCCAACTCTACCTAGTCCTCGACTACCGCAACAAGGTACAATGAGGATATAGAGGTTGAGGTGCAATGGAAAGTGTAGTGGGTGCAAAGATATAGGACATAAACGAATCAATGTAACTACATAACAGGACTATAAGACTCGCAGCCCCAACTGCAGACAACCAAGGTGAAGTACTCCAAAGACTAATCCCCAAGAGTGCAAGGCAAGTGCTCCAAAATGTGACACACACAGTGGACTCTCACACAAGGCAAGTGTATGGAAGACTCTCTCGAGACTCTCAAGACTCTCCAGACTGTCTTTGCTATCCACATCATGATGTATATATCCACAAGACGAGGCCACCACATATCTGCTGCTACTATTGGAAATATATGGTCCAAGCAACTCAAGGGCAATTTGATTCTAGTGCCCTAGGGAAGCCTCTAGTGAGACTGGCCACTAGCCACCTAGCTAGCCACTGGACGGTCACTAGCCCTAGGCCACATCGCTCCTAGGCCAACCAAAGAAATATTGTCTGGTAGCTTCTGAATGCTCTAAAAAGGGTGCCCTTAGGGTGCCCACACTTTGTATGACGAATGCTACGTCTCTAGCCATGGTGGTACAAGTGGCCGACTAATGTGTCCACACTGGACACTCGTCGGTGGGCGGTCCACGAGTGCTAGGGCGCTCGAACCAAGTATGGTCCAACTCGAAGAGAATGTCCTTTGGAGCACGTCCACTAAGGTGACCATGCAAGTTGAGCCCTGTGTAGCCTTGTAGCCTTGCTACAACTGCCTACCCACCATCTTGGTGAGTGGTCCAGTGAGTGGAGTGACACGCTAAGAACCTGAAAAGAGATACTGCAAACTAGAACTGTAGCCACTAGAAAAGAAAGCCACGGGGAAGTACTGAAAAACCAAACCAAAACTGAGATGGGAACAAAGCAACTGTAGGGTATGTACAGTGGAGATGTGGCCTCAGGACTAAGTAACACCTATATTTAAGAGGGGGAGGCAATGGGATCAAAGGCGGAGAAGCCCACACGCGAAAGCCGAGAAGATCACAGCCCCAAAAATCAAATCAAAAACTAAACATTGAAACGTACTAAACCTGGACAGCCTGGGAAATGCATTATATTTAATAATATCATGTTGTAAAAAGGGGTCAATGCGTGCGCGGGTGAAGTGGTTAGCCTATGTGACCCTAAACCCGGACGGCCAAGCCCTGGGTTCAAATTGCCCCGTCGCGCCTCGTTTTTGTCGCTGGCCATGTTTAATGCGCCTCGCCTTTTTGACGGCGTGCCTCGTTTTTACCGTTGGCCGGGTTTAGTGCGCCTCGAGATCCCGCCCCACAATCCCGACCGTTGATCCCATTACTCCACCGTGCATTTAATATACGTGTCATTTAGTCCCAAGGGGGATGTGGTGAGGCCCTTGGATGCTACTGTGGATGATCGGAGATTAGAACCAATCATATACGAAGCAGCTTCTGTTGATATCATTTCTGAAGCCGTGCAAAAACTATTAATGGAACTTGAGATGTCGTAGCAAATGATAAAGATAATATTTCATCACTACACTGCACAGTGTATACTCGGACCAAATCTTTGAAAGTGGGATTCTGAGCCAAAGAGTATTGCTACAATTCCGAGTTTCTCTCCCATGCTCTTTTGTTTCAAAGCTTGGAGATCTAACCGTGACTGTAAATGCCTCTTTATCATCACCATTAGTTTATGTTCAGTGTACACCGTTTGAGCTGACAATTCAAAAAATGTTATGTGAGAGATCGGAGAGAAAGGGTGAGTAGAGGGGAGTTCGTACGTTTGGCTGGTGCGAAACTAGACATTTGGGCTGGTGGGCTACGCGTTGCAAAAGAAATTAACGATTGACAACTTTGCAATCAATCTGAAAAAAGCAAGGGAAAATTACCAAAATACCCCTCTAATTTGTGGAAATTCCCAAAATACCCTTGTATCTATTTTAGTTGGATTGTTCACGATTTCCTAATCTTTATTCTTTTTTGATGATGGAGATCCGCTTTTTAGTGCTTAGCAAGTAATTCGTCACAAATAACCTCCCAAAAAAAGACAATTATGTCTTTAAAAAAATGAAGCAATTCATCTCCAAAGCTTACATAACAAGCTCAAATTCTAATTTTAGTATCTTCTATTAATAGACAACCAGTCTTCTTATAAAAAGCTACAAATTTTTTATCTTTGGATAAATTTACTCTCACAACCAGGGGTGTTTTGGGAATTTTGGAAAATTTGAAGGGCGTTTTGAGAATTTATGACAAAATATGAGGGGTATATTGGGAATTTTTGAAATTTGAAGGGTATTTTGAGAATTTCCACAAATTAGAGAGGTATTTTGGTAATTTTCCCACAAAGCAATTATCGACTGGTGAGACTGGCTAATGCGAAGGGAGGCAAGAAGGCAAGAGAGAGAGGAAGAAGAAGAAGAAAAGAGTTTTAACATCGTAGGAAACTATCCCAAGAGACCTTAAAGATCTAGCCGACGAGGAGTTGAACTCAAGACCTGTTATTCAAGTGGGAAATGGCGAGCCTCGTTACTAATTGACACCTCCTTTTGGGAGGTGGGATCAACGGCTCACGATCAGCGGTTGATTGTGACCGTTGGATTACCTAGGGAATGCAAAAGATTCCCACTTTTTCCAACCGGGACTTGAACCCGCTACCCTATACCCCACGAAATTGACTCTAACCACTAGGCTATCACGCGTTCGTTGAAAGGTGTGTGTGTGTGTGGTAAGTTTATAGATCACGACGTCGTGAACAAGTTTACACCGAGTTCACATTAAGTTCACACAAAATTTGGTGTGGTGTGTGCAGACCCTCCCAAGTTCACACCAAGCTCACACTTTGTTCACGTCTAGTTCACACCAAATTTGGTGAGGTACATGTACCTCCCGAGTTCACTCTTAGTTCACACCTAGTTCAAATGGCAATCGGACGGCCCGAATTGCACCCGCCTCGCGTCGCCTAATGTGGGCCATTGATCCCACCTCCCTAGGGAAGTGTCAATTAGTGACGATTAGAGGCGAGGCGAGGCGACAGACTAGGACGAGGTGTGAGATAGAGTGGCGATGAGCGAGAGGGAGTGATTTAGGTAGGGGAGCGAGGGCCAGCGAGAGGGTAGATATTGGGGCAAGGCGAGGGAATTAGGAGTGATCGAGGGGGCGGAGCCGGGTAGTTAGAACGAGAAGGATCTTAGTGGGAAGTTGGGGAGAGTGGGAGAGGGGTGGGCAATTAGGGAGGCGATCAAGAAAACGGGCAGGGGTAGAGAGCTTGGATTGCCCTAAGAAGGTCACCCCTAAAGGTAGGATGTATTTGAAGAAGTTCATACAAGGAGATGCTTTTGTAGGTGGTCTTCAAAATCTCCTCACTTGGTAATGTTGTTAATCTGTGTAGTCTTCCTTGTGGGAGAGCTTGGGCTTCCATATCTTGTAGGGCTTCTGTGTATGCTTGCTCCAATGTCGAGGGAATAATTGCATTATGTGGCTATGGTGTTGTCATAATAATCAATATCTAATTCTCCTAAATGATTTTCTCATATTAAACTGATCATTTAATGTGGGGAAGGCCAGGGGAGAAAAAGCTAGAATATTGGTTAAGCTAGCAGACCGGCCACAGTAGGGATCCAAAGGAGGGAAAATAGGGATCCAAAGGGGGGGCCATCTGCAAAAGAGCCATGTGCAACAATGGGCTAAAAAGACCCTAAGGTTCAGCCCATTAAGACTTCCAAAATGCTAAGGTTCCAAAATTCAAAGGTTGTGTCCAAAGGTCAACCCTAGGGAAAATTGGATGCTTTGTGTGTGCCCTAAAAGTCTTTGCACATCCCTACATGGGAGGGGGCGAGCCCTAAAGGTAGGGGATGAGAGAGAAAGCCACACACACACACACACACACAGGCTCCCTTTACACAAAGGGAATGAGGGACACATGTCAGCTCCCTAGGCTAGATGCCCACAAGGTGTGCCCAATTTCTATTGGATGACCCTTGAAGTGGACCAATGAGAATTAAGCTAGAGTAAATCTAGTTTAATTAATTTAAAAACATTTAATAATAGAAACCAATGAGAATTAAGTCTCCTAGAAGATTATTGGGCAGTCTCCCAAGGGGTCCAATGAGCATTCAGGAGCCCCATGGCTTGCCTGATTCCTATTGGCCAGGAGGCAAAGGGGTCCAATGAGAGTTTAGTTTAATTATTTAATTATGTAAAGCTCTCACAAAAGGGGAAAGGGGGACACATGTCAAAAGGCTATCACTTATGCTGCTTAATTGTAATTGGCTTGACTTGGGGAGGGCCAATGAGGCTTCAGCAAGAGCAATTAGCAAGAGGGCTCGCCCAAGAGAGAGAGGGGGCTGATTTTTGCAAGGCATTATCACACACACACACTCACACAAGCTCATGTGTGAAGAAAGAGAAGACTATCTCTTCCCAAGCTTTAATGGAGAACTCATCACCTACTCCAAGCTTGTGAGATAGAAGCCTACATCAACACTCTCTTGGCATGTGGATGCAAATCCAACCAAGAGCCAAGCTTCAATGCATGCTCATCTCCTCTACCAAGCTAATTACTAAGCTAAGCTATGCTACATATGAGTGATTATGTGAGGAGATGTACATCTTTCTCGTAAGATACTCCTTCTTCCTCTCGATCTACTCTCATACCCTGCTAGCTCTCACCATCTTCGAAGGTGTGTGAGGTCTTGGGTTTGAGAACGGGGATAATTCAAGTTGTGTTTGTTAAGTGTTTTGCTTAGTGCATGAAGTTTCCATCTTCATTGCACTAGCTAGTCTTGAAGGAACACAAAGAATTGTATTGTACAATGTCTCTCTTGATGGGAGAAACCATAATACAAAGCCTTTTGGAGGGGGGACCAGCTCCATGAAAATCCGGTCCTCAATTGTTGTCAATAGCTTAATTTCTCTCTCTTTTGAAAGTATTGTCGATGCTATCTAACTAGGTGTTATGCTATTTGTTGCTCTCTCCACCCAAGCACTCTTGTAATTCTCATTAGGAATCTATTCTAATGAAATGCCCACTATGTTCATGCTAATTTCCGCTACACATAAGTTATTAGGCCATTAAATGTTACATTGGTATCAAAGCTCAAGGTTTCTCTTTTCTTGCTCAAGAAGAGAGGTCCTCAAGCTAGCTACAAATGGTTGGTATTATTAATTGCCTGTGAGTAAGTAGAATAGGGATTTTTCAGCCTTGCAGTGCGCCTGCCTTCGTGCAATTAACAGGGCATCACCGTCGAGAGCTATGGTCTTAATAGTGGAGTCCTACGGGGCTTGCCTACGGCTTAACCACTATTGAGCTATTAGAAGCTTGACAGGAGCTGGTGCTGTTTTGGTGTCGAAAGACACTCTCTTCTATTCCTTGCAATTAATGGTATTCGAGCCGCGGGTACAGTAGCTTGAGTGCTTTTTCTAAAGGGGTAAAGAGGAGTAGCAACTAGGGCTTGAAGTGCGAAAGTACACCTAAAAGTTGTTAGAATGGCTGACAATAGTAAAGAGAGTGAAATTAATGTTGATAACTTTGATTTTGCTCATGAGCAAGCTACTAATGATGCTTCAATGATTGTTAACT
The DNA here is from genome assembly GCF_014529385.1 of Adiantum capillus-veneris. Lineage (NCBI taxonomy): Eukaryota > Viridiplantae > Streptophyta > Polypodiopsida > Polypodiales > Pteridaceae > Adiantum > Adiantum capillus-veneris. Next base: position 103,996,014 of record NC_140941.1, read on the forward strand.
ATCTTGTTTCTAGGCTTCAACAAGCCATGGGCAATCCATCTCTCCAAAGTGAAGTGCAACGACAGCTCCGTGCTCACGGGATTCTCCAAGCTCTTTACCATGACGAGAGAACACCTAGGAAGCCTCCTTGTGAGACTACCAAAAGAGGTCTCTCTCCGATTCGGGAAGAAGAAGAGAATCCATATGAAGGGCTCAAGAATTTACTTCTTGATGATGCATCTCCTTCCCAAAGGAGAACTCAAGAGCCTCCACCAAAGGAACGAGAAAGAAGCGAGTCTCCCGCCACCTCGGCGGAGATGGCTCCACGAAGACGGCGGGCTAAACGCTCTCCATCACCACCAAAGCGGAGAAGACCATCACACTCTTCTCCACGCCATAATTCAAAGAGGGATGATAAAAAGCAAGAGAAGAAAAAGGCGAGAAAGAGGACACCCTCTTCTCCATCTTCTTCATCCTCTTCCTCTTATGAAAGCTATGGTGAAGACGACAAAGATAAAGACAAGAAAAAGGCGAGAAAGAGGTCACCCTCTTCTCCACCTTCTTCAAATTCTTCACCTTCTGAAGAAAGTGATGGTGCAACCTTTGAACCATCAAAAAGAAGAGGCCATAGGAAATCCTATGCCGCATGGAAGAGGTCGTCCAAGTTGAAGAAATTCAAAGAGGGAGGGAAGAGCATCTCTTTCCTTACCTATGATGGTACCTTTGGTGCTACGGACAAAGTCTTGGCCTTTATCCAACAATTCGATGCGGCGTTTGGAGATGAGGGCTTCACGGAGTCCTCTAAGCTACGCCATGTAGCTATGCACTTTCAAAAGTCCGCCAGACAATGGTGGTCTAGCCTACGAGCCAACGGTGAAGCTCCACGAACATGGAAAGCTTTAAGAGCTTCCATTATGAAGCAGTTTTTGGCCACCGATGCCAAAGACAAAGTACTCACCGAATGGCGAAGCTTAAAGCTCTCTCCCAATGAATCTATCCACAAATATGTAGACAAGTTTTGGGACCTACAACTCAAAGCCACTGTCTTCAAAAAGTTGGATTTTGGAGAGCAAAAGCAACAATTTTGTGCGGGCTTAACCGAAGAAATGGCGGAGTATGTCAACTCCCAAAGACCACGTACCATATCGGCGGTAATACACCACACTATGGTCGCCTCTCGAATCAATTTCCAAACGGGGGCAAAAAGAAATAATAAGCCCCCGGAAAACAAGGGTTCCAATGAGCCTAAGGGGAAGGACAATGTCCAAAAGTCTCCTAAGGGCAACTCCAACAAAGCTAAAGAGAAGGGAGTTTACAAAGGTAAGAATAAACTCTCTCCTGAAGAGCTTGAGCGTTATCGTAAGGATAACCGGTGTTTCAAGTGCGGCGAACAAGGGCATGCGTACCGCGCTTGTCCCCAAAAGAACAACCGCCAAGATCCTCCTAGAGCTTCCTTGGTTGAAATCCAAGAGGAGGAGACTCACCAAACTCACCACAAAGGATCTCCTCTATGCCATGCTTGGGGAAAGGTAAGAGAACATGATGCTTTTATTCTCTTTGACCCTGGTTCTACTCACAATTTTATATCTATAGAGTTGGCCACCAAGCTAGGAATACAATCCTACGAGATGGGAGATGTCCTACCCGCAGACAGTGCCTTCAAGGGGCAAGAAGCTTCAGTCACTCCCTTAATTGGGAAATTGAGGCTTCATGTCCAAGGCTATGTGGACAAAGAGGACTTCTTTATCTCTCCTCTCAAGCATGAGGATGTAATCCTAGGGGCACCATGGTTTGACCGCCTGGCTGCCGATGTTAAATTTCCTGAAAGGAGAATCTCCTTTAAGTTCAGGGAAAAAGACATGTATATAGATGCTAAGGAAATGGGTAACACCATCCCCATTGTACATACACCAGCTTTCAACAAGTCAATAAAGAGCTCTATTTTCGTGTACATGATTTTTGTTAAAGACTCTCAAAATGAACCTAATGCTTTAGCAAAAGAAAATAAAAGCAACCAAAAGGAATTAGAGTTATCCAATTTTCTCAAGGGGTTTCAAGATGTTTTTATTGACGACATCCCTTGTGAGCTACCTCCTAAACGAGGTAATGATGACCATGCAATTGAACTTCTTCCAGGAAGTTCACCGCCTAATAAACCTCCTTATAGAGTTTCTCAAGCTCAACAAGAGGAGATTATGCGGCAAGTGCATGAGTTAGTTGAGAAGGGTATGGTTAGGCCAAGCTCATCTCCATTTTGCTCACCTGTGCTATTAGTGCAAAAGAAAGACGGCACATATCGTATGTGTGTCGACTATAGAGCACTAAATAGGATCACTATCAAGAATAAGTTTCCCGTTCCACGGGTAGAAGACCTATTTGATAAGCTACAAGGATCGACCTACTTCAGTAGGGTTGACCTAAAAAGTGGCTATCATCAAATAAGGATAGTTGATCAAGACATTGTAAAGACCGCATTTCGTATTACATTTGGTCTTTACGAATACATTGTCATGCCTTTTGGCTTGACCAATGCACCAACCACATTCAACCGCTTGATGGAGAAGCTGTTCAGGCCTCATCGAACCTTCACTGGAGTGTTCTTTAATGATATTATCATCTACTCTAATTCATTAGACGAACACAAGCAACACCTCCAGGTAATATTTCAAGTTTTAAGAGAGAATAAACTTTATGTTAATCGAAAGAAAAGTGAATTTTTCTTGCGAGAGATTCAGTATTTAGGTCACATTATCTCTCAAGATGGCATCCAAATGGATCCATCCAAGTTAGAGGTAATAAAAGGATAGCCTAAACCAAGGAATCTTCATGAACTAAGAAGCTTCATAGGTATGTGTGCATACTATAGACGCTTCATAGAAAAGTTCTCACAAATTGCGGGACCATTACATGACCTAACAAAGAAAAGCGTTAGGTATACATGGTCTGCTAAGGAGAACAATGCTTTCGAAAAGCTTAAAGAAAAGCTTATCTCTCAACCTGTGCTTACACTACCGGATCTCTCAAAACCATTTGAGGTCCAATGTGATGCTTGTGGTGATTGCCTTGGAGCTGTTTTGCTCCAAGAAGGGCACGCCATAGGCTATGAGAGTCGAAGGCTCGACCCTGTTGAGCAAGCTCTAGGCATATACGAAAAGGAACTCCTTGCAGTTCTACATGCCTTAGACTCATGGAAGCACTATTTATTGGGGACTCCTTTCATTTGCGAACGGATCACCAAAGTCTTAAGTACTTCATGACGCAGACCAAGCTCTCCGACAAACAAATGAGGTGGGCAAATTTCCTTTCGCAATTTCATTTTCATATTGCTCACATTGCTGGCAAGCATAATCAAGTAGCTGATGCACTCTCAAGACGGCCGAGAGTGAATGCGGTTTCCATAGCAACTCACAATGATCTATCTTCAATGATAGATGAGTATGCTATTGATCCCGATTTTAGAGATGTGATTTCAGCCCTTGCATTAGGGAAGAAAGAAGAACCATTTACTTTACAAGATGGTTATCTTCTCTATGGCAATAGACTATGCGTTACTAACTCACTACGTGAGAAAGTAATGTATGAATCTCATGCTCCACCTTATGCGGGGCATAGAGGGATTCAGTCTACCTTAAAGGGAATTGAAACATATTTCTATTGGCCTACCATGAAAGTGAACATACAAGAGTATGTTTCCAAATGTGTGGTATGCCAAAAGACAAAATTTGATAGAGGGAAGCAACTTGGATTGCTTCAACCCTTGCCAATCCCTAATTCACCATGGGAGAGCATATCCATGGATTTTATCTTTGGATTGCCTAAGTCTATCCATGGGAATACGGGAATATGGACGATAGTAGACAGGTTTAGTAAACAAGCTCATTTTATACCTGTCAAAAAGACTATCAAAGCCCATCAAATGGCAACCCTCTTTATTTCACAAATTTTCAAGTACCATGGCTTGCCCATGTCCATAGTGTCGGATAGAGATCCTAGAATGACCAGTAATTTCTGGAAGGGTCTCTTTGAGAATTTAGAAACAAGGCTAAACTTCTCTTCGGCCTATCATCCACAAACTGATGGCCAAAGTGAAATAGCTAACCTAACCATTCTCGATCTACTAAAAGCCTATGTAACGGAAGTAGATCAAAGATCCCAATGGGAGAAGTACTTACCCTTAGTGGAGTATGCTTACAATAACACTGTACATACTTCCACGGGAAAAGCACCTTTCGAGGTAATTGAGGGAAGATCAAAAAGTCCCTTGCTACTTAAGGTACATGGGAAGATCTTCGCTGCAGATGAGTATAGCCGAGACCTACAAGAATCTTTCCAAAAGATTAAGGATGCTATCTCTATCTCACAGCAAAGGCAAAAGGCTGCTGCTGACAAGCACAGAAGAGCCCAAGCCTTTAAAGAAAACGATTGGGTCTTGTTAAAGTTTCCCAAGGCTCGATTAAGGCACACAACGGGCAAGAATCCTACGGGTCACCAAAAGTACTATGCTAAACTAGCAAAAAGGTACTATGGTCCCTTTCAGATTCTTAGGCCAATCAATGAGATGGCCTATCAACTCAAGTTGCCCAATCATTGGCTCATACACAATGCTTTTCATGTGAGCCTATTAAAGCCTTACAAAGGAGAGCCACCTCAAGAACCAACTATTGAAGACCCACCGGAGATCGAGGACCAAGAAGAGGTGTTGCAGCCCGAGTCCATTCTCCGACATGAAGACAAGGTACTAAGAGGCGGTAAGACTATCCGACGATATCTTATTAAGTTTAAGAATTATCCTTTTGAAGATGCTAGATGGATGCAAGGCATACAATTAAAGGATAACCTAAACCTTGTCAATGCTTACAATGCTTCCCAAGAGTAAGCAAATGTACAAAATGTTAAAAATGAACAAAATTTTTGTCTTATAAGACTCTCTTTTTCTTTATTTGTGCACAAAAATGAAGTAGTATGCATGCTTAGATCAAGTTTGCGGAGACGACGTCTCCCAAACACCAAGTAGAGCTTGTCACTCTACTATGGAAGACTGATAGGACTAATGTGCAGACATGCTTGCGGCAGCCTCAGGCTCTCAAGCGCCAAATGGACTAGTCATCCATTGTGGAATGATGTCGTAGGGTAACATAGGGATCCTCTACCCGCTAAGAAAGGACTCATGAACATGCTTTATCTTCTCTACACCATAGTCGAGGACGACTATGATTTCAAGAGAGAGGTAATGTCATAATAATCAATATCTAATTCTCCTAAATGATTTTCTCATATTAAACTGATCATTTAATGTGGGGAAGGCTAGGGGAGAAAAAGCTAGAATATTGGTTAAGCTAGCAGACCGGCCACAGTAGGGATCCAAAGGAGGGAAAATAGGGATCCAAAGGGGGGGCCATCTGCAAAAGAGCCATGTGCAACAATGGGCTAAAAAGACCCTAAGGTTCAGCCCATTAAGACTTCCAAAATGCTAAGGTTCCAAAATTCAAAGGTTGTGTCCAAAGGTCAACCCTAGGGAAAATTGGATGCTTTGTGTGTGCCCTAAAAGTCTTTGCACATCCCTACATGGGAGGGGGCGATCCCTAAAGGTAGGGGATGAGAGAGAAAGCCACACACACACACACAGGCTCCCTTTACACAAAGGGAATGAGGGACACATGTCAGCTCCCTAGGCTAGATGCCCACAAGGTGTGCCCAATTTCTATTGGATGACCCTTGAAGTGGACCAATGAGAATTAAGCTAAAGTAAATCTAGTTTAATTAATTTAAAAACATTTAATAAAAGAAACCAATGAGAATTAAGTCTCCTAGAAGATTATTGGGCAGTCTCCCAAGGGGTCCAATGAGCATTCAGGAGCCCCATGGCTTGCCTGATTCCTATTGGCCAGGAGGCAAAGGGGTCCAATGAGAGTTTAGTTTAATTATTTAATTACGTAAAGCTCTCACAAAAGGGGAAAGGGGGACACATGTCAAAAGGCTATCACTTATGCTGCTTAATTGTAATTGGCTTGACTTGGGGAGGGCCAATGAGGCTTCAGCAAGAGCAATTAGCAAGAGGGCTCGCCCAAGAGAGAGAGGGGGCTGATTTTTGCAAGGCATTATCACACACACACACTCACACAAGCTCATGTGTGAAGAAAGAGAAGACTATCTCTTCCCAAGCTTTAATGGAGAACTCATCACCTACTCCAAGCTTGTGAGATAGAAGCCTACATCAACACTCTCTTGGCATGTGGATGCAAATCCAACCAAGAGCCAAGCTTCAATGCATGCTCATCTCCTCTACCAAGCTAATTACTAAGCTAAGCTATGCTACATATGAGTGATTATGTGAGGAGATGTACATCTTTCTCGTAAGATACTCCTTCTTCCTCTCGATCTACTCTCATACCCTGCTAGCTCTCACCATCTTCGAAGGTGTGTGAGGTCTTGGGTCTGAGAACGGGGATAATTCAAGTTGTGTTTGTTAAGTGTTTTGCTTAGTGCATGAAGTTTCCATCTTCATTGCACTAGCTAGTCTTGAAGGAACACAAAGAATTGTATTGTACAATGTCTCTCTTGATGGGAGAAACCATAATACAAAGCCTTTTGGAGGGGGGATCAGCTCCATGAAAGTCCGGTCCTCAATTGTTGTCAATAGCTTAATTTCTCTCTCTTTTGAAAGTATTGTCGATGCTATCTAACTAGGTGTTATGCTATTTGTTGCTCTCTCCACCCAAGCACTCTTGTAATTCTCATTAGGAATCTATTCTAATGAAATGCCCACTATGTTCATGCTAATTTCCGCTACACATAAGTTATTAGGCCATTAAATGTTACAGTGTTGTTTCTTCTTCCACTATCGTCTGCAGTCTCAAACGTGTTGCACTTGACTTAGAGCGATCCATATCTTGTAGGGCTGGCTTTTGTGTATGCTTGCTCCAATGCCGAGGAAATAACTGCATTATGTGGCTATGGTGTTGTTTCTTCTTTCACTATCGTTTGCGGTCTACTATCTTTTGCAGTCTCAAACATGATGCACTTGACTTAGAGCGAGTAATAAGCATGCATAGATGCAAAAGTGGGGCTTCCTAAATTTTAGTCTAAAGTTTAGGGCAGGTGGTCGGAGTGAATATAGATGCCTAGGGCACCCTAGAATGTGGCCACACTATTAACCTTCCTCAATTTCATTTCCTAGATGACTAGGCTAGCTTCAGACCCGATAGAGCTGTGCCAACAAAAAAGAGAGTAGTTGTAGATGAAAATGGTGCATAGTGCTCTCTAGTTGTGGGGTGCTCTAGATGTAGTATACAGTTAAATGATGCAAGCCTCTATGGGCACTTGTGGACACTCGCATCGCCTTCGACGGTGGTGTTGTCACACGTACACATACACACATGAGACACACATGTTAGGCCATGGTTAATTATCTCTTCAAAGGTAAAAATGAAATGCTTGATTCTATTATTTTTTGGAAATGTGGTTGGGTTGCTTGATGCTCTCACTAGATATTTTTGGTCTGCCAACTAGGGGGGGGGGGGGGGAGGGGGGGGGGGGGGGGACCTTAGTGTATGCCAAGTCAGCTCATCTTACTACCCAAGAGTGCAAGGCAAGTGCTCCAGAATGTGACACACACAATCGACTCTCAGACAAGGCAAGTGTATGGCAAGACTCTTTCGAGACTCTCCAAACTGTCTATCCACATCATGCTGTATATATCCACAAGTTGAGGCCACCACACATCTGCTGCTACTAGAAATATGTAGCCCAAGCAACTCATGGGCAACTGTAATATCTAATGCTAGTGGCCTAGGGAAGCCCCTCATGAGTCTGGCCACTAGCCGCCTGGCTGGCGACTGGACAACCACTAACCCTAGGCCACATCGCTCATTGGCCAACCAAAAAATTGTTGTTTGGTAGCTCTGAATGCTCTAAAAAGGGTGGCCTTAGAGTGGCCACACTTTGTATGATAAATGCTAGCTCTCTCGCCATGGTGGTCCGAGCCCCACCGTGGCCAACCAACCTATCCACATTGGGCGCCCATTTGTGGACCGTGCACGAGTGGTAGGACGCCCGACCAAGTATGGTCCAACTCGAAGAGAATGTCCTCTAGAGCACATCCACCAAGGTGGCCATGCAAGTTAAGCCTTGTGTAGCCCTACTACAAGGGGAGGAACTGGCGGCGGTGAAGTTGAGGTGGACGGAGGCTCCTCGAAGGAATCCTGGTGCAAAGGGTGAAAATGGTTCCCTGTCGACGACGGCCACACACCTGCTGCCATCACCTAGATTAATTTGTTTGTAGATATCAAAGTAAGGAAATGTACTTACTTTTTAAGATGACTATATCTCAAGCATTAACACACGTGCATTCATTACTTGTCCTTTATGCAACTATGCAAGCCTTCTGCAACCATGCCTACTTTCAGATAGTTGCACGAATTGTGTTTTACTCATTATGTATGCTTTGGGTGACCACATTCTAACAAGTGAGATTTTGTCTGATGCGAGGATTATGGAAACAACCAGGTAGGCATATGTTTGTAGGGTCAGCCTGACAAACAGTTCTAGTTGAGCTTTACTCATTCTAACTTTTCCACTTCCTACTTGATGCATACTCCTTAGTGTGAAGATTCAGGAACTCCATTTATACACATTAAATGTGTGATTTAGAAAAGAATGAAGGGCGACTACAAAGGCCAAAGAAGATGCCACAGATTTATTTTGCAAAAAGTGTTAAAATTGTGACATCAAGGATATGAATAGAGTGGATAACAGATGCACTACGGCAAGAACAAGATCCTGCTCTGTACATCTAGTCAGGGGATAAGTCGCACTAGACTTCAGATAGTTTGCAATTTGAAGATCTCTTTCCTTTTTTTAGCTTCAATCTAGATCTATGTGTACGGCATTTTAAGGCTCGTTAGTTAGTCCCATTAATTTAGCTGAGCATGATCATGATATCAGATCATCATTTAGCAATATCCAAACATTCTATCAAATGGATTATGGTTGACAGCTTTAATATGTAAAATGCAAAGATGTACCACAGGCAAATGCCATGCTAGCAAAGAAAATGCCACCACAGTCGAGCATCACCAGCAAGTGGATTTTGGAAACCTTCGTGAATCAAGAGCTAGAAGAATGCATGAAGTCAAACAAAAGAGCATGTCACTGCCAATTGGGTTTTGGCAGCCAGAAGCAGTTTCACAATGTTGGTTTAGGGTTTAGGGTTGTTGTTGGGTATGCTATATACTCCTGAAGACATGTAAGATTCAGAGGACAAGTTGTGGAGCCAAGCAACCCTCTTGGAGAGTAACATATAGACAGTTACCTGGTAAGTATCAGTTAAGTTTGGCTCTGCTTGTAGCCAAGCCAAAACCATTATGTACCATCCACTCTCTACTTCTTGTTATTGGTGCTTTTTCTGTTTTTGATTGACGAGTCAAAGGAGCACGACACCATGCACTACTAATTTACAAACACAATGTGACCGTTTACAAGACAATGTCCCAAGCAACTTTGTAATATGTACACAAGCCAGTAGGCGTACACTTTGGAGGCTTTGGCCTAAAGGAGTTTCCCTTCTTGTCAATGGCTCCAGCCTGAGCCCAGAACCTCTGAAGACCTCCTAAGTGCTTTTCTTTCCTTCTTGCGGATTCTTATGTGATCATTTACATAGTAATGTCTTATTTTATTGGGCTTTGCTGTAATAATACTTTGGAGGCTTTGGCTTGAGAGACCTTCGCTTACTGTGAAAGGCTTTGGCTTGGGAGAGGATAACTTCACTTATTGTAAAAGGCTCTGGCACCCATCGCACCTAGCATAAAACCCAGGCTCAAGATTCCAAGCCCTAGAGTGGCTTTGGAATACATTGTTTTCCTCCCCAAGACACAATCCAACAGTCCTTCCGTGTCGGCCTTGCTCTGCCGTTCTCTCTCATTCAGCGAGTCACGAAGACAGCCACTAATCATGTCCAGTTGTTGAGTAAGATGTCGCTGCCCTCTACCAAGATCAATTACCTGCAACAAACAACCCAAGCTTAGAAATAATCAAAGCACTCTTAAGGACCATAGGGATTGGCAAAGAATTTACTGATAAAGTTTACCTCCTCTAAAAGCATTGGATCTGCTGCATTCAATACTCCCACAGCTGAGGCTGGACCATTGGCATAACCATTTCCATGAGCCACCGAACCACCTTGCAACGCTATATTTTTATGAGAGAGGCTTCGACCCATGGTACTGACTTGTAAAGACATGTTTTGATGTGACGGTGTACGAGACATGGTGGATACAGTAGCTAGTTTAGTCTCAAGATCCCCAAGCCTTGACAAGATGTCTTCCAGCCTCTCATTCAATTTTGAAAGCTTCTCGAGCAGTTGTGAGAACCCCTTATCCAACAAGAGAGGGGTCAACAAAAGACTTTCTATCAATCCTGTAAAAAATGCATGCTTCTATGCATAAAAACTACCTCTTCTCCCGGATATGTGGCTGGGGAGTTAAGTGGCTTGTCCTCAAAGCAGGTCCCATTCCCCTTTAACAAGGATAGCTCTGGCTTTACAAACTTACGCTGCTGATGTTGCGAGCTCCCATGTGATATGGGTAAACTGCACTGAATAGCTTAAATTAGCTTGATATGTTTTGTTATTACTTGATTCAAGTTGTACTATCTTCTAAAACCTTTGTCAGTGGCAGCCACAATGCACCTGGAAGAAAAACCTTTGGTTTGATCACGCGTCCAGCTCAAACTGAGAGCAAATTTGAGCAAATGTGGTGATTAAAACTTGCAAAATAACTAGATTTACAAATAATCATCATCACGAACTATTAGTAAGGTAAATGTTCTATGTTGGGCTACATTTGAGAAACACAGTGCAACGTGCAGTAAAATTTGATAGCGTATACAATCCAAAAGTTCAGTTTAACAATGCAACATATGAGTTCTAAAATTATGAAAAATGTACTGTGTTTTTTTCAATACCTTTTGCTATATGGATTCTTGCTTCCATTCTTTCTGCTGGTTGCTAGGTCATTAGGAACACGGGGGCTCAAGGCATCTTCATGAAGGCTCAGCTTTGACTTCAAATCCTCTGAAGGTGCCTAGAAAGAGGTGACCAAACACTTTCAGTTGGAGCTTAATTGATGATGTCTGCATGAACGCTTAACGCAGAGATTGCATCTCCAAAATTCTATGAGTCTAGCTTCAGCCACACAGATTATACCATGAGACCAGAGATCAGCTTCTCTAGCTGGATTTGTTCAATGTATGAGTGAGGTATGTAGGAGCCGTCAAGGCCCATAGTCTTTGCAGCCTCTGCAACCACAGCCCTGTCTTTTCCCTGCACCTGAATAGGATTTCAACAAAATCAAACCACAAACACTCGGCTATCAAAACCAACTGTTCTGATTCAGAATTGTACCTGCACATACTTTCTCTCAAGCTGTTCTAATTTGTCGATTTTAATACACAACTTCTCATCATAGAACACCTGACTCATTCTTTTCAATATAGTTACTATTGTATATCCAAGAGCCATTAAACCCCCAAGCAGACGGACACTCACTTCAAAGGTGATTCTTGGTGATATGATAAACGGGTCATCCATGACAACTTCCTGAGCAAAAGGTGACAAATAGCCAGCTTCATCAGTAAACACCGCAACAATGAGCCAGACCAAAAAATAACAAAAAAGAGAGCACCGATGTCTATTACCTCAAACATAAGGCTATATTTCCCATCACGATTCCGCATTCGCAAGTAGGACTGGCAGGTCTCCGGGTCTTCACCAGGAGGCAAAAGATAAATATCATAAGTCTCTTCACACACTTCTACATGGTTCGAACTGAGCACCTGCCTTATTTGCTCTTCTGTGACAATTCGGGGAGACTAAAACCACCAGGGGGAAAGAAACCCAAAACCAATACAAGACAAAAACAAAAAACAGAAATAAGTTAGAAGACCTTCAAAATTCAATTTAAAGAGTTGGGGGGGGGGGGGAGAAATGAAATGAATGGAATGTTATATTAAATGTCTTCAAATGACAAATGTGATGTAAAGAATGACAAATGAGAAAGTATACCGGACAATGACAAATGTGATGTAACTGTCTCTGGCTCTTAACGACATAACTGGCATATCCTGGCTTCTGCTGGTACTCTCCTAAATCTGCCAGTCTCAATCTCTAGCTGATGCGATGATGTGCGCAGCTGACCAATAGCACATTGTATCCCATAGGATAAATGAGTGTCCAAATAGGCCAGTCTGATCACATATCCATCCTCTGTTAGTTGGTCTATAAAAAGCCATCCTCATGCCCAACTCTTGTACCATGTGCTTCAGGTATAGAGAGAGAGAGAGAGAGAGAGAGAGAGAGAGAGAGAGAGAGAGAGAGAGAGAGAGAGAGTTTGTTGTGACAAATATGAGTCTCCTGCGCATGTCTGGCATTGACGACCTCCTCCCTGCTCCTGGCCATGAGCTTCCATGCTTTCGCCTCATCTGCGCACTCCTTTGCTGCAGGTCTTCTGCCAAGAGGAGATATGTGCTTTCTACTCTATGCACCCGCAAGCCTTGTTGGCTTGTGAGCGCCCTGTTGGGGTCAGCCCAACTTGGGCAGCCACATCCCGTGTGAACAAGATGTAAGATCCTTTATAAGCCCTAAAAAACCTAATAATTAACTCTCATTATTTTGGCTATCTCTCGGCTTATCTTCTTATCCTCTGTCTCTCTCTCACCATCCACCCATGGAGTGCTTGAGGTATCACCTGCCATAGCTTTGTGCTCGACAGGTGGTATCAGAGCTCGAGGCTACTTTCCTGGAGCACAAGGAGCTTAGAGCTCGAGAGGATAGGGAGACATTGGAGTTGTGGAGTCGCCGTGTATCAAATCTCTTCAACAGTCTACTTAAGCGGCAACTGTTCAAAGGCTCGCTGATTCTTGACAAATCTGTGTGCCTATTGTGAGGTTTGTATTGACAAATTGAAGCTGTTGCATGTGTCATCGTGAGCAGCACCAACAGGTCACGTCAAGAACTGGCAAACCGGCAATTACCAGCGCTGGTCCTCGTCATCCTCATAAGCACCTGAAATTTGTGCACATTTTCCCAGTTGCTCTACAAGCTCGTCACCGACACCTAACCGCCTACCGACTCCGAGCCACCCCCTTGGTGCTATCCTCGACTCCTGCACTGTCCACCACGCCATCACCTCCATAACCTGCGCTTCCTGTTCTGTTCTGCTCAACCCGCCAGGCAAACCGCTTCACCATCAAACCTGCAACCGGCAGATTTCAGGCAAACTGCTTCGCCACGAAACCTGCGACCGGTAGATTTCTATCAAGCTTCAAAAATCTCACTCTTACTAAGAGCCCTTTCCCACGGCCACCTCCTCTTTCAACATCGATCTGATAAAGCCTCAACATCAATCAATGAGCCATGACCCCAATCCGTCACATTTCTTTCTTATCAACTTCTTTGTGAGGATATGTTATGTCAATGCTACAACTATTGTTGCTATCCAGCCCTGCAATGCTGCAACATTTCAAGACGTCCTCTACAAGTGTCGCATGGCCTTCTCTTCTTTTTTTTTGGAGCTTCTTCACATGAGTTCTCCACCTTGTCTCACCATGTTTATCTGTTTATCAACAATTTGTATGGGATTAGACACTGCCCCAGCTAAGAAAGTAAGAGACCGGTGGTAAGGCCTTCCCAATGCGAAGCCCGACTTTGCTTAATGTGATCACTTCTCATGAGGTTATTGGGTAAACCTAAACGAGGTTAGCTAGAGTAAACCAAAACTCTAGGGTTTGGGAGTAGACCGAAAACCCCGTGTGATTGGTAGCTCATTAAAAGCACCGGAGTAATGGGTACACCTAAAACCCTTGCATGATTGGGAGTAAACCTAAACGCTATGTGTCATGAGAGTGATTATTCCAGTTTTAGGGGGCGCATGATGACTTTGCCAAGTTTGGCTGAAGGGGCAATTATTGGGTCAGCCCAGCCACATACCGTGTGAACAAGATGTAAGAGCCTTTATAAGGTCTAAAAAACCTAATGATTAACTCTCTCACTATTTTGGCCATCTGATGGCTTATCTTCTAATGCTCTATCTCTCTCTCTCTCCATCCACCCATGGCGTGCTTGAGCTATCACCCGCCATAGCTTCGTGCTCAACACACCCCCCCAAAAAAAAAAAAAAAACATTTCCCTGCCTTTCTCTCTACCCACGGCATTTTTTTAATTTCTTGTTTTGTTTTCTTTCCTAATGCAGGTTGGCTTCTTGAATTTCTTGTTTTTCTGCTTACTTGTTTGTTTTGCTTGCTTGCGCCTTTTTCTATTTGTCTCTGTTGCTTGTCTTCTTCTCCGTGTTTGTATGTTGTTGCATGGGGTTGAGTGGTTGGATGTTAGTGGTGTGCGTGTGTGTATGCTTGTTTTTGCATGTTTTTTTGTAAAATTCTTTGTATTTGGACTGTTGGGTTAAGATTATGAGGTAGGTTTGATTGGGGGTTTTTTTAGAAAATGGGTGAGGACGTGATGCAGGGATTAGGGTATGTTGCGGGTCTAGGAAGGGCTTGTGGTAGTGGCGTTCGAGTCTGAGCGGTGCTCTCGCTCACCACCTCCGAGCTTGCACGCACACCTCTAGGGGCAATGCATTGCAAGGCAGTACTCTCTCCGCTTGCGCTTTCGAAGGCGCTTATTATTCCCTTCTTGCTTACCAAAGCCTCTGCTAAGCTCCGGTCTTCACAAGCTTGGCGGAGCAGTGATCGTCTCTACAGATCGAAATCCTGGTTAAGCTTTGCGCATCAGGTGGAGTTCGACCAGCGTCTACATCACTCTCTGCTGCACGCACTCCGCCTTAATAATCGCTACTTTAACCAAGTTAATAATCGTCGTTTGCATTTTAAAATAATCGTTGGTTTGCTCCTAAGTCTGGTGCTCGTGCCAAAATAATCGTTTTTTTTTTTTTCCCTTTCTTCTTGAGGCTTCCCTCTCACTATTTACCTTCTCCATACCAAAGCCTTTGATTGGAATTGATAAGATATTAAAGGCCTTGCTTTTGGTTTAAGAGCTTTAAAGCCTTGTTCCTCCTAGGGTCTTGAGGTTAACCAAGTCACTTGATAATGGAACCCGATATTGTCGAATTTTCAAAGATGCTAGCAGCGGGTAAAATACCCTAAATGGAGCTAGGCGTGCCGATGGATGAAGGCGACGGCTTGGCCTTGAGACCGCTGGATGATGCGACAATGACGAGCCCCAATTCGCCAAAAGCTTCACCGACGAAAAAGAACAAAACTGTCTCGATCAGAAAAGTTTCCTTGGAGGAAACAAGGGAGAAAATGGCCTCGGCTCAAGGGTTCAAATTCGAGGTAAAAACCCTCAAAGACGAGGTCCCTCAGGGTCCCATCTGTACAAACGTGAATAAAGTGTCAAATGCATCTGCAGCTCGCAGGCCAGGCATCTCGTTTGCTAGCATACTCAAGGAGCCTAACTATAAGGATTCTGAAAAAGGCTCATCAGAAGGGATGTCGGGTGAAGGGGATATCAGAAAACTGCAGAATACAAGAGCTAGACTTCAGCAAGAGCTCATGGAAGTCAACAAAATGATTCAGGACGGCCAACAACAACAAAAGAACGTGCTCCTAAACAGATTACAGTGGGCTGGTCGAAGACGGGTTGGCAGATCGAACCTATTCTGCTTTAAGAAAGCCTTTGCCAAAGCAGGTGGAGGTTGCCAAGGCTATTACTGTAGCGATTCCACCAACACTTATAAAAAACAGTTAGCCAGGCAAGCCCAGCTAATGCTGGTATTTGGGTTCAGTGGAAGAATCCCCGAACAGGTTTGAGATGATTCAATGGCTTCAGGGCCCTCAAATTTTTGGTCATGGGGGAGCAGTTGAAAGTACATTTTACCTAGCTAAAGGGTTTTGTTCAGTGAGATTCAAAGAGGCCTCCGATGAGGGTCCCTAGTATTTAATAGGACTACGGTCTGTGTGATGCCTTGGGAGCCGGTGTTCGACTCAGTTGAATCTCTATAAGGGTTTCATCCGGTCTGGATTGAGTTTGTGGGACTGCCTAGCTGGCTGTGGGATAATCTCAGGATGCTCGCTAGTCAACTGGGCACTCCCTTATTTATACCTAGCAAGAGAGGGTTTAGCAGAACCTCAAACAAGGTTTGTATAGGCTGGGATGTGTCTAAAACACCACCTAAGAGCATGGTAATCAATGTCGAAGCTGGGCTTGTTACTATTCCGCTCAACTTTGGAACATACTTTGGAGCATGTTTTGAATGCAACAACTTTGGACACTTCGCCAAGGATTGCTTCTTGAAGTCTAATGGTACTGCAGCTCCAACAACACAGGCCACCAGTGAAATGGAAACCCAGATGGAAGGGTTGGAGAAGCAAGGAGGTAGTACCGAAGGAGCGAATGCAGGGAAGGATGAAAAAGGTATGATGGATGTAAAAATGCAGGAAAAGACTGTGGAGGAATAGATTCCCAAACAACGAATTTCCGAAGGTGCATGCAATAAAGTGTACTGGGAGCTGGAAGCCAATCAGAGCTCCTATTCAACAATAGAATTGTGGGCTCTTTTGAGGTCAAAGGTCTATTAAGCAGGGATGCCCTCTGGTCCCCCCTGCTGTTCACCATAGGATCACATCCTTTAATCACTAAGCTCGAAGCTAGTGCGGAATGAGGGGAGTTGCACGGCTTTGATTTGCCAGGAAATAGCCAACTCGTAGCGAAACTTTTTGCTAATGATTCTCTCCTCTTTTTTATGGCGTGCCCCCAGGTCATCAGGAAAGCTCTGGAGATTGTACAAATATTCTCCGTAGCTTCGGGGTCCCAGTGTAATATAGAGAAGTCAAGGCTGATCTCCCTATCGAAAAATGACTTATTTGCCCTTCTGACTGGTCGGGGGAGATTGTCACAAAAGGGAATATCTTCAGACATCTAGGAGTCACCCTTGGGGGTGGAGTAACTCACAAGCAAAGATTTGAGTAGGTGCTTGAAAAAATCAAAACAAAAATGAGTAGGTGGGAGTATGCTCTTCTTCCATTCCCAAGTTGGATAAAAGTGATAAATGCCTTTATGCTTCCTGATTATTGCCTTCACTAGCCCGCTTCTCAAGATGGCTAAGTGTCACTGGAAAGAGTTCTTAAAATCAGTGAAAAAGTTTTTTTATGGAAAAACAACACGAAATTCTCCAGGCCATGGCAATGGGCCTGTTGGGAATCAGTTGCTCGGCCAGGGAATCAAGGAGGCCTCGGAATTCTAAACCCTATGGCCCATGCAGAAGCTTGCTGCCCCAAATTTGTTGTTTCCTTGGGCTAAACAGGATCAAGTTTGGGCTGTCATGATCAAAGATATGATAGAAGCAGCTCAACTTGGCTCAAAAGGTGGAAAGTGGAGAGGGGTGGAGGTTCATGACAAGTTGTTAGCCCCGACGTGGACTACCCTAAGACTAGGAGGCAGATCAGGAAGATTAATAAGAAAATGCAACAGAGCAACAGGAGTCTTAAAGTGGAGGGAAAAAACCAAGTATTTCAAGAACTCCATTTTGCATTGGTCCCCTTGGCTTTCCAAAGTTGTAGATCCGCCACAAATTCCCTATTGGATAGAGACAGCCAAGAAGCTGAATAATAAGGGTCTGAATCGATTGGGGCACTTCTAGGACAGTGACAACAAGAGTTGGAAAACCATTGATCTTCTGGTTACCCAGTTCCAATTGAATAGCTTGGAGGTCTTGCTGGTCCACAAAGTGAGGAAAGAGCTTGACAATATAGTGATGCCTATCTGTGATTCGGGGTTTGACTGGAACGCTTGGAAATTGCCCGGAAGCAGTCTCTTAGGGAAACCCCATCCTAAAGACATTTACCATACAATGATGCAAAAGAAGAATTGGTCTAGCCCCCTTAACAAGATATGGGAAAAACTATGGCCGGAGGGAAGGTGGGAGCAAGTAATGGAG
The DNA here is from genome assembly GCF_014529385.1 of Adiantum capillus-veneris. Lineage (NCBI taxonomy): Eukaryota > Viridiplantae > Streptophyta > Polypodiopsida > Polypodiales > Pteridaceae > Adiantum > Adiantum capillus-veneris. The sequence continues at coordinate 104,013,935 of NC_140941.1, forward strand.
AACATCTGGAAGCCAAAGGTTCCACAGCACGTGAAGGTATTTTTATGGAAGGTAATTTGGGGTGCTCTACCGACGGGGGTGAAGATTCAGGAAAGAGGGATTGGGTCAAATCGATGCTTGGGGTGCAGGTTGGCTAATGAAGATCTGGCCCACCTCTTCATGGATTGCCCATCAGGGAAATTATGCAAGTGGGTCCAAAGAACATGGAAAATTGGTTTTTACAAGACTGATCTATTCCTTGGAGGGAAGAATTCAGGTGGTCCTGCCATCCTCATCAACACTCAAATCGTCAGGTACTTCTTCTTGCATAATATATGGCAGACAAGGAACCGCCGTGTGTTTGAAGGAGGTCTTGAGGTAACAAGCTTCGCAGAAATTATACAAGAAAGCAAAGTGCTAATCTGGACGCTCGGGTGCAAGCAACACTCGGAGGATTGGTCTAGGACTACTTATGCCTTATTGTCAGTAGAGGGTATGTCTAGGATGGGGGAAAATCTTGGCTATCGGTAATTTAAAGATCTCAGAAAAACATGATAATGGACCTTATATCTCAAGGATAAGGGGACGAGCTGGTTGGGATGGCTGCCCTGATAGCTGATGTAATTATGGTCCCTGGATGATGTCATGGCTCAACACGAGCATGGCAAGACCTTGTAATTTTTTGAGTTGTTTAATATAACTCACTCAGAATTGAGTTTTTCAACAAAAAAAAAAACGATTATGAGGTAGGTGGGGGGAGATGGAGGTTTTGGTGGGAGGGGTCTCCAGTCTCTTCTTCAATTTTGTCCTTTCCAAGCGGATGCTTCTGCAAGTTGATGGTTGAAGAGCATCATAGCCCTATTGATTGCTGCCAAGGATGGATTGAGGTTCTCTCTCCCCCAGAGTTTTGATGCCGCGAGGACGTGCGGTGGTGATGTCGATTCTGCTATTATGCGCCTTTTGGCCTTGGAGATCCGGAGTCTACTCTTGGAGATTCTTAGCTCCACCTCTTCATCGCAAGTCTAGGTGGCCGGTTTCTGCTTCAGCTTTGTGCTGTAGTCATCCTTCCTTTTGGTCTCTAGCCTTTGATGTATCACCTATCTTTTGTAACTTTGTATCACTAGTGGGTTTTCTTATTCCGTTTGTTGTAATTGTTATTATCTCAGGGAGTTTTTCACTACCAGTTATGGTTATCCTGTGATGCCTATGGGCTTATGTTATGTAGTGCCTAGAGAGAGAGAGAGAGAGAGAGAGAGAGAGAGAGAGAGAGAGAGAGAGAGAGAGAGAGAGAAATGAAATGTTATATTAACATCTTCAAAAGGCCAAAATGACCTATGAGACCAATTTGTTACAAAATAGTGAATCTAATACCATGTCTCGGTACAAAGAACTAGAACAAAGATACTACTACTAGAATCCATCCTCACATGCACTCTGGATGTCGAGAGAGTATGGCCCGAATCCTCTACTACAGTCTCCGTCGACGCTATGTAGCCCCTCTCCTCAATCGTGGCCGTCTAGATCGCCGTAGCTTCAGTGCTCGGTCGATGAGAATGTCGGTAGTGGTCGAATGAGTGTGGGCCGAGCTCTGCAGTGATGGCTGCTCCTCTGGCTGTCCCATATCTAGTGAAAAGAAATCTGTAATCTGTCTCTGGGACTCTCTCTCCCTATCTCTCCCCAATAAAGTGTCTATATTTGTGTAACTCAAGGAGATATAGCCCAAGACATCTCTGATCCTCATAACTCATGACCCCAGAGAAAGGACCGAAACCCTCTCTGAATAAGCAGTGGAAACGGCCCCATATCTCTTAGTACACTGTGCAATGACATATGTAATGTAGCTCTATCTCTAGCTCTAGCTGGCATAAGCGGCATATCCTGTTGTCTGTTGGTATCCCTCTGAATCTACCAATCTCAGAGAGAGAGAGAGAGTCAGAGAGACAGAGAGATTTATTAGCAATGTCTTCTAGGAATAATGTACTTGCATGTGTCCATTGAAAAAAAGACATACTACAATATTAAATAGACTGACATGGGGGTGTGTATATGTATGAGGGAGAAGGGGGATAGAGCTCTAACTCTAATGGATGTGCACAAGGGAGTACCATCATGACCTGCAAAAGACTAGCTAGCTCCATCCGATACCAAACTAGGGCTGTGGAATGGCATGAATGGTTGAATAGGGAGAAGACTCCTCGCAGCATAGAGAGAGAGAGACACACAGAGAGAGAGAGAGAGAGAGAGATGAAATGAAATGAAATGTTATATTAACGTCTTCAATCTTCAAAAGGCCAAAATGACCTATGAGACCAAACTGCTACAAAATTGTGAATCTAATACCATGTCTGAGAGAGAAAGAGAGAGAGTTGCTTTCTCTCTATTTTGAGGTTTAAGCAACTATTTTCTAGGTCTTACTTTTTTAGGGTTACTAGCTACATTTCTATCTTGTTAAGATTTCATCTTGTTGGCTTCCCCTTTACACACCAACAATGGTTCACCCGTTAATGGGCAGGCACTCTCAGCTTCCTGTTCTGATTGCCACGCGCTGCCAACAATTTTTGACCGTGTGGGATCCACCTCAGCTTGCACACCTGCTGCCCAAACTTGGGCAACTAGAGCCTTATTAGGAGAAGATAGATCCAGAAACAAGGGGAATCTCATGATTCTCACTCCTCACAAAAAGTAACACTCCAAGAAAGGGTCCTCAAAACAATCATGATATTGTTGTAAAGATAGATCCAGAAGTGAGGAACCTCGTGATTCTCTCTCTTCACAAAAAGTAACACCCCGAGAGAGGGTCCTCAAAACAATTATGATACTGTTGTAGAAAGTGCATTCCAGCTTCATCTAATTGAGAAACATCCCCTAACTCAAAGACGCCATTTGCAAAATATGTGGATATGTATGCACTACTTGTATATTTGCAACAATTGCTTCATCTCTTGATGAAGCCAAATCTAACTCCCCACCCCTCATTACTTACTATACGGGCTCTCTTATGCCCACCTGCATTATTTGTTGACGCTTCCATTCTTTGTTCTGTGATACTCTCACTGCTTCATCAAACATGGCTTATTTCTTAAACTCTACTTTCCATTGTGGAGTACTTTCTACTCCTGCAATGAGACAATCATTCTTCACCATAGCAAGAGGAAGTCTTGAATCTAGCTCTTTGTATAAATCCTCTTATATACACCTTCATAAGGTCAGAATAGTCTGAACTTAAGAATTGTAAGAAGGGATAAAACACTCATAAAACTATAAAAGCAAGGGACACAAGAAAACGAGAAAAAAAAACTAAACTAAGTCACTTTATTTGCTACTAAACAAAACTAGATAAAGCAAACCACTATTCACTTAAAAATGTTTTTAGAAAAGGCATAAGCAAATTAAGTTGAAGCACCTTACTTGACTAAAACTTGAAACAAGTACTCAACTTTAAACTAAGAACAAGACATCTCAAAAACTTAATCGTAGAAATGAGACTCCACACAACAACTTCAAATTAAATCCTAATGTAAGCTAAATACTAGAAATGAATACTACTATGAACCTACAAAGAAGAGGCTGAAAATAACCAAAGAAGTACACAGATCCAAACTTGACAAAATGTGACCTCAACTTGCTTCTTGTCCAAACAGGAAGAATAAGATTATTGTCATAAACTGCTTACATGTCAAGCCACGTGGCATCGCTACTCACGTCGTCAATGCCCAAGAGTAGGTGTAGGTTTGTAAAGAGGTATTTCGTGCTTTGAACGTACTCTATAAATCATCCTATACCTTGTCAAACCGCTTCAAAAAGTCTTCAATACTTTTTGCTTCACCTTGTTTTTGTGTGTGTGTATGTGTGTGTGTGTGTGTGTGTGTGTGTGTGTGTGTGTGTGTTCATTCGCATTTGTTGAGCTATGAACGCTCTTCTTGGGATGCTATGGTCAATAATACGGGCGTCTTGGATCTATGGGCCAGCACGCACTCTTCAGAGTGGGGTTATACATCAACTCATAATACTCACTCTGGATATAGAGCACGATTGGATCGTTGGTATGTACTGGGCACTCCGCAATATGATATGTTTGCATGTGATATGAGGATTGACCGTTCTTTCACCTTATCTGATCATTTTCCTCTTTGGCTCTGGGTCTATTTTGAGGCATTAGATGTAAATTTCCCGCTCCTTCGTAAGCGGTTGTTGCATATTAATAATGCATATCTTTCACATAGGGCATTTCAAACTTTGATTGAAGCGGTAATTCCTCCACTTGTCTCTCATATGTTTATTGATGTGGATGTGGATGTGGCCCGATATCGTTTTGTCATGCGCATCCGAGCAGTCATAAAGGATTATGGTTCGTGGTACATGTACGAGTTGAGAAATAAAGTGCAGGAAGATAAGGCCACCTGTCAAGCTTTAGGAAGTCTTGCAAGTACTAGAAGGCTTACTGATTCGGAACAATAGGAATTATGCGCAGCTAAAACCTCGTTGATGCATAATGATAAGAGGAAACTTGAAAAATGAAAAATTAGATCTAGGCAATACGCTTTTATGGATAAAGGTTGTTCATCGAAACAGTTCTTTAAGCATTTGCATCATTCGACGACATCTGCCTCTATCAAAAGTGTTAAAGACGAGACTGGGCAATGGACGACCAAAAAAAGTCAATTGGCAGACTCAAGTGGATCATTTTCAACGAGTTTTTGCCAAGCTTGAGGCTCCCTCGAGTGAGGTTTTCAAGCTAGAAAGTTATTGTTGTCTTATGTACATCCTATATTGACAATGAATGATGTAGCTACCCTTGAGGCCAGTTTTACTAAGGATGAGTTGCACGACAGTTTGTTGTATCTTGGTCGTTGGAAATCGCTTGGATGGGAGGGGCTTACAGTTGAATTTTTCCTTCGCTTTTGGGAATCCCTTAATCAACCTCTTCTTTTCATGATAAATCATGCATGGACCACGCAATCTTTGCCACAATCGTGGAAAGAAAGACTGGTGAAATTGATGCCTAAGCAAGCATTGTGTGAATACTTCTCACATTGGCGTCCAATAACGCTTATGCCCGTCGTTTACAAATTGTTGTCAAAAATGATAGCTACACGTGTTGCTTACCATTTGTTCTCCAACATACATCCGGCTCAGTATGGATTTATCCTTCGCTTGCAAATTATGGATAATATTGCTAATGCTTTTATTGGAATTGAGTATGCAAAATATACAGGACAAGATGTGCTTATCCTACAGATTGATATAGAGAAAGCATTTGACACTGTTCATTGGGACTTCATTGCTCAGATCATGACGGCTTTGGGCTTTGGGCCCAGGGCATCGGGTGGTCTATTTCCTTTATGAACACAGCCAATCTGCCGGAATTCTTGACGGTGAGCTGACTCGGTTATGGGATCTTGGTCAATCGGTTAGGCAAGGATGCTCTTTGAGTGCCATGTTGTATGATATTGCTACACATCATCTGTTGTTGTATCTAGACTCCTTAACAGCATCTGGTCGGCTACATGGATTGCAACTGCCAGCTCATGATCATTTTGTTGCACAAGTGTATACGGATGACTCCATGTTTTGGCCTAAAAATCAACCTGAGGGTGTTCGTTGTGTTATGGAAGCACTACATGTTTATGGGTTGGCTGCAGGTCTGCAAGTGAATTTCCGAAAATCTAAATTGTTGTCGTTGCATCAAATGGATTGGCATGCTATGTTATGGCCAAGTGAGATAGTGAAGCCTAATCAAAGTGTGAGGCATCTTGGTTATCCGTTGGCTTGGTCGATTAACAATGCAAATTGTTGCAATGGGTTGAGAATAAACTAAGGTCTAAATTGCATTATTGGAATTGTCTACCTGGCCGCTCCATGTAAGACTCAGAATAGTGCAGTCTATTTTGGTGGCATACATGAAAATTTTCCTACCATTGTTTCATTGGCCACCCCGTCGTCTTCGAGATTTCATGTCTCAGATTCAAGAGCACTTGTGGTCCACTTCCTCTCACAAAAAAAGGTTTGCGATTGCTTGCGATGGATAAGCTCTGTACTCCAAAACGTTGTGGTGGTCTGAATATCCTTCATTTGTGTTCTCATGTTACAACAAGGAAGGCTACTTTGTTGTTGGTGCTGGTTGAGCAAAAACAACCCTGGACACAAATGCTTGCGTTTTTGTGCTCTCACGCGGTTTCCACGCCAACCTTCGGCCATTGACAGCCGTCGTATTGGGATGTGGTTTTTGGTAAAGTTGAAGCTACAATTTCGGGATGTCCCTTTGCTTCCAGTCTAGTGGAGTTGGTCACGAAGGAATTGTTGTGGAATGGTAGAGATGACGCCTGTGGAAATTTACTTCAATTGGAGAGTTTGCATTGGAGTCGAGTTTTTTATCCGACTCTTGCTCAACGCTCTCCTAGACAGGCTTACTTTCTCTCCCACAAAGGTATTGACAAGATAACAGATGTGATAGACGTTGAAGGACGGGTGCTCTCGTTCAGACAAGCTGTCCTTACCTTTGGACTTGGGTTACACTACAGGCACATGCGGGACACCATTAAGAGTTGGTCGACTCCATATCTCCCATTCTGTCGTTGGTTGAAGACAATCGAATTTGCGATTGGCTCTACGTTGGTTCTTATATTGGTACGATATCTGCAAATAAAGTGTACTATCATTAGCAATCATCTTCCGGGATCCAAGAACACTGTAGCAAGGTATGGAATATGAATAAGAGTGTTCCTTGGTGGCGGAGTATAGTTATGAAAGTGTGGCATGCTTAGCTACCTCTCAAGGAGCGATTGTTTATGTGGAGATGTAATGTTGGGGTTCTCCCCACTGGCAAATTATTACGCTCTAGGAGATTGGCCTCTTCATGATGCGTTCGTTGTGGCGCAAGCATTGAGAATATTCCACATCTATTGTGGTCTTGTTCTCGTACGCGATAGTTTGTGGATAGCATCTCTTCAGTTCTTCGCTCGAGTTTCCCTGGCTTACAATTTGGTAAGTTTTTTTGGATCTTTGGAGTGCTTCTGCCATTGCTTCCATCGTATGCATACTTTTTCGACTGGGTTAGATTTTGGGTCCTATGGACAATGTGGAGAGCACGGAATTCCCTCATGTTCCAGCAAATTCAAGTGAAATATGTTTCTTTCTTCAAGATATCTCTTAGACGGTCTCTTCAAGTTGCCTATGACTTGGACGAGCTCCCAATTAGCCATTACCAGCTCTACTTTGATTGTTTCTCAGTTACCGTTTGTAATATTTCTATGGGTTTTCCTCGCCTTGAGGTTTCCCATTTGTAATTCAATCTAACATTACAAAAAAAAAAAAAAGTGTGTGTGTGTTGGGGGGGGGGGGGGGGGGGGGGGGGCGGGGGGTTGCTCTCTGCATAATGAAAATTATCCAACATAGCTTGCTTAATAGCATCAAGCGTTACGTACAGGATCCCATTTGCATCCTTGTGTTTGTATTCATATTTCTTGTAGTATCCACCTCCCCTTGGGCACCTATTTATGGGGCCCGGGGGGTACCCACTTCCACACTATCTGATCTTGTCATTGTGTATTGGGTCTTCTGCTCATGGTCGTCATCGGGGGTTGATCGCCCTCTCTTCACCATATCTTGCGTTTGTGGGCTTCTCTCTCTCTCTCTCTCTCTCTCTCTCTCTCTCTCTCTCTCTCTCTCTCTCTCTCTCTCTCTCTCTCTCTCTCTCTCTCTCTCTCTCTCTCTCTCTCTCTCTCTCTCTCTCTCTCTCTCTCTCTCTCTCTCTTTCTTTTCCGCACATGCATACTCTCACAGTCCAAACTGATGACGCGGCAGCTCGAACCTGATGACGCGGCAGTACAGAATCCCGCAAATTGCGCTGACATGCTCACATGGCAATAGTATGGATTTCCGCTTTTTGCGTCGTGCCACATCGCAAGCTGTACGGATTTTTGCGATTCACACTCGTTGCTTTTTGGGGCCCAATGCTTTTTAGTATTAAGATTTTCATGTACTTGCTTTTTGAGTTTGAAGGCCATGGGCCTATAAATACGTACTCAAAGGTACTTTCTCTATCAAATTTTGCCAGAGATCACTAAGCAAAGAGGACCCTCGGATTTGTAACTTTGCTCAAGCATTAATATAAAAATAAATACCGAAAGGGGCGCCAAATTTTGGGGCCAGCCTCTGGGCAAGGAGCTACATCGAGCCGTGTCGACTCTATTTTTAAAGTGTGATAAAGTTGTGAAATATTTTAAGTGATTCTCTCGTGTGTCGTGCCAAATTTCAGACTTTCAAATATCTACCTAAAAATAGGAGAGTTTCAAGTATGACCTTTTTCTCTCTATTTGGGAAACAAAAGTTTGTTAATGAGCCTTGATCAACTAGTCTTAAACTCAAAGTCTCCTACTCAGCGAGAATTTTACATCTCTGCCGAGCTTGAAAAAAAGTGGCCAAACAGAGAGAAAATGTCAATGAGCTCCTAAGCTTGCCTTGAAAGAATTGGCAAAGCATTAAAATTTTAATGTAAATAACGACAAATGCCTCAAATGCTATCCAATCATTCATATACAACAAACATAACATCATTCTACGCAGACATAATTGTGCAATAAATGAAAATGCAAATGCTACTTACATGCCCATGCATAACCCCAAATTAATCCCAGTTTGGTATAAAAGCTCAAGCCACTGAAGACCAAAAGGATTAGGGCTCCGCGAGCCTAACCCTACTGAACTTGCAGATCCCAGCCAACGGGCCTAAACCCTAGCAAAAGCAGAAGAAGACAAAGTTCTCACCAACTTACAAACCCTCGTCTAGTGGCCCAAATATTAAGGATTTTCATCCTAATCCCCGTCAACTTATGGGACCCAATCCGATGGGGCCTAAAAATTAAAGAGTCGCACACACACGCGCGCGCGCACAAATAATATTGCGTAAAAAGAGTCACAAATACACACAAATAAAAGAGTCACACACACACAAATAATCTTGCGTAAAAACTAATGATGTGGTAGCTATACGGATGCACACGTTTCACGTTGATGACGTGGCAGTTGTACGGATTTCCATGAAATACGCTGGCAGCTTTGGGCACAGGCTTTTGGACCAGATGCTTTTCATGTAAATTGTTTTTCATAGGCCAAGGGCCTTTAAGTATGTGCTAAGGGCTCACTCTTTGGCATGCTTCCACGTGGAGATGCAAGGGAGTGTTTCCGGCGTTGTACTGAGTTGAAGCAATATAAAGAAATACCAAAAGGGGTGCCACAATTTGGGCCAATGCTCTATTAGGATGGAACTCCGCCTCTCCGTGTCTCATGTGCAATGTATCTCTTTAAGTTCAGTTGTTTTGACGCGTCCAAAGTTTGTTTAGTCTGTTCTTTTCCGTTGGCACGTGGTGCCCTCCCATTACATTATTCTTCTTGATAGAATCAAGCTCTTTCTACATGGCCAACTTCCACTTTGATTGTGCAAGTACCTCTTCAATTGTCAAAGGGTCTCTGTCCTTGATCATTATCAACAGCATAGCATAGTTCACCTATAATAACGTCCCATCTGTCTCAGCAATCCAAAGTTGCTGAAAACGTCGTGTCGAACCGGCATCACGCCAATCTAGTGGAAAATCTAAAGTAGCTGCATCTCGCAAGGTCTCCAATAACCACTTCGGTAACCTGTCTCACTTGATGCCCATAGAAGGAGCTACTTTTACATCTCGCTCTATCTTTGCACCATGGTGAGAACCTATCATCTGCATTATCTCAATGGGCTCCTCCAGAGCCTAAGAGACGGGTAGGAGAAGAGGATTCATTGACCTCAAGAGGTAAATCACCATCTAGATCTCCAAGTATCAGCAAATATGGGATTGTCGTGGAAGACTTGGAAGCAAAAGCCCCTCTGAAGGAATATGATCGTCGAAGACGACATCATGACCGAGTACAACGTCCTTCTTTTCTGGATCATAAAGTCAATATCCCTCCGAAAGACTATTGTAGCCAACAAAAAACATTCTTTTGGACTTGGGGTCAAACGCGTCTCTCTACTCCTTCAGTATATGGACGTATGCATCACTCCCAAATATCCGAAATTGAGAGACATTGGGCTTTCTACCAAAGTAAGCCTAAAATGGGGTCTTCCCTGGAACTGAAGAGGTCGGAGATCGGTTTATGGTATGGACTAACGTCACAATTGTCTCCGCCCATAAAGACTTTGGCAGATCTCGATGCTCAAGCATAGTCCGCACCATCTCGATTCTCAACCACTATCCTATTTTTCCGCTCCACGACTTCATTCTCTAAGGGCTATCCGGTATTCGCAAGCTCCCGCTTAAACCATGGTCTGCACAAAACTGAATGAATGCTTTGGAGGTAAACTCCCCACGTTTGTTCGATCGAATTGTCTTCAGCACTTCATTGCTCTCGTTCTCCACAAGAGCATGCCAATCCTTGAAGAGACCAAATGCCTCCGACTTGTGTTGTAGAAAATATACCCAAGTAAAGCGACTGAAAGCATCCACCAGCAACATGAAGTAAAGAGCTCTACCTAGGGGAGGACTTTGCATAGGTCAACAACATCAGTGTGAACCGTCTCCAAAGTCGCAGCAGCTCGGCGTGTAGAGTGCTTCTGAATAGCCTCTCTATGTTGCGACTCACGAATGCAAGTAATGCATTTCCCATGCTTACTCCCAACATCTGGAAACCCTTTAAGCATCTGCTCACGAAAAGCAAGCCGAAGAGCATCATTGTTCAAATGACTAAGCCTATAATGACATAGATCACCTGTGGGTATCCTTGTTGCTGAAGAAAGAGCATGGAGCCTGTAGAGAGTATTCTCCACTTTGCCCCCCTCTGACCTCCTTGTTGGAGTCTCGTTCCCGAATGTACATTGTATCCTTTGTGAAAATCACCTCCATGCCCAACTTGCACACCTCGTGCACAAACATAAGGTGAAATTCCAATTTTGGAGCATACCTTGGAGGCATGTATATCCCCTCTACCATCTAGAATCAACTCCATTAAACCCTCACTGCGAATAGGAATGTCAATGGTACCACAGTGTCGCCGCATGTTGGACCAAAAATCCTTCGAAGGAGTCATGTGCCATGAGACACCACTATCCACAATCCACCATCTCGAACTGCAACAGTCGTCTCAACCTCCGATGTCCCTGAAGAATCCTCGGAGGGTAGAATCTCCAAATGAACAAAGGCTGGTTGGTGACTATGCCGCCACCGCTGTAGAAATCAAAGCATCTCCAACTCGCTTTGGACACTTCCCCCAATAATGGCCCTTTTTCCCACAATGATTGCAATGCCGATCCGCCTTCAAGGCATCCTTTTCAGCATCACTCTTCTTTGGAGTGTTGTTGCTTTTCTTCTTACCCTTCTATTTCTTATTGTTGTTGTTGTTGTTGTTGGAAGATTCCATCAAGGCTTCGGAGCCTGGCTTCTTGCCCGTATTGAATCTCTCCTACCGGTCCAACACCATTGAAACAATCTCGTCCCAAGAAATAGTATTCAACCAGACACTGGTAATCAACGAAGAACAGAAATTAGTATACCAAGGAGGTAACTGGACCAAAAGTTGGATGGCCATGTCCTCTGAATTGATAAGCTTTCCCATATGAAGTATCTCCTTTTGCAACTCCTACATCTTGTTGATGTGATCCCTCATGGATGAGTGCTTCACATCCAAGGCCTTGATCGAAAGTCGATCCCAAATCAACTTCATGTCCTTCATCAATCGGATGTGAATGACAATACTATTGAGGATTATGAAAGATCACATTTGAGCATTAAGACGCTCCCATCATGAATGATCCTTTGGCTTTTAAAAATAGCTTAAACCAAAGCCTCCGAGCTCGTGAGAGTCGAAGACCGACATCATGGTCGCTTTCCAAATGGCATGGTTGCCGTCATTCAATTGCCAATCCCGAACGGAATATCCCGCTACTACCTCCCCATTCCATATCCGAGTGAAAATATCTGCAAAATCTGTATCTGTGGCATATCGATCGACCATATCCTCGAAGCTCCTATGCTGTATAGCGGAAAAGCCAGAACTAAAGGTTTCCGAGACAAAGCATCTGCCACCAAATTCTTCTGTCCCTACACATAGACAATCTGGAAGTGAAACTATGACAAGATGTTCGCCCACCGCATCTGCTTTTCCGATAGCTAAATCTGTGACAAGAAGAAGTAGCGTAAACTCTGATGGTCTGTGAAGACAATAAAATCCGCTCCGAGTAGGTAATGTCGCCACTGAGTAAGAGCATGGATAACCGCCAAAAGCTCTTTCTCATAAATCTATGCTGTCAATTCCGGCCTTGAGAACAATCGGCTCTTGCAGGCAATAACATGGCCTTCTTGCATTAAGACCGCACCGCACCCAGACTACGACCACAAGCATCACAATATACTTGGAATGACTTCTGCAAATCGAGCAAAGTCAAAACTGGTCATGTAGTCAAGTTCTCTTTCAGTTTTCGAAAGGCACTCGCCTCTGTGGGTCCCCACAAGAAAGGGACTCCTTTCTGTGTCAAAATATGCAAAGGGGAAGCAACCTCTGCAAACTTTCTAATGAACCGCCGGTAGTACGAACATAAGCCCAAGAAACTTTCTAATGAACCGCCGGTAGTAGGAACATAAGCCCAAGAAGCTTCTAACTTCATGGACATTCTTCAAATCGGACCAGTCACGGATAGTCTCTATCTTGGCCGGGTCCATCTACACTCCTGTTGCTGCTGAGACAATGTGTCCCAAAAAGTGCATCTTGAGTAGAAAAATTCACTTTTCTTTGCATTAATCACCAACTTGTGATCTCGTAATGCCTGAAAGACCTGTAGCAGATGTTCTCTATGTTCTGCCTCATCCTTGGAGAAAACAATGATGTCATCAAAGAAAGTGTCAACAAATAGTCTGTACTCTCGAAAAATCATGTCCATCATTCGGTTAAATGTCGCTGGAGCATTGGTTAAGCCAAAAGGCATCACCAAAAACTCAAATAAACCAAAAGTCGTTTGAAAAGCTGTCTTGTAGACATCTCACGGCGCGATTCGAATCTGATGATATCCGCTCTTCAAATCAATCCTGCTAAAACAAGAGGATCCCTGTAGTCGGTCTAGAATATCATCGATCCTAGAAATCGGACATCTGTTCTTGATGGTGATTTTGTTGAGAGCTCTATAGTTGATGCACATTCTCCAAGATTCGTCTTTCTTCAAAACCATCAACACCGGAGAGTAGTAAGGTGAAGTACTCAGCCGGATAAGACCCTTTCTTTCACTTGGTTCATAATCTCTTCATTCTGGGCTCGGCTCGCACGGTAAGGTGGCCGATTCTGTAACAAACTTGGACACTCCAAGTCAAGAATCAACCGCGACAACACCAAATAACCACTTCAAAACAATTCACAGATCACAATAGATTTGCACTGGCCCGGCGGAGTTCCGTGCCTAGAGATATTGGCCCCAAAGACTTGCGCCCCTTTCGGTATTTCTTTTTATATTAATCAGATCAAAGTACAAGAGAGTGGCTAGGGTTTCACTCCCAGACTCTGCGTCCAGATGCTCTGAGAAGTGAGGCCCTCACCACTAATTTAAAGGTTACAAGGGATGCCCAAAAGCAGAGCCTCAAAAGCTTGAAAGCAAAAGCAGATTCTCTCTCTCTCTCTCTCAATGAGAGCCAGTAAAAAGCAAGTTCTCTTTTTCTCTCTTTCTCCGCAAAAAGCTGAGATTTGCGTCGCTCAAAATTTCCACCAAAGAAAAAAAACAAAAAACAAAAAAAAACTTTTTTCACCTCCTCGATTTCTGGAAATTAGGGTTTTTGGCAGAAATTAGGGTTTGCAGGAATTTGAGGGTTTCTATTGTCCGCCACATCATCACTTTGTGACAGATTCGGTGGTGTGTTTCCAGGTATCAGATCAATGGTATGATCCTCAAAACAAGCTGGTGGCAACTCGCCTGACAGGACCTCAGAAAAGCAATGGGCAGGAGCGTGGAGAAAATCTTGGTGTCCTTTTCCTAGATCAGACATATTTGACCTATGATCATCATTCAACTCTTTCAAAAAGATCGAGTAAACAAACAAACTCGATTTCATTAATTTTGAAACGGCCGAAGCCGATACAATAGGGACAGACTCTCCCTTAAGTTTTACATCAAGTACAATGGTTTGGCCCTTTTCTGTAGTCAAAGTCACTTTTCTTGCCTGATAGTCAACCATGGCGTTGTTCTTATGGTACGAGGGAATTCCCGAGAGGACATCGCAACCTTCCAAGGACATTATGTAAAAGTCCTCGTGCCCCAAATACCCCTGACAATGCAACCGAAGTTTGCCAATGACAAGTGTAATGGCTACGTCCTTGCTGGGTGCCGCTAGAACTGCCTTTGCTAGTGGTCCCATCCGATCGGGTGTAATCTCGAGCCGCGCCGCCAATTCAGGTGAAATGAAGTTGGCCTTGGCTCCTCCATCAAAGAAAATCAGGGCTTCTTGATCTTTCACTTTGACCCAAGCTCGGCAAAATTCTGTACTCTCATCAATCGTGCTAGGGTCAATACCCATGCAATCTCGAACCAGTCCTGCTTTTATCTTGCCTTTTCGTCCACGTTCCTCAACTGCTTTTGAACTCATTGGCCTTTCTTCATCTTGATCTTTCTGTGCCTTTTTAGGGCACTTCACGGAGATGTGTCCTTGTTCCTCGCATCCAAAACACTTCCCCTCTTTGATGTAGTTGGCTCTCTCCCGCGGAGTGAGCAGGGGTCGTGCATCCTTATCTTTCTGATCTTGGGGGCTCTTCTTCTTTCTACTTTCATTTTTAGAAGTTTGTTCTGTTTTCTACGTCATGATCTCATATGTGGGGTAGGTCAAATTGCCTGAGTGAATGGCAAAGCCCCGTTTCGCATGACTCATCAATTCTTGGATAATCTGACTTTTGCTCTAAGCAGTGATCTCGGATCTCCGTAGGAAGTCCCAAGGTAAACCGCTCAATCTGTTCTTTAAACGAGATCTTCTTAAATGAAGAAGCGGGTAGAAAAGAGCTCCAAATTCTCTCACAATATGCATCCAAGGTATCTTTCTTGGTCATCCAAAGATGGTTCCCAGCAGTTCGTATGCCGCGTTCGTACTCCCAAGTCAACCAACAAGAAATAAAAAGCCCCTTTAACTGGCGCTTTCTTGTTCAATAAAAGAGTGGACCACCAAGTTCGAGCATTTCCCTTGAAGTAAGAGGTAGCCCTCCGAATCTTGGAGTGCTCTGAGAGTAATGCCCTCCAGAGAAAGCTATGTCAAACTGCTGTATGAAGGCCAAAGCCCTCGAAGCATCTCGAAATCCAAAACACGTGTCAAATTTAGTTGACTATCCACCTTCTTTAAATTCTCGAATTTTCTTGCTTTTATCCTCCAGAAAGTCATACTAGTTGGCTTTATAGAAATTCTTCTTCTTTGCATAAAATCTGTGATCATCGGAGTCTGAACTATCTGAACATGAGTCCTCTGTAGAACTGTCAGAAACTGGGCGAAACTTAGGCTTCTTTGCCTTTTTCTTGCCCTTTCCGAAGCTTTGCTTTTTGCTTCGCTTTTTCCCTTTTCCGTCTTCTTTGCTCGAGTCAAAAGAGCTAGCAGAACTGTCAAAAGAAGAACTGGATACTCCTTCAAATCTGACATGCTTTTTTTGCTTTCTTGCCGCGACAAAAGCAAATTGACGACCCAAATAACCGAGAAGTCGGTTCCTTTCTTTTGTTTTTTGCCGTGCTTTTTGGCTTTGTTGGTTGCGTCAAAAAGCTGGGTAATCTATGTATCAACCACCTCTTCTAATTCTTGCTCTGTAAACATCCTCAGAGTAGAAGGTTTCTTGAGTGCCGGTTTGAGGGGTGGGGTTCTGTGGCTTTCCGCCACTGAGAGTGCACTTCTTCGAAGGATGTCTGCGTCAAAAATTTTGCAAATTTGGGATCCTTCGCAATGTTGATCATCATCTTTGTCGCATCGTCAACCAATTGTCGACGCTTCATCTCTTCAATCTCCGCCTTAGTAGGCCGAGGCGGGCCATACTCCTCGTGAGAATCTTCTTCATGATCTCTTCCCGCATCTCCAGCTGCAGAGGAAGTCGACTGATCTCTGTTTGAATCCATAAGTGTCGCGAGAAAAGGATCGAATTTCCCTGTAGAAGAGAAATCGGCCGCGCTTTGATACCATTGTAACAAACTTGGACACTCCAAGTCAAGATTCTATCGCGACACAACAGAGATTCACTTCAAAACAATTCACAGTTCACAATTGATTCGACACGGCCCGGCGGAGTTCCGTGCCTAGATATATTGGCCCCAAAGACTGGCGCCCCTTTCCATATTTCTTTTTGTATTAAATCTGTGCTCAAAGTACAAGGGAGTGGGAGGGTCTCACTCTCAGACTCTACGTCCAGATGCTCTGCAAAGTGGGAGCCATGCCCACACTTATAAAGGTTTACAAGGGATGCTAAAAGCAGAGCCCCAAAAGCTGAAAATCAAAAGCTCTTAAGCTTTTCCAAAATAAAGCAATTGAGTCCAAAAGCTTCTCAAATAAAGCAAAGCCTAAAAATTGCGTAGGAATTTTTCCTTGCTTTTTCAAACGCAAAAGCTGAGGATTTCGTACAGTTGTCGTAATTTGCGCCGCGATTTGCGGAGGCTGTCGTACAATCCTGCCACGTCAGCAACTTTGCGAGAATTCCTAAATTTTTGCCACGTCAACATTTCTGCCGCCTTTACCGGGACTGTGTAACAAACTGTTGACGTGTCGATCCACTGAAGAACAGAGCTACCGACCGAGGGGCCTAAACCCTAAGAAGAACAAGTAACAGAAGAAGAAGTCCTACCAACTTATGGGGACCCTGTCCGATGGGGCCCCAAGTGACATAAAGGATTAAAATAAAGCAGGACCCCCACACATACACTGAAAATTACGTAGCAGCTGATGACGTGGCTGATTTTCGCAAATTCCGTTGACTGCTTACGTGGCAGAACTGTACGGATTTTCGCTTTTCACGTTGGCAGTGCTGACGTGGCGGGACTATACGGATTTCCGTAAATTACGCTGGCAACTTTTTGGCATTGCTTTTGCACCAGATGCTTTTGAGTTTTGAAGGCTTTTTATTGTAATTGCTTTTCGGGCCAAGGGTCTTCAAATATGAGGTTAGGGCTCATTCTCTGGCATGCTTCCTGGAGAAGGTGCAGAGTCTGGAGTACCGGCTTGTACTGTGTTGATGCAATATAAAGAAATACCGAAAGGGGCGCCAAGGTTAGGGGCCAATACTCTCTGGGGTGGAATCCCGCCACTCCCTGTCGTGCGTCGTCTCCCTCTCTCTCTCACTTGAGTTGACATTGAAGTGCAAAAAGTATGTTCAGATTGTTCTTTTCTATTGACACCTGGTGTCCGTCTTGTGACAGACTGCCTGCCAGAGAGAGTGTGTCTGATGTGTCACCATGCCACGTCACCAGTTTGTGACATACTCATTCCTTGGCAAGACACAATCACAACACAAGCATTAGCACAATTGTCTATAAAGCATTGGTATTCCCTTTGTGGTTTGTCAAAGTCAATAACTTTAGGTAGAAAAGTCAACTTTCGATCGCATTTTTTGCAAGCACTCTTTGGAAGGTTTGGCACTTCATCACATTTTTCATCTACATTCCGTCCATAGTCTTTTAAGAAGCATGGTGCTTTTTTGGTTATCTGAAAAGTAAAAGATGTGTACATGAAATTGTGGTTGAAGTTGTTTCACGGAGATCCCCCAAAAGAGATTCCAAAAGAGGACGAACCCAAGATCGTAGACAAAGTTGAAGACATGAAGTTGGAGCAGATTAATCTGCATCGCTTTCAACGCGACTCATAGAAGCAAGCACTGCAATCCTTTTTGAAGTTCAAGTATTGCGACACCCACGCAGCAGAGTGGGTCGGCGAATATTTCTTCACAGATTACATTGAGTTGTTAGTGGACTACAAGGAAGCCCTGCAGCTCGGTACCAATACCTCACCATAAAAAGGGGGGATGTCACATGCACATCTAACCCTATGTGCATGTGGAAACGCTGTAACTCCTATTTCTCATGTTTAGGACAACCTAGGAAGTGTTCTGGCACCCTTGTGAGCCAGCTGCATACCCTCTGATTGCAAATGAGCACAACCACTGACTGCTAGGTATAGGCATTGGGGAGTGTCTTCATACAACCCCATTAGTACCAAGCCTAGGTAATCACTGCATACGAAGCACCTCTTATTAGTAGTACATCAACTTATTAATAAGCATAGTTACAAGTAATGTCCATTTTCAAATCTCCGTTCCCCATTTCCATTCCAATTTCCCGTTCCGAATCCCCATTCCATGTTTCAGACATGAGTGTCCGTAACACGGAATGGCATTTCGCGCCTGTTGCCGTTCCCCGTTCCACAATCCGATTTCCGGTTCCGGTTAACTAAGTTAATAAGTGACATTTTAGCCAGCAATTACTAAATCGTGGGAATTTTTATGAGATTGCCCGACCCAGCTTTAATCCCATATATAAGTGACCCCTAGGGTCACTTCTAAGGCATAAGTTAGTACCCGAGCACAAGCATCTTTAACGTTTTTCAGCCATCAGCCCATCGCCAACTTTAGCAGCAGAATCAGCCAGCGTTTTTAGATTCCATCCCTAGCTTCATCGCCCAAAAAGTGCAGATTTCAGCTCAAGCATCGGATCAACCCCAGTGTTTTCAGTTTCAGCCTAAGTACCAGATCAGCCCCAGCGTTCCCTTCGCCTAGCAGATTTAAGCACCTACAACAGGATCCCATCAACATCTCAGCATCTAGGACCATTGTATCAGCATTTGTGCCATCTAAAGAAAATACCTCTCTAGCGATAGAGTGGACGGCCCTTGGGGGGGGGGGTTTTGGGACCCCATTTGGTGTTAAGTCTTCTCTCTCCCTCCTTCACTCACAGAATCTTCATTCACAATATCATTCTCTCCTCTCTCTCTAGTCTTCGCACATCTCTCATGAAGTAAAAGGAACTCTCTCATGAAGTACAAGGAACCTTGAGTATGCATTGAGCGCTCATCCTCAACATTCCCCATCAATCACTTCCGCTGCACATTACAACAATCATGGGGATTGGAGCTTTCTTGAGGGTACCACACTAAGGATGGATTTCTCTAAGTCGTGTATCAGAGGCGTTGTTGCTTTGTTTTCTATTGCTCACAACCACTTTTGATTGCAGAGGAACGAGGACCAACGTCTATCAGCGGACAAGGCTATCGACTTGCCTCCCTCAAGTTCCCTGCGTCAAACTCTCTCAATTCCGACCCTTCGTTATTCAAATTGTTGCAGATCAATTTCAGTCATTGTTTGTGGATAGAGAAGATAGAGCACTTTTCTTCACTCCTGCCATGGTAGAAGTTGGTAACAAAAGAATACACCCAATGTTTGTCTTCCATAAAGGTCACTTGACACTTATGAACCAAGCTTAAAACTCAGAACTGCAAATTAAGCTCTAAAAGAAGTTGAAAGTCAACCAGCCATCTTACCTTAAGAATATAGGTTGGATTCTGAAAACCAGAAAAAGGATTGAACTTGTTAACAATTTTTATGTGAGCTGTCTCCAAATCTGGCTCAATGAAGGCTTTGTACATAGGATAAACCTGCCAAAAGCATCAACATGTTATATTTCTGCACAAAAATTCCCTGCAGAAGATATACTATGTTGGAAGCTTGACCTCCCATCAGCACAATGAAATATGCACATAAGAGACACTATGCTCGAACAAAACCAGAATTCTAGACTTTACTCAGCCAAAATAAGCACGCACAGTCTCTGATATTTGATGAATAATCTCCTCAGGGTCTTGACCAGCCCGATTGATGTCACGAAGAACCCTTTTCAGCAGATCAAAATGCACACCTCCTCTGACAGCAACTCGCAAATCCAAAAGAGGTCGGAGCTTTTCACAGAGGGCATATATCCCCTCAATAACAATAATCCTTGATGATGGAACTTTGAGAGTCCTACACAAAACACCGGCCATATTTGAAAACTTGGGAAGAAATAGTATCAGACAAATCATAGTATGTACCATACTCCAGAACTTGGGGAAAGACAAAACAAAATAGTTTCCAACAAAATCAGCTAGATTGTCACCTGTAACCCACCCGCTGACTTGACTTGAAATCATAAGTAGGAATTTCTACATCCTTTCCAGCTCTCAAATCATTTAAGTTTTCAAGCAAAAGGTCATAATCTGTGAGTCTAGGATCTGCAGAAAACAAGAAAGAAATCACTACCCGGTTAATCGAATCAAAGGCCTTATTCTAGACCAAGTCTTCAAGAGAAAAATCCATATACAGGGCGAACATTTATGATGAGAGAGAGAGAGAGAGAGAGAGAGGGGGGGGGCTTTTATATCATCGTTAAAATAATCCCAAGAGACTTCAAAGTTCTATCCAAATGGGTCTTGAACTCGAGACCTGTTAATCACAGAGAGCGAGAGAGAGGGAGAAAGAAAGAACACCTTCATCAATGTTTTCTAGAGGCGAGATTTGGCCTATTTGCAAAAATGGAGTACAGGTGTGTCCTCTGGGTATCCAGTAAAAAAAAACGAAAGTGCTGAAAATAAACCTGCTACAAAACAAAATAGACTGACATGGGAGTGTGTGTATATGTAAAGAAGGGATGAGGTGGATGGAGTTCTAACTCTAATGTATGTGGAACTACATGCATAGGGGAGTACAACCATGATATACAAACGGCTAACTAGTGTCACAAAATAATGACATGGCATGTCCGCCCAAAAATTGACGAGATTCAAAGTTAGAAGTTGGAATATAGGGTCCCGTCCGATGGGGCCTTGGGAACACAAGAGGAATTAAAAAAAAGAGAGATCGTGTGAAGGCTGACGTGGCACTTGTACGGACACTCCGTGTTTTGCGATCACTAATGACGTGCCAGCTGTACGGAATTCCACGATTAGCGCAATTGCTTTCGGGCAGCGCCAGCTTTTGGGAAAGAGGCTTTTGAGTTGAAGCTTTTCATGATTTGCTTTTTGAGAGGGCCTTCTGTCCTCAGTTTTGCTAACGAGCAAGCTAAGCAGAGAGGATCCCCGGACTCTATAACTTTGCTCAAGCATTAATATAAAAACAAATAGCGAAAGGGCCACCAAACTTTGGGGCCAATACCTCTAGGCACAAAACTACACCAGGCCGTGTCGACTCAAGTGAATTGTGATTAAATTTGTGAAGAGTTTTTAAGTGATTCTCGCGTGTGTCGTACCAGATTCCCAACTTGGGGTGTCCTAGTCTGTTACAGCTAGCTCCACCCGGCACCAAACTGGGGGTGTAGTATCAAGTATGGCATACATAGGTGGACGGTGGGTAAGGATGAAGAGTAGCAGGATCTCAGGTTCTCTCTACATCCACAGTCTGGTTTGTTCATGGGGACAGGGAGAGAGAATATGTGCATCGCATTGTATTCGTTTGGTCCCCCAAGGCTCTGCACGTGCTGCTCTTAGTGTACCCCCCTCCACATCCGCTCGCCCGATGGGTCGCTTACCAGCAGCAGCCTGCCCAATCAGAAGCCGGCATGCCCGTCATCCATCCTGTTGGAAATAGGGTTGCAAGGAATCACACAGCTTGGAGAAGATGAAGAAGCTCAAGGCACACAACAGAGAGTAGTATTACTTAGTGTGAAATGGAAAGATAAGTTAGCCCTAGAGTGATGGACCTATATACAATGCACGGGGAAAAAACCTCCTAGTGAAGGAAAAAATGCCCCGACGGTCCTAAGTGTGTTCACACACATCACTACCACATGTATATGGTAACAAATCCCCTCCCCCCCCCCTCCTAGGAGTGATGCGGTGAACAAGAGCTGACACATAATGTATAGGGAAGTGCCATGCCCTGAGTGCATGATCAATCCATAAAGGGGAGTAAGCCCAAAGCTTTGCGGAAAGCTTCAAACTTTTCACGAGGCAATGCCTTTGTGAACAAATCTGCAAGGTTGTCCTGTGTTGGTATATACGCCAAGTTGATCTCTCCTTCTGAGAGTCTCTCCCTGACATAGGGGTAATGCACCTCAATGTGCTTTGTGCGAGCATGAAAAACTGGGTCCCTCGCAACTGCCAATGCGCTCTGACTGTCAGTGTAGATGATGTTGGCAGTGTCCTATCCAACATCCAAATCAACCATAAGGTGTCTGAGCCATACACACTCAATCGTAGCTGTAAAGACTGCTTTGTACTCAGCCTCACAACTGGAAGTGGCCACAATAGGTTGCTTCTTGCTCAACCGTGATATGCATGAACTGTCGAACATGAAACAAAAACCACTTGTGGACACTCGCGTGTGAAAACAACCAGCCCGATCTAAAGCATGTAAACCTGGCGGCAATGATCCCCCCTTGGGGTAAAACAAGCCAAGATGCGAAGTGCCACTCAAGTAGCGAAACATCCTCTTGACAACCTGCCAATGCTTATACCCTGGGCTATGCATAAATCTGATGATCTATAAGATTGCAAACTGAATATCCGGCCGTGTATTGCATACATAAATAAGGCATCCAACAACAGTTTGGTAAAGAGTGACATCGGCAAGATAACGAGCATCATGAAGACTCAACTTCAAACCTGTTTTCATGGTAGTAGCAATGGGTTTGCAGTCCTCAAGTCCAAACTTACATAGCAATGTCACTATGTTAACTTGTTTGACACAAGGCAATACCACCATCACACTGCTTAAACTGTATGCCCAAGTAATGATGCAACAGCCCCAAATCTTTCATCTTGAAAGTAGCATTCAAATCAACCTTAAATTCAGTAATATGTGACTCATTGGGTCCAGTGATCAGCAAATCATCAATATAAAGAACGACGATGAGAAGTACATAACCCTCAAGCTTTACATACAAAGTGCTTTCAATTGGACTGTTACGAAAGCCTTGTTTAACCAAATGAGCGTCAGGTTTCTCATACCAAGCACGAGGAGATTGCTTCAACCCATACAAAGCTTTCTTACATTTGTATACTTTATCTTCCTGCCTTTTAATGACAAAACCGTGAGGCTGCATTACATAAACTTCCTCAAATACATCACCATTCAAGAAAGAAGTAACAATATCTGATTGGTGTACATCCCATCCAAAATGAGCTACCAATGCACATAGAAAACGCACAGTAGTCATACGACAAGTGGGAGCAAAAGTCTCTTCACAATCTATGTCTTTGTGTTGTGCATAACCTTTTGCAACAAGTCGAGCCTTATAGCGATCAATCTCACCATCCAGCTTATGTTTCAACTTGTAAACCCACTTCGTATCAATGGCCTTTTTGCCGGGAGGCAAATCACATTAAGTCCATGTGTCGTTTTCTATAATTGCATCATATTTTGATTGCATGGCAACCATCCAATTTTCAGAATTTTACGCTTCATCAAAAAACAGAGGTTCCTCTACATCACATAAACTAGAAACAATCAAAACATAACAATCTGATGCATAAGATGCATGGCGAGAATCTGAACGAGTACGACTAGACCGGTGCATCCAATTAACTGTCACGCAAAGTATGCACCAGCCATTTGGCATACCTCTAGCATGCTCATCCTCAGTCCTTTTCACATCAAGTACATCATGTACATTTGCATCAGTAATAGGCTGATCTGTCGCATTTTTTGAAACCCCCATGAGTTATACATTTACCTCATTCAAATTTACATTCAAATTTCCACCACTAAAAAGAGACAATAAACTGTCATAAATGTCCCTGTGAACTTACATTACTATCTCTAGTACATGACAACAAGGGCTCAACAGAATCTTCCACAAACACATCTTCTCGTGAAACCAAGATATGCTTTGTTTGCGGATGGTACAACTTGTAACCTTTGCTTTCAGTACTATAACCAACAAAAATGCATTTAACAGACTTATCATCCAATTTTTTGGATGCGTTTGTGGCACCAAAGCATAAGCTAAGCAACCAAAAACATGTATGTGTTCAATAGAAGGCTTTCTATCATGCCATGCTTCATATGGAATCATAGACTGCAAAGCGTACGTGGGACACCTGTTGAGTATATAAGTAGCACACATGATGGCCTTTAGCCAAAACGAATGTGGTAAAGCTAGACTCTCGATCATACATCGTGCCATTTCCGTAAGCAACCTGTTTTTCCTTTCAGCAACACCATTTTTTATGAGGTGTATACGGCATTGTACATTGGTTTTTTAACCACAACTAGCCAAAAATGCATTAAACTCATGAGACATATACTCCCCCCCTCGATCTGAACGCAGAGTGCCTATAGTCCATTTAGAGACATTTTCAACCATAGCCAAAAATTGTTTGAAGCACATAAACACTTCGGACTTAGCTTTAAGCAGATACATCCATACATGCTTCGAGTAATCATGAATGAAATCACGAAGTAAAGGTAATTGCCCAAGGACGGAGTTTACATGGACCCACAAACATCGAACACAATGCGATGCACATATTCTATGCACAAGCTGCAATCTGATGTAGCCCCAATTGAACGATCCTTTCAAAACTTCAAACGCTGCATCTTACCCAAATACAGCCTTCACAATATGCTTCACAAGCGGCAAAGAAGCAACCATATCAGATTCCTTTAAACGCAGCAAATTGGCAAAATTCAGATGCCCAAAATGTGCATGTGCATATGAAACAGCTCTTGAATCCACAACTGCATTTACAAAATTCTACCCATACCTGTCATACAAAGTGAGCTTATACAACCCACTACATAAAATGTCAAATGCAACAATTTCATCACCAAAACTGAGATCATGAACTGTACATCTATCGTCCACAAATTTGATAACAAGACCAAATCTAGCAAGTGCAGATACAAATAAAAGATTCTTTTTTATCCCAGGTACATAAAGTGCATCAACAAGTGTGAAAGAACTGTCATGCGCAACAATAAGCACAATCTTTCTAACTCCCTGGACCGGATAAGAGGCATTGTTGACACAAGTGACTGTATTCCCATGATGGACAACCTCAAGAGAGATAGACATGTCACAATGTGAGGTAATGTGCTTTGTAGCACCACTGTCAAAGTACCACACAAGTGAATCTCCAACAACTGACATACATGCATCATGAACAGAAGAATAATAAGTGCACTCTGCACTAAATGCCCACTCTGCATCTACATCAGCATCACAATCTCCTTTAACAGAAGATTCTAAAGTAGTTGCAATTGTAGTAGAACCTGCCTCTTTCTTCTTTGCCTCTTTTACCTTCAATTTAGGACACTGCTTAATCAAGTGATCATTAGCTTTGCAATAATGGCAACGCATCTTCTTTTTGCCCTTTCCACCAAAATTCCCAAACGAGGTGTTGCCAGCAGAAGCATTAGGAACAAGTGATTTGCCACTCGCTGAAAAACTATGAGAAGTGGCTACATTGTTGTTACCACCTTTTCTTTGAGCAGCAGTAAAAGCCTACGCAATTGCACATTGTTTAGCCCTGTTTTTTCTTGAAAGTGACTACTGCAACAGCAATGTGCATAATGCATCAAACTTGACAGCATCAGGATTTCCCTGGGTTATAAGTCTCCACGTACTAGCAAAAGTCTGATAGGGATCTGGCAATGCATCAAGAACAATTTGCACAAGAGAGCTGTCTGAAATGACTTTGCCTGTAGAAATGAGTTGCTCATTAATATCCTTGATACCAATAAGGAAAGTGTCTATGTCATCTTCCTCATGCATAATCTTCAATTCCAGCTCTTTACGCAGCAATGCAATTTTAGTCTTATTACGACTTGCATAAAGACCAACCATAATATCCCAAGTCCGTTTACCTAATTTAGCCGAGCGAATGTGAGGAGTAATAGTGCGCTTCACAGAGAATGCAATTAATGCATGAGTGCGCATCTCTAACATCCCAACGAACCTGCTCAGTTGTAGGCAAAACAGCTCTAGCAGCAGTTGTTAAAGTTTAGGCATCTCAAGTGAATTGCCGAGTGTGACCCAGTATTTATTTTGGCTTTTAAGGATTTATTTCACTTATTTGTCAAAGTCTGGGTAGGGCAATTTACTGAGGTTTCTATAAAAGAAACCCTCAGTTCCCATTGTATTATCATTTGTTATCTCATTGCCTTGGTTGATTGGTTCAATGCATCTCTCTCTCTCTCTCTCTCTCTCTCTCTCTCTCTCTCTCTCTCTCTCTCTCTGTGCATGCTTCCGCATCGCCGACTTTGACATGGTATCAGAGCAAGAGACGGCATAGACCTTGGCGGAGCGAGGCATCCCAGAGGAGAAGACGAAGAAGGGCTGCCCTACGTTTTCAGATTTCTAACATGCTCTGCTGCTAGCGTTTTTGACACAATCTCGCGTTTTTGCAAACTGCCCTGCCCTCTGCCCAGCGCTGAATTCTGCCCTGCTGGTTGCCTGCGTTTTCCAGCAGCCCACTATCGCTGCCTACCTTCTTCTCAGAGTGAAACTGCCCAGCAGTGCCACCGTTTCAAAAACGCACCATTTGCTGGAGTTCCACCTGCTGCCCTACCATCTTCTCGGTGCGGAAACCCACTCTGCTGCCTAGCGTTTTGAAAAATCTGCCCTGGTGTTTTTGACGGAAACCGGCCAGCAGAGTTTTTGAAGGCCTAGCGTTTTTGAAGGAAACCCGCAGCGGGAAGACCCATGAGAAGGGCATTGGAGGAGGAGTTTTTGTGCGGCAGTTTTGGTGCGGCAAAGAGGGATCTGCTGGAGCGGCGTGGGAGCGGCAAAGGAGGGAAAAACTTGTGCGGCTTGGGATTTGTGCGGCCAGATTTTGGAGTGCCAGACGGTACACATACCAAGAGTTCGCAACTTCACGATGGCTCCCCCTTGCTCGAGCGCCAATGACAAATTGAACGGCAGCAACTACGCTCATTGGAATTTGATTATGCGGCTTTGGTTTACTCCAAAAGGGTTATGGGATATTGTCGACGGCACAGAGCCTCGTCCCACAGGGATTCCAACAATAGGTACACCCGCCTTCAAGATGAAGAGCACCTCCAATATCGTGTTGATCGGGATGCGTCCAATGCGAAGGCAATATCGGCCATTGCAGAATCTCTTACGAAGGACTTATCTCCAGCCATTTAGACCTTGAAGACTACCAACGAAATGTGGTTCAAGCTTGTCGAAATGTTTGATCGAGATTCCACGATGCGAGCAATCACCCTTCTTGGACAGTTTATTTGAAATCCATTTCCCCCGAGGAAGTTCCATGCAATCATTTCTGATGAAGATTAAAGTTGTGCATGATCAACAGGCAAATATGAAGAGTGCACTTACCAATACCCAGTTAGCTGCTTTGGTCCTTACGAAGTTGCCTACAGAGTATGAAACCGTGTCTAGAAACCTATGGCTACAAGTCCTAAAGGAAAAGCTGGAATTTGATGATCTCAGCTCTTTTCTCATTGAGGAGGAAGCCGTGTTGGTTACTCAAGGCCAAATTCGGATTTCTGAGACGATGGACACACATGGCAAGGCACATGCTACTTCGAATTCCAGAAAAAGGACAAAGTACCGTTGTTACAAGTGCGGAAAGCGAGGTCATTTGGCAAAGGATTGCAGATCCAAAGGCAAAGACAGATTCTGCAAAGCACAAAATAAAAGCAAGCGACAGGAGGACAGCAGTGATAGTGACCCAGGGAAGGACTAAAGAGAGGCTGCTGGTGTGGTGACAACCACACTGGCACAGATTCCCGCCTTCTAGTCACTTACAGATCGATGTCATCACGAGCTTCAGCCAGAGAGAGGCTTGTGAGTGGCAGAGAGGGGCAAGCAGTGCTCCCTATGATTGATTTGGACCCTTGTGTAGGAGTTCAAGTTATTGGTGTTTGGACCCGTAGGTCGGAGTTCAAGGCACATGCATCTCGCAGGGAACCAATCAAGCGTATCAAAGACACTATGGATGTGCGCGCCAATTCATTGTTGTTAGTCGGATCATGAACAGGATGTGTTCCAGAGTTCATTATCTTGGTGTGTGATATTTTGCACGTGATATGTTCACAGTTCACGAATGGGGATTATTGGACGTAGTCTTGTCTACAATTCAGATTTTCTACAGAGGCAACTAATGCTCAAGATGGCATTTCTTTCAAGTACAAAGTTGAGGAGAGCAACATCGAGGTGTATCCAATAGTCTACAGCTGTTGGGGTGTCCATGGTAGCTTCTTCATCGACTTGGTTTCACTATTGATGTCCACTATGAGTTGCACAGAGGGTGTTAAAGTTTAGGCATCTCAAGTGAACTGCCCAATGTGAATCCAATATTTATTTTGGCTTTAGGGGATTTATTTCACTTATTTGTCAAAGTCTATGTAGGGCAATTTACTGAGGTTTCTATCACAAGACGGGCACCACGTGCCAATAGAAAAGAACAGACTGAACAGACTTTTAGCACTTCAATAACAACTGAACTGAGACAGACGACACGCGACACGGAGTGGCAGAATTCCACCCCACAGAGTATTGGCCCCAAACCTTGGCACCCCTTTCGGTATTTCTTTATATTGCATCAACACAGTACAAGACGGTACTCCAGACTCTGCACCTTCTCCAGAAAGCATGCCAGAGAATGTAGCAACAAATAACATGTACATCTGCATTTGGATTCTTAACATTCCTCCATATGGCTTTTAGTCCAAGAATCTTGCAGCTTCTGCACAAGTCTAACAGTGCTTTTAAAGTATATTTCAACTCTTTCTATCGGATTTAAAGCCCACATTGTGATTGAGAAACTGTAACAACCAAACAACTTGGCCAGAAACTACAACTCTATCGCTTGACCCAGGTCAAAGTGTCAAAATGCTTCCACCAGCAAAAGCATTGTAAGCTGCAGAACTCACAAATCCAAATAGGATCTTGTCGAGTGATAAATTGGCCCCTGAAAGTAGCCTATGTGAGCGTGCGCATGTGCAGAAGCGTGAGAGAGGAGAGAGACAGAGACAGAGAACACAAACGCCAGAGATGGTGAAGAGGGGGCGATCAACCCCCCATAACTACCATCAGCAGAAGACCCAATACACAATGACCAGATGATGGAAGTGGGTACCCCCTTGCCCCTATAAATAGGTGCCCAAGGGGAGGTAGGGCAAGGCTTGATAAAAATCCCCACAATCCGACAGAAAAATGATATATGGAAATATATGTGGACACCCGGACAAAAGTGGACGGCCGGCCCCAAACTCGAGCCGCCGGCGGACCAGGTACAACCTAGACTATGGGTGGCCAATACTAGCCGTACAAGTATGCCCTAGACTTGGGAAGCAGCAAAGTGGTGTAAGTCTAACACCCCCTCTCAACACCGAATGCTGAACAAACCGCATGAAGCCGAAGATGTGAGGCAAATGATGAAGATGTCTATTGCGATGTCCACTGAAGGACAATACTCCAGCAAACTCCGTGAGCGTAGCAACAGTCTGGGGTGTCCTAACCACCAAGAATTCTCCGTGGTAAAGTGCCCTCACAAGCAATGTAGCAAACTGTTGTACTACGCGGATAAAGGGTGAAGGTCCCGAACTGAGTGTGAAAACAACTCCTTGTCGTAAAAGAAGTGCCTATAGACCTGCAAGTGTCCTGCCCAATAGGATCTGTGGTGTCTGTAGTCAAACCGTATGGAGAAAATAAAGAAGCCCAGGAACCGTCATGAGAATGCACGGAAGCACGTCAATGCATGAACCTGCAACCAAGTGTGGCCAAGTGGCTAAGCTGTGGAAAACTCTAGGAAGGCCAGATGTAGTAATTTGCGCCATAAA
Source organism: Adiantum capillus-veneris (assembly GCF_014529385.1). Taxonomy (NCBI): domain Eukaryota; kingdom Viridiplantae; phylum Streptophyta; class Polypodiopsida; order Polypodiales; family Pteridaceae; genus Adiantum; species Adiantum capillus-veneris. Next base: position 104,043,650 of record NC_140941.1, read on the forward strand.
CGTCCTCCGAATCAAGGAAATCTAGACTAAACAGTTTGCACTGTAGAAGCTACCGTAACCTGCAACAGTAACCGAGGGACCGCACGGACCACCACCGGATGGTGTCTTGTAGATAGGGTAATCCAAGATGAGGGGAAAGCCAGACTCAACAGTCTGCGCTGCGAAGGGCCTCTGAGAAGAGGTGTGGTCAGACCAAACTGTCTACACCGTAATCATCCTGTAGAAGTAGGGAAACTAGATTGCGCAGTCTGCGCTGTGAAAATCCTCTGAGAAGAGAAAAGGCAAGACCAATCTGTCTGTCGTCTTGCCTGTATCTCCTACCTCCAATCCTACGATGTCAACCAAAACAGAATCCACGCAATCATCCTGTAGAAGTAGGGAAACTAGATTGCGCAGTCTGCGCTGTGAAAATCCTCTGAGAAGAGAAAAGGCCAGACCAATCTGTCTGTGTCGTCTTGCCTGTATCTCCTACCTCCAATCCTACGATGTCAACCAAAACAGAATCCACGCCAACAACGCCACCAAAACTCAACTCGGTGTGGCGCTCAATGTGAATGAGCTGGGAGTGGCCTACTGCCCAGGTCGGGGGATAAGTCTGTTGTAAGGTTACCGAGGGTGAGTGTAAGCAACTTTGAAGGTAGCAATCTAAATGATCAGGAGTGTAGAAGAGCAACTGCACTACCATCCAAGCCAAGCTCTGGGTGAGTCCGGATGTAGTCGCAAGATGCCTAATCTCCCGCATCTCGCGGGTAAACTCTCCAAGAGAGTCCAAAGCACTGAAGTCCCACTCCAGTCTGTAGATCCAAGCAATGAACTTGTCCAAGAAGAGATCCAAGATCCTCTCTCTAAGTCCATGTAGATGCTCCCGTGTAAGCAAGTGATCTAACGTCTCAAGGTCGAGTGGTAAGTGTCTGTCCACCCACGATGGTGGTGTCTTCTCTGGGAATGCCGGAATCCCATATGCCATGAGCATGGCCATATCTCGTGTGAACTCCTCTGATGAGTGCATAGGTGTGTCCATAGCAAACCACAAGTCACCACCCCCTCTCGAGTGCGCAACCGCCGAATGATGGCTGGAATGAATGGATCTCCCAAGGATTGTACTCCCGTAGATGATCAAGCCGATGTCGAAGATACCGTGTACTGCAAAAGTCACTGAGAGACCGCATGGACCACCACCGGATGGTGTCCTGGCAGGAGGTAACTTCATCCTCTATGAAAAACACAAGCCATGTGTCTACTGTCCACCCAAAAACACAACTGCGAGGTGATGAAAACGCTGCTGTCCAGCGATTTTCAGCGTGCTCATACGCTCCCGGAAGGGTCCGGAGCGGTGCAAAGGGTATAGGTAAGGGTGGTGAATCACTGTCATTGCCCCAGATGGGCTGAAAACAGAGAAAACAGCAAGGGTATTGGCTGAAATCTGTAGATTTGAAGAACTTCGCCGGCAAGGCACCGGATGCCAAGGCCAGGTAGGTGGTGGCAAGATCCGGGGTCCAGAAGCTGAGGCTGCTAAGCGCTGCCCTCCTATTGCAAAAACGCAGGTTAATTTGCAGCCCACTTTTGCTGCACTTTTTGGCACCAAAAACCTTCTGTTTGTTGAAAAAACAAAGGCTTCATGGGTACCCTAGGTGCCCAGCAACTTGTGGAAGGTGTCAACGACACAAAGTGACCAATAAAACCACCGAAAATGGGCTGAAAACCCAAAAACGCAGATGAAGGTCAAAAATGCAAATGGAGGAGGGGCATTTCCGGTGACGAAATTGTTCCCAGAAGTGTAGCGCTAGCAAGGAAATCAGCAGATCTGATGTTTCTTGCAAAAAGACGCAGATTGAGGTGAGGTCCTCCGCGATAGAAATGGCTCCCGTTTCTGCACTTGCCTGGCTGATGTAAAAACGTTGGCAGATCTGGCTTCAGTTGCAAAAATGCTGGCTGATCCAACCCTTGGGAGAAGAACCTGATGCAATGTAGCGCCTCAGAATAGGCAGAGCTTGAAGCTCTGATACCATGTGAGAGTGCACGTGTGCGGAAGCGTGAGAGAGGAGAGAGACAGAGACAGAGAACACAAACGCCAACGATGGTGAAGAGGGGGCAATCAACCCCCCATCACTACCATGAGCAGAAGACCCAATACACAATGACCAGATGATGGAAGTGGGTAACCCCATGGCCCTATAAATAGGTGCCCAAGGGGAGGTAGGGCAAGGCCTTATAAAAATCCCCACGACCCAACAGAAAATTGATATATGGAAATATACGTGGGCGCCCGGACAAAAGTGGGCGGCCAGCCCCAAACTCGGGCGGCCGGACCAGGTACAACCTAGACTATGGGTGGCCAGCCCGGAGACATACTAGCCGTACAAGTATGCCCTAGACCTGTGAAGCAGCAGAGTGGTGTAAGTCTAACAGGCTAACCATGTAACATACTAAATCTTAGGTCAAAAGGACACACAGGAAAATAAAGTGTGGTAAAATTAGAATATAACCAGCTACATGCTAGAGTTCCCGTCCTATCTTGCCAAGATTATCAACAAGACAAACACAGAGTTTCCACCTTCTAGAGAAACTCTACCATTGGTTTATTTGTCCATTTTAATTTTCACAAGTCCACAAAATTGCTCGTGAAAATACTTAATCTTGTCATTAACATTATTGTATAAAACATACGAAGATTATACAAGTCTCACAACATATGTGTATCGTCAGAAGAACAAACGAACTATTCTAATCATCAAAGACTAAGACATTAAAACTATCACATGAAAGACCATCACACAGATTGATTTACCAAAAAGCTACCAGATTTGATCTCGCTTGTTTAAGATGTGTAATAAGCAAAGGATATGGAAAAACAGAAAAGTAAGCCTTAAAAGGTGCTTTGTAGACTATAGAGTTACCGTCATAGTTCCCATCAATGACTCGACTTGAATCGTTGTAATTATCCATTGACACAATGGAAATTCCAGGCATAAAGCCAACGAGCTTTTCTGAAAAGACAGTTTTTCCCGCTCCAGACGGACCAGCCAAACCAACCATGATCACCCCCTCCATTTTCTGTGTCAATAACTGGCAAGCTCGAATGAATATAAAAAGGCCTTTTTCAAATGAAAGTGGCTCTTCAATTGGTGAAATCTCATATCGATCACAGTCTCGTCTTTTGACAAGATGTAACTGATGCTTTAAGAGTCCAGCCCTCCGACTTCTTGGTGATGAGACGCTTTTCATGGTGCTGTCCATGATGTCGCAACCAATGTTTTATACAAAAATACCTGCCACAAAGAAAATGACCACATTATACTGATATAACTAACAGAAAAAAGTGGTATTATGGCATTGTATAGAGGCCGCTTTTCACCATCTGTGTGTTGAGAGACTCGACATGAATTCTCACTTATCAAACTCTAGAGTTCAACATGAAAAAGAATGCATAGAAGACAATGGATGAGGCCATGCCTGATTGAAACAGACAGTCGCTATAGAATTGAAAAGAAGAAACAAACGAATATCAATGAGGCTCTGCCTGATCAGAACAGCTATGAAGCTACCTGATCGATGAAGGTAGTCAAACAAAAACAAAGACAAAGCTTTTCAAAGTAAGCTTATTGACGCTTTGGGTAGGATCAACAGTCTCGCAAAAAAGAAGGCTTGGAAACCGTTCTTCAAAGCATTGAAACGCAATGATCAATTCAAAGCAAAGGCGATGGGAAGTGAAACTGTGCAAATAATAACGCCCTAAACTAACTTTACTTCTCTTTGAGCGACTGTGCATGTGTGTGTGTGTGTGTGTGTGTGTGTGTGTGTGTGTGTGTGAGAGAGAGAGAGAGAGAGAGAGAGAGAGGGTTCCATCAACGTCAACCTTTATTCCCCTTGGTGCTAAAGGTCTTCCCGTCTAAGTAGTGAGATAGCAGCTGCTCTATGCTGAAGAACTTGGCTGCTTTTCTTCTCTCTTCGTGAAAGAAAGAGCACTAAATGCGTAAGCTCACACACTACAAAAAGCTTACCGAAATACAGAGTAGCAAAGCTCGGGGGGCGCTCACTACGCCATTACAAGAAGCGCACAGGATGCTATTGCTCCGCAGCTACCTGCATCGCCCCGTCGCGTGCGTCCATTTGGAGACGACGGCTAAACAAATTAAAGACGCAGAATCCCGCTCTTTAGCTTATGCGCAGTGGTGCTTCTTGCTTCTTGAATTCCTCCAATGTCATGCAGCAGTGACGCACGCAATGCTGGAGTAAAATACGTTGGGAGTTCAAATACTCTTGAGGATGAGGGGAGATGGGTCGAATGATTTATGGAACCCGCTTTAAATCCTTTTCACGCCTTTATGAAAAAGTGAAAGCCATGTGTAGAGAAGGAAAATTCTACAACATTTTGAACATCTTAGAGCTCTCTTATGCAGAGCCAAATTCAGGTTAGGCCACGTGGCGGAGCCTCCACTCGGAGTGGAATGGAGTGATGTCTCAGCATGTCGGTGTGGGTAATATTTCAAAATACTACCACATGCCATCATGCCTATTAGGCTACCGTGTTTTTTCTTTGGCTAGTTTCCATTGTAATGTGGTTTAGCGGCTTCATTCAATTAGAGGCTCAAATGCTTTGTTATACGTTCGTTCTGAGGCTCAATAGCTTTGGAATCATCCACCTCTCCTACCCTAACTACCAATGCCACCTTGCCTTAATTATTTGCATGCTACTCCGTCGATGATGGCATTATCACTACGGGTCTCTCCCTAAGCTGAAGTTGCTCTATCCTTTAGAAAGCTCATAGCTGTGTGGATAGGTGAATGCATATTAGAAAAGAACACTTTTTCTATAAACAAATTAAATGGTTGGGAGTTTGGATATACATAATTCACTAGATGCCACTAGATGCTAAGATATATGACATTTCACATAGATTTATAGATATGTGGAACGATATAAGATGCCAAAGATATTGTTGATATGTGGAAAGATATCATATATAAAATGAATAAGTTACTTCCACGCTTATATCGATAGATAGATGGTGTGCATGCACACGTGCATACACACACATTTTATGAGAAGGTTCAGGTATTTAGAGAGATCTAGTTATAATAGACCATTGAGATATGTTTGATAGACAAAGAGGGATAAACAAAGGCTTAAAATTATAGATAGGCATCTATCAATTAGGTGGGGACTTTTGAAAACATAAAAACTCTTTGAGGAGCTTCTTGGCGAGAGAGTCATCTTTTGGACTGCCTTCGAATGCATTTATATAGGAAGAGATGGTCCAGAAAGATTATCTTTGGATGACACATGAGAGCATCATCTTTGATGCAGTCACTTTTGTTTGACATGTTTCATGCCTCTATACTACTCTATTATGGCGAAGGGAATTCACACAAAGCGCATGACACAAAAAGAGGGAGGAGTGGATCTATGCTACTCCTTTTTCTCCCCGGTCATATCGAGTTTGGTTGTTTCCTTTTGCTACTAACGCTTGATTGCAATGGTTATGAAGCTCTCTCTCTCTCTCTCTCTCTCTCTCTCTCTCTCTCTCTCTCTCTCTCTCTCTCTCTCTCTCTCTCTCTCTCTCTCTCTCTCTCTCTCTCTCTCTCTCTCTCTCTCTCTCTCTCTCTCTCTCTCTCTCTCTGTGTGTGTGTGTGTGTGTGTGTGTGTGTGTGTGTGTGTGTGTGTGTGTGTGTGTGTGTGTGTGTGTTGTATATTTAAAGGTGGTGTAACATTTGAATTCCGATATCTGTATACTAACCCTATGTTGCATACTTATGGTATCCAAACTACACATGGACATTAAAAGACCCAAGAACCTTTTGCTTTTGATTTTGGGAAAAAGTTTGTAACAGTAAGTTCAAGTTATAATTATACAATGCTCCTTATCAGGCCCTTCTTGTAACATGTATAGCCGATTGACATAAGTCTTTAAGCATTGATAAGCTCTACTCACTATCTTGCTGACATCTCATTTGGATACCCAAAGCTTGGAACTCTAGATTGAGTCTAAAGGCCCTCTGGCCACCTCTCTCATGTATATTATTCTACTCACTTATACTTTGGGTGTGAGCCACCCCTAGGTTCACTTAAGTGACCCTTATAACATGTACCCTCAAATAATAAAAGATAACATTGAAAAGTGTGCACATAACACACAACTAAAATTACCTGCGTCGACCTCTGTCTCACACTCTCTCTCGCCTGGATTTTCGAATCTCCATCGCTTGTACACATAAGTCATTTCGCTCCTTCAAACTGGTATCAAAGCCTTGTTAGGCCTTTGCCTACATATGGCAGCACATAACATGTGGTTTCTCTCTCTCTTCGATTTCAGTCAACAACTCTCTCTCTCTTTCCTCTCACTATAGCCCATACTTCCCCTTTGAAGTTTGAGGTTGTGAGTCTCCCATTCATGACACAGCAGGGATTAGCAAGCAAAAGCGATTACGGGGAAAGGGGAAATTCACAGGTGGCTGAAATTTCAGCATTTTTACAACACATTGAAGCTTCACATGCTGAAATTTCACTTACAGGTTGAGAAAAATTGGGGGTTTTGCCCAATTTGCAGAAATTTCAAAAATTAGACCGTCAAAATTTGGGGCTTTCACTAAAATTTCAATAATTTGCAAACATTAGTGAATGTATTGCAATTTATGGATAGCTTGAGCAGAGAATGTGACCTATATTCTTTAGTTTTTCAAAAAATTATTGGAAAACGTAGGTTTTATATGGAGGTTGTTGCATATGCACTTTGGTTCTACTGCTGAAGTGGGAGTATCCATGCAAGGAATGTATGCCCTGTTTGTGTGCTGAAATTTCAGACTTTATTGTTGAAATTTACCCATTTTGCACCTAAATGGCCTCTAATGCATCTACAAGTGGTGAGTCAATGTCTCTCCTTGAAATCAAGAGGTTTGACAGCTTTGGCTTTGACTTGTGGAAGGATAGAATGCATGGAATCTTATTTTTGAAAGACAGTGATGATGCACTTTTATAACAAAAACCTGCAGCTTTGTCAGATGATGATTGGGCTAGGCTTAATAAGAAAGCTATTGCTTACATCATGGTTGTGTCTGATAAGGTGCTCACATATTTTTGCGTTTTAACACTGCTTATGCTATTTGGAAGAAACTAACAGATACGTATGAGAATACAACTCTTGTGAATCAAGTGCATCTTATGGTAACCTCACAAACATGGAGTTGGATGAGTCTAAGCTTGCATCTGAACACTTGAGTGCTTTCACAGGTATCTTGAGTCAATTTCAAGACCCTGGTTTGCAACCGTTTGGTGACAAGCTAAAGGCTATTTTTTTATTGATGACTTTGTATGACACCTGGGAAGCTTTAGTTGTTTCTTTGAGCAATGATGCTGCTTTGACATTCGATGGTGTACATGGTTTTGTTCTCGATGAAGAGACTAGAAGAAAGACTAGTGGTGAAAGTAGCGGCTCAGCATATAATGTTAGAGGTAGGTCTGAAAAGAAGAATAATGCAAACAATAGAGGCAAGAACATGAGTAAGATCAAGGGTAAGTCCCAAGATGTTACTTGCTATCAATGTGGATGCAAAGGGCATAAAAACCCCGATTTTTGCAAGTACTACAAGAAGGAACTTGAAAGAAAGAAATAGCAGGGTAGGAAGAAGAAGATTATAATGATGCTAAAAGTGATGAGCATGACTATTCTTCCAAGGAAGTTGCCAAGGCTTCTAGTGTGGCCATTGAAGAAATTGTTGGCATGGATGATGCACTTGTTGTTGACTCATGATTTCATGATGGTAGTGTGAGAATGGCAAGTGACATGTACATCACAAAACTAAAGGTGATTGATGCATTACTTGCAACACATGATGATCTGTCACCATCATGGATAGTAGACAGTGGTGACTCATTTGATGTTACTCCATCTTTGGAGTCCTTTGCTTCATACACTACTGGTAGTCTGGGTAAAGTTTACTTGGGCAAAAACCATGCATGTGAGATTGAGGGTGTTGGCACTATACACTTGGTGCTTGAAAATGGCCAAGAGCTGATTTTCCATGATGTTAGGTATGTACTTGGCATCAAGAAAAGTGTACTTTCAGCTGGGTAGCTAGATGTCAAGAGTTATTGCACTATGTTTTGTGGTGGCTCTTGGAAAGTTCTTAAAGGTTCAATGCTGATTGTAAAGGGCAGCGAGAATAGAACTCTTTATTACTTACATTGCAAGGCATTACCTGGCAAGTTTTTCGTTGTGGCTGAAGTTCACTCTCACAAGGAGCTTTGGCACAAAAGACTTAGCCACATGAGTGAAAAAGGGCTTAATGTTCTCTTCTCTTTGGGGAAATTTGATGTAAAAGGCCCTAGTCGTGACTTTTGTAACGATTCTATCTATGGAAAGCGAGTGAAGTTTTCTTATTCCTCTATGTCGCTCGCAAATTACATATTCTTGATTTAGTACATTCTGATGTTTGCACTATGCCCGCAAATTCACATGGAGGTGCACGGTAGTTTGTGTCTTTCATTGTTTGATGATCACAGTAGAAAGACATGGGTGTATGTACTAAAGAGTAAAAGTGATGCGCTTAACTCATTTAAGAAATTTCATGCATTTGTGACCACACAAAATGGACTTAAATTAAAAGCTATCATGACAGAGATAATGGGGGAGAGTATGTATCACAGGAGTTCAATAGATTTTGTGAGATGCATGGTATTAAGAGGGAATTGACAGCCCCTTACAATCCATCGTCTAATGGTGTGGCTGAAATATATAATTGCACGATCTGTGAGAGAGTGAGATGCATGTTGTCCACATCTAATCTCCCTCAATAGTTTTGGAGAGAGGCTCTTAATACTGCATTTCATGTGCACAATCTCTCTTCAAATCGTGTGTTAGATAATGGCATCCCTAAAGAGGTTTGGTCTGGCAAACCGGCTTCAGATGACCATTTACGAGTCTTTGGCTGCGATGCATTTGTGCGTGTACTTTTTTTATCAGAGGACCAAAGTTGACATGAAATCTATCAAGGGCATCTTCATGGGATATGGAGATGACAGAGAGATGGGTTATCGAGTTTGGATACCTCTGTACAAGAAGACAATACGCATCGAAGACATAGTTTTTAATGAGGTTAGATTGCTGCAAAATGCTACACATTAGACATTGACATCAAGTTTCAGCATGATCGGCCAACCATAAAGCCACCTTTGGCTGAAAATTTGATCTCTTTTAATGTTGAAAATGAGCAACAACCCATTGAGCAACAGCCATAAGAGAATGGGCAGGAAATAGGTGCATAAAATGGGATTATATGACAGGACCAACTTGTTGAAAATGAATTGCATCGACGAGGTAATGCTGAAAATCAACCGCCAATTGATAGTGTGTACATTTCGTATAATGTAGACCCATTGCCGGTCAATGTAGATGATTGGCTGAGAAGGTCTACACATTTAGAAGGCAATTAGAGAGGTTTCGACCATCTATGGATTTTATTTTATTGACTGATGAGGGTGAGTCTCTTACATTCAAAGAGGCACAATCTTGTTAAGACAAAAGTAAGTGGGAGCTTGCTATGCAATCTCAGATGCAATCATTGTATGCAAATAATACATGGGAGCTTGTGCCTTTGCCCAAAGGTAGGAAAGATATTCCTAACAAGTGGGTTTATAAGGTCAAATGTGTATATGACAAACCCAAGTACAAAGCACGTTTGGTTGCCAAGGGTTATGCACAAAAGTAAGGTATAGAATTCCAAGAAATCTTTTCACATGTGGTGAAGATGACTACGCTCTGTGTTTTGTTTGCTTTATGTTCTATCTTGGATTTGGAGTTAAATCAAATAGATGTGATCACTGCTTTCCTACATGGTGACTTGGATGAGGAGGTGTACATGCAGTAGCCTGAGGGCTTTGCCATTCCAGGGAAAGACCGTTTGGTATGCAAACTAAAACGTAGCTCGTATGGGCTAAAACAAGCCCCTAGACAGTGGTACAAGAAGTTTGATACTTTTATGCTTAACCATGGGTTCAAACGCAGTCATGCAGATCACTGCCTTTACACTAAAAAGGCTCATGATGATAGTCTTATTGTGCTAGTCCTATATGTGGATGATATGCTAATTGCAAGCAAGCATAAGGAAACTTTGAATGCTTTGAAAAAGGAGCTGAATTCAGCTTTCTCTATAAAATATTTGGGTGCATCTTTTTGGGTATGCGCATTGCAAGGGATAGAAAGAAGTGTCTGTTACCATATACATGTGGTAGTGATGTGACCGTCGGGACATTTTTTCGCTCTTTAGGAGGTTTTTCCCCCCGTGCATTGTATACACGCCCATCACTCTAGGGCTATCTATCTTTTCATTGCACACTAAGTAATACACTCTCTATTGTGTGCCTTGAGATTCCTTCGTCTTCTCCAAGCTGTGTGTGTTTTCTTGCAACCCTAATTCCAACAATTGGTATCAAAGCAGGTTGCATCCTCCCAGGCTTAGTTGCTAGCAGCTCCAGCATACGCCTACTCACTTTCTCCAATTTCAGTGAGCTTTGGCAAGCGTTTGCAGGTCAACAAATTTTTTGGGAAAGCTCGTAGAGCGGAGTCTCCTCAAATTTTTTATTCGGGCTCATTTTGGCCTCTGTTTCCACTACATGCAGTACTGCACATGCTATTTTGCCATTTTGTGCAGAAATTTCGTAAGTGTCGTTTTCTGCATAACAAGCCCCTTACAGTATTCTACGGTTTGTGTTATATAGCACGTGTTGTTCCGGCTTCGTTTATCCTCTTTTCGAGCAGTTTTCACATCAGGTGCATCATTTACCATGGCTGACAACAACACAGAAGTGTTCAAGATGTTTGTTGTTGAGGACAGATTGGATGGGGACAATTACCCTATGTTGGCTTACATGATGCAACATGTTCTTGTGTCAAAGGGCGTTTGGAATATTGTGCAGGGCATTGATGTACGTTCTAGTTCTGAGGATGTACGCGATGTTGAGGATGTTGCAGGTCTTGCTTTTGCAGGTCTTGCTGCAAGGATTGCTGTTGTTAGAGTTGTTTTGCCTACGGTAGAACAAGCTCCTTGGGATGTAAAGGATGCGCAGACTCATGCCTTGATTGCATTGTCTGTGAAACACACCATTACTCCTCACATTCGTTCAGCAAAAATGTGCAAAACAGGGTTGGGATATTCTGGCTGGTCTTTATGCAAGCCGCAATGAGGTAAAAACTGCATTGAAGCGTAAAGAGCTGGAGTCGAAGATTATGCACGAGGAAGATGATATGGACACTTTCCTTGATGGTGTCAAGAATATCACTGAGCAACTTATTTCTGTAGCTGAAGTCATTTCAAACATTTCCCTTGTACATACTGTTCTTGATGCCTTACTAGATTCTTACCATACTTTTGCTAGTACTTGGAGAATTATGACCCAAGGAAATCCTGAAGTGTCAATTTTGATGCATTGTGCATATTGTTGTTCCAAGAGTAACTTTCCATAAAAAACAGGACTAGACAACATGCAATTGAACAGGCTTTTATTGATTCTCAAAGAAAGGGTGGTAACAGTAATGCAGCCACTTCTTATGGTTCTTTTGTGAGTGGAAAAGCACATGTTCCTAATGCTTCTGCTGGTAGCAATTCGTCTGGAAATTCTGATGATAAGGGCAAAAAGAAGATGCGCTGCCATTATTTTAAAGCTAATGATCACTTGATCAAGCAGTGTCCTAAACTGAAGGCCAAAGAGGCTAAGAAGAAAGAGGGTAGTTCCACTGCAAATGCTGGTTCCACTACAAATGCAGCCATTGTTGAGTCTTCTGTAAAGGAGACTGTGATGTTGATGTTGATGCAGAATGGGCTTTTAGTGCAAAGTGCACTTACAATCCTGCTGTCCATGATGCATGCATGTCAGTTGATGCAGATTCACATGTGTGGTATTTTGACAGTGGTGCTACAAAGCACATTACCTCACATCATGAATTCTTCACCTCTCTCGAGTCTGTCCCTCATGGGAATTCAGTCATTTGTGCCAACAATGCCTCTTATCCGGTTCAGGGAGTTGGAAAGATTGTGCTTACTGCTGCAAATGGTAGTGCTTTCACACTTGTTGATGCACTTTATGTACCTGGGATCAAGAAGAATATTTTGTTTGTATTTGCACTTGCTAGACTTGGACTTGTAGTCAAATTTATGGATGACAGATGTACAGTTCATGATCCCAGTTTTGGTGATGAAATTGTTGCATCTGGCCTTTTGTGTCGTGGGCTATATAAGCTCACTTTGTATGACAAGCATGGACAAAATTTAGCAAATGTAGTTGCAGATTCAAGGGCTGTTTCAGATGCAAAACTGTGGCATGCACGTTTTGGGCATCTGAATTTTTTTGCGTTTGCTGCATTTGCATGATCTGATATGGTTGCTTCTTTGCCGCCTCTTGAAGCTCCTATCAAACATGTTTGTGAAGGCTGTATTTTGGGTAAGATGCAGCATTCTAAGTTTCCAAAGGATGGTTCAGCTAGGGCCAGATCCAGGTTGCAGCTTATGCATAGTGATGTTTGTGGGCCATGCAAACTCCATCCTTGGGAAATTACCTTTACTTCGTGACTTTCATTGATGATTACTCCATGAATGCATGGGTATTTCCGCTTAAAGCGAAGTCTAAAGTTTTTATGTCCTTCAAACAATTTCTGGCTATAACTAAAAATGTCTTATAATGTACCATGGGCACCCTCTGTTCCGATCGAGGGGGGGAGTATTTCTCTCATGAATTTAATGCTTTTTTGGCTAGTGGTGAGATAAAACACCAATGTATAGTGCCTTATATGCCTCAACAAAATGGTGTTGTTGAGAGGAAAAACAGGTCACTTACGAAAATGGCACGATGTATGGTCAAAAGTTAAGCTTTGCTACATTCTTTCTGGCTTGAGGACATCATCTGTGCCACTTATGTACTTAACAGGTGTCCTACGAAAGCTTTGCAGCTATTACTCCATATGAAGCATGGCATGATAGAAAGCCTTCTATTGAGCACATGCGTGTTTTTGGCTGTTTGACATATGCTTTGGTGCCACAAACACAATGCAGATAATTGAATGATAAGGCTATCAAATGTTTTTTTTTTTGTTATAGTGATTAAAGCAAAGGTTACAGGTTGTATCATCCGCAAACAAAGTGTATTCTGGTTTAACGGGATGTAGTGTTTATGGAAGATTCTGTTCAGCCCTTGCTGTCATGTACTAGAGGCAGTAATGTAAGCTCAAAGGACATTTATGACACTTTGTTGCCTCTTTTCAGTGGTGGAATTTTGAATGTAAATTCCAACGAGGCAACTATGTAGCTTATGGGGGTTTCCAAAAATGTTACAGATCAGCCTATTACTGATGTAGATATACATGATGTACTTGATGAGGAAAGGGCTGAAAATGAGCAAGCTAGAGGTAAAATGGTTGGTGCATACATTGTGCGACAATAAATTGGATGCATCTTTGTCTAGTCGTACTCGTTCAGGCTCTGGCCATGCATCTTATGCATCAAATTGTTATGCTTTGGCTGTGTCTAGCTTACATGATGCTGAGAAACCGCTGTCTTTTGATGAAGCACAGAATCCAAAAAGTTGGATAGCTGCCATGCAATCAAAATACGATGCACTTATAGAAAATGACTCATGGACTTTATGTGATTTGCCTCCTGGCAAAAAGGCCATTGGTACGAAGTGGGTTTACAAGTTGAAACGCAAGCCGGATGGTGAGATTGATCGCCATAAGGCTTGATTTGTTGCAAAGGGTTATGTATAGCAAAAAGGCATATATTATGAAGAGACTTTTGCTCCCACTTGTCATATGACTATTGTGCATTTTCTATGTACATTGGATTGGTTGGGATGTACATCAATCTGACATTGTTACTGCTTTCTTGAATGGTGACATATTTGAGGAAGTTTATGTAACGCAGCCTCGCGGTTTTGTCAAGAAAGGACAAGAGGACAAAGTGTGTAGATATAAGAAGGCTTTGTATGGGTTGAAGCAATCTCCTCGTGCTTGGTATGAGAAAGCTAACACTCATTTGGTCAAATGAGGCTTTTGTAATAACAGAATAACAGAAAGCACATTGTATGTAAAGCATGAGGGTGATGTACTTCTCATTGTGGTTCTTTATGTAGATGATTTGCTGATCACTGGACCAAATGAGAGACATATTGCTGAATTTAAGACTGATTTGGATGCTACTTTCAAGATGAAAGATTTGGGGATGTTGCATCATTACTTGGGTATACAGTTTAAGCAGTGTGATTATGGTATTGCCTTGTGTCATAAAAGTTACATAGCAACATTGCTATGTATGTTTGGACTTGAGGATTGCAAACCTATTGCCACTCCCATGGAAACAAGTTTAAAATTGAGTCTTCATGATGCTGGTGATCCTGCAGATGTCACTCTTTACCAAACTGTTGTTGGATGCCTCATTTATGTATGCAACACGAGGCCAGATATTCAGTTTGCAGTCTCACATGTCACCAAATTTATGCACAGTCCAAGGTTTAAGCATTGGCAGGCTGTTAAGAGGATTTCCGCTACCTTAGTGGCACTTTACATCTTGGCTTGTTTTATCCCAAGGAGGGATCATTGGCGCCACACTTACATGCTTTTTTGGACTCAGATTGGGCTGGTTGTTTTGACATGCGAGTGCACACTAGTGGTTTTTGTTTCATGCTTGGCAGTTCATGTATATCATGGTTGAGCAAGAAGCAACCTACTGTGGCCACTTCTAGTTGTGAGGCTGAATACAGGGTAGTCTTCACAGCTACGATTGAGTGTGTATGGCTCATACGCCTTATGACTGATTTGGGTATTGGACAGGACACTGCCAACATTATCTACAGTGATAGTCAGAGCGCATTGGCAGTTGCGAGGAACCCAATTTTTCATGCTTGCACAAAGCACATCGAGGTGCATTACCACTATGTCAAGGAGAGGCTCTCAGCAGGGGAGATCAACTTGGCGTATGTGCCAACATAGGACAACCTTGCAAATCTTTTCACAAAGGCATCGTATCATGAGGAGCTTGAAGCTTTTTGCAAGGCTTTGAGCTTACTCCCCTTTGTGGACTGATCATGTCCTCAGGG
This sequence comes from Adiantum capillus-veneris, assembly GCF_014529385.1. NCBI lineage: Eukaryota > Viridiplantae > Streptophyta > Polypodiopsida > Polypodiales > Pteridaceae > Adiantum > Adiantum capillus-veneris. The sequence continues at coordinate 104,058,729 of NC_140941.1, forward strand.
CATGGCCCTTCCCTTTACTCATGTGCCAGCTCTGGTTCACGGCATCACTCCGGGGGGGATTTGTTACCATATACATGTGGTAGCGATGTGTGTGAACACACTAGGACCACCGGGGCATTTTTTCCCTCTTTAGAAGGTTTATTCTCCCGTGCATTGTATATACGCCCATCACTCTAGGGCTATCTATCTTTTCAGTGCACACTAAGTAATACACTCTCTATTATGTGCCTTGAGCTTCCTTCATCTTCTCCAAGCTGTGTTTGTTTTCCTGCAACCCTAATTCCAACAGCGTCTTTTATTCCTTTCTCAAGACAAGTACATCAAGAAAGTGCTTGAGAGGTTTATTATGGCTGATGCTAGCCTCTTGGTGTGCCTTTACCACCACACATAAAGCTTAGCAAACATGATTGCCCAAAAGATGATGCAATTTTCCATGCTATGAAAATAATTCCTTATGCATCAGCCTGTGGTTCTTTGATGTATGTCATGGTTGCTGCGGACATTGCTTATGCATTGGGAGTTGTTAGCAGGTTTATGTCCAATCCTAGCAAACCACATTGGGAGGCAGTGAAGAGAATTTTCAGGTACTTGAAAGGTACACAGGACGAGCACATGACACATGCATATGTTATGGAAAGGGTACGTTGTCAGTGTGGGGATTCTATAATTTGGACATGGCAGGGGATCTTGACACTCGGAAATCTATGAGGGGTTATATCTTTACCTTAGCTGGTGGAGCATTTCTTGGTGTTCAAGATTGCACAAGATTGTTGCACTGAGCGCTATAGAGGTTGAATATATTTTAGTCATAGAAGCTTCAAAAGAATCCATTTGGCTTGGTTGTCTTGTGAGGACTTTTGGTCTTCCAGCACATGCTCTAGTGCTTGGTTGTGATAGTCAGAGTGACATATGCCTGGCTAAGAATGCCATGTTCCATGCTCATACCAAACACATAGATGTTCGGTACCATTTTATACGATAGGTTTTGGATGATGGTCTTGTCACACTAACAAAGGTTAGAACACATGATAACCATGTAGATGTTCTCACTAGTTGTGTTTCTAAGACACAACATCATCATTGCTTACACTTAGTGGGATTACTTAAAGGTACCATATTGGGCCTTTAAGTGGGAGGTTGTTGGGTCTAAAGGCCCTTTGGCCACCTCTCTCATGTATATTATTATACTCACTTATACTTTGGGTGTGAACCACCCCTAGGGTCACTTAAGTGACCCTTATAACATGTACCCTCAAATAATAAGGAATAAAATTGAAATGTATGCACATAACACATGACTAAAATTACCTGTGTCGACCTCCCTCTCACGCTCTCTCCTTCCTGGGTTTTTGAATCTCCATCGCCTGTACACAGAAGTCATTTTGCTCCTTCACCCACAAGACCAAAACTTGGTGGCTCAAAACAATTTCTCAGTTGTGGGCTTGCCATTGTTCATTCTAGTATAAAATGTATACGTGGACTATCTTGGTGGTGCCCTTCATATCGGTTTAAGTGCAACGGAAAAATGTTGCTTACAATTGAAGAGAAAGAAAGTCTTGTAAGGATAAAGTTTTTGGGTAGACTAAGTTCAACTTGATAAGTGTGGAGATGAGGTCTGGTTTCCAGGTAGTTGATATATGTATAGTAGATTGAAACAGGTAGTTGATATATGTATGGTTTCTAGGTAGTTGATATATGTATAGTAGATTGAAACAAAAAAATATATATCATAGGTGTGAAACATATCAAAGGCTTTGCGTTGATGGGGAATATTATGTCTTGATGAGCTGGCTTATAGGAGCTCTAATCAGATACCAAATAGCTATGCCCAAATCCCTTGGAGAATCCCTCACCTTGTGATCCTTGGATGTTCAAAGTCTACTGTGATTGCCTGGTCAAAAGCTCACCAAAATTCTACTGCGATTGCCTAGTCAAGGCTTGGAGATGTTGCAAAAAATTCCCTAGCCACAAGGAAGCTCCAAATGGCTAGATAGGGTACAATTGCAGTAGACTTTGGACACCAAGGAACTCAGGCCTTGGGAATCCCCAAGGGTTTTGGACATAGATATTTAGTGTGTGATCAGAGATTATACTAGTAGCCTCGTCAATAACATGATACTGCCCATCAAATCATAGTCGCTGCATTGCCTGCAATTCATCGTAGCACTTGTTTTCTTGAGTGAGCTATGAATGCAGCACATAATGAGTTTTTCTTTGATTTTGGGGCATATTTATGTAAAATTTACTCGCAAATATGCATCAAACACTTGTATTTGTGGGGCCACCACGACAACAAAAATCAAAGGCCTCATATTAATGAAAATGGGATCTTACTTTGTGGTGGTCAAGCAACATACTATTTCAACAACGTGATGATTATTTTTGATTCCACGAGTGCACGATGGGAATTTCACTGAGGTTTATTACTTAGATATCATTTATAGATTGGCCTCTACTCTATCATGTTTTTTAATGTACAATATTGCCAACAAAAAGTAATGTTTCTCTTAAAAAGTTTACAAATCTAATTTACGTTATCAAAAAGCTCAAAATAAGGCAGAGCTAGAGTGCTCTTGCACAACAATAAACAATACAACTTTCTTCTCATTAACTTATAAATGAAACATCTATGAAGAGTTTATAAGGGGTTGTGCCATCAAAATTCTTGCATCCATTTTATGACATAGTGTGCTGATGGGGGTGACTTATCACATAAACAATCACAGCTAGGGGTGTCCCCATGTTAGGAAAGAGTGATTGGCCCCTTACTAGAGCTACCCTCATGTTAGCATGGTGGTTCTTGATGTAGTGGGAGCTTGAGGAGAGTTTTGTGCTGCCTTACGAGAGTCACGTTATTCTTAACAACTTGGGCCTTTGTCATGAGACCACTCAACCAACATCATATGAGTCTACCTTGTGCCTTGACTTAGTTTTAGAGTCTGCCTTTTCAATTTGTACAATAAACAATTTTTTTAATATATGTTGTACTATTTTTCAAATATTTCTATCCAGCTTGAACTAAAATATGTGGAAATATACATTATGGTGAGATTATCCACCTCCAATAACCATGGATTTGAAGCACCAATGTGCAAGATACATTGAAGAAGGTTGATAAAGACAAATTCATGCATAAGCTAAGGTCAGGCAAGCTCTGAGAAAAGAGAGAGAGAGAGAGAGAGAGAGAGAGAGAGAGAGAGAGAGAGAGAGAGAGTTGGGGTGTGTGACACATCTTCACCACCACAAGTGAGAACCGCCTCTAGTTTAGAAGCCTACACATTTGATATCACTGATTACGTCATTGGATGCCCTCTCCCAAGTCTATAAAAGAAGCTTAAGCTACACTTTGTATCTAATATCACATCCATGCTCTACCCATCACTCTAGCCTACTTTGTATCCACCATTTTCATATCAGTCTAATCATGATTTGCTAATTGTGTTAGTGTCAACCTCTCCCTCTAATCTCTTTTGTGATTGATCTACTAATCACATTATGAATGGCTCACTAACGTTTTTGCCATAATTGCAATTCCCAACACAACCTTCGTTTTGGGATTTACTCCACATATGGAGAGTAAATGTACCCATGGTCTTAGACACAACGCACCAAGCTTTTTTATGTATCATAAGCCATTCCATTTGCTGACTTAGAGTGTGTAAATGTAGAAAAAACAACTCAAAAAGTCTATTTTCCACGCATATTTAAGACTTGGGAAGAAGTTGATTGTGGGGAGTTAATGCCATCCCACATTTTCTCCCATCACTCTGAAAAGGTAAAGAGAGAAAATGACTTCTTAGCTCCACCCCCTACTTGGGCCTTAAAAAATGCCAAAGAAGCCTATGAAAAAGTAGCCTAATGAATGCACATGTCCCCTTAACCATACACAATATTAGACTTAATCCCTTTAAGTTAGGTATTCTTATATGGTCCACGTAATGTCCATATTTATCATAATGCAATGTCAGATTTTTGCAAACACAAAAAACAGGCAAAATTCAAACGCCCAAAACGTGCATGCCAAAGTCCTACATCTGAAATACCCTTTGAATCTACAACTACATTTGCAAAATTCTCCCCACTTTTGTGATATAAAGTGAGCTTGTATAACCATGATACAAAATGCAAGATGCAACAATTTCATCACCAAAGCTGAGATCATGAATTGTACATCTATGATCCATAAATTTGAGCACAAGACCAAGTCTTGCAAGTGTAGATAGAGAAAAAAGTTTTATTATATCCTCGGTACATAAAGTGCATCAACAAGTGTGAAATAACTAACAGTTGCAACAATTAGCACAATCTTTCCAACCTTCTTGACCAAATAAGAGGCATTGGTGGCGCAAGTGACTATATTCAGCTGTATTCCCATGAGGGATGGCCTTGAGAGAGGTAAACAAGTTATGACATAAAGTAACATGCTTTGTAGCACCACTATCATGAAGCAAACATGTGACTCTATAGCAATTAACATACATGCATCGTGGATAGAAGGATCATAAGCACACTACACTAAATGCCCATTCTGCATCTACATCAACATCACAATCTCCGCTTACAGAAGATTTTGCAACTGTTCTACTAGTAGAAGATCCGGCCTCTTTCTTCTTGGCTTCTTTGGCCTTCAACTTAGAACATTTCTTGCTCAAGTGATTATTAGCCTTGCAATACTGAAAATACATCTTCTTCTCGCCTTTTTCAACATAATCCCTAGATGAGTTGTTGTTAGCATAGGCACTGGAGACATAGATGACCTGCTACTCATAGAAGAACCTCAAGAAGTGAATGCATTACTATTTGTTGGGGTAAAGGCCATGTGCCTCTTACCTTGGTCGGATGAACCAAAGGCATCTGACCGCCCATCATTTGTACACACACCTTTGAAGGTGGAGTCTTCTACATCAACACTACAGGTGGAGCTTCTTTCATAGAGTCTGGCATACAAAATGTCTCCAAACTCATCTAATTGGCATGCATTTCTATTTGCTCACATAGACATACTTGTGCTCTTCTTTGAGGTTTTGGAGATTTTTTGATAGCAATTCCGATATGGTGTTGATGTATGCTCTTTGCGGTTTTTAAGAGATTTTGTTCTCTAATCTTTATGCATAGACTTGTTGGATTTTGGACCTTGTAGACACATAATTCATGGCAAGGTTTTCACAAGACACTTTGGCATCGATTAAATGCTTTGGTTTATGGTCATTGGCAGCAATTTTCATATTGTTTTGAGTACACAAATGCGGTGCATATGTGGAGAGAGAGAAGCAAAACACATAGGATGTGGGTGGAGTTGCTTACCACAATATGTGAGAGAGCCCCTTATGATTCTATCTAGTAAAGAGTAAGGTGTGTGTACAAATGATGGGCATCCAAATGCCTCTGGCCCATGGTTTATGTCCATTGTTCATGCATGTTGGCTTGCACTTTTGAGTGCCAGTGAGTTGTCTTGAGAGCATCACTTTGATATAATCTTCTAGATTGTACCCCTTTGATGCTTGTTATGTGTGGACACTTCATTGATGTATTTTGAATGTGGATTGCCATTGTATGTAACATTGTAGAGACATTTTTTACATTTCTACTCATTGGCATTGAGTAGTGTTTACTAGTTTATAATTTTGAGTCCTTTTTTAGAGATATTTGTGGTCGAGATTTACTTACTTTTGGTTGATAGATATTGTGGTCACTTTGTAGTGGTCAAGATCATCTCCCACTTTGGAATCTTGGATGTGGTTTTATGGCTGAGATTTGAGTTGATTTTATGCTCCTCATACAGGGAAAACTTTGTCAAATTTTTTTGAGGCTTCTTACCTCTCTCACATAGTGGTTGACTTTTCACCTTCAGTATACTTGAGACTGCTTTCCACGTCACACCATGTCGTGAGTGGGTTAGTAGTTTTTATAGAGGGAGACTTGGTTGTGTGTGGCTTGTTGATGGTTCAACATGTGACATAGAGGGCATAGGAGACATATGCTTATCATTGCCCAACGATGTATCATACACACTTCATCATGTGCGATATGTTCCTCAATTGAGACAAATTTTAAGCTCGATGAGATAGTGTAAGGCAGATATTTCTTAGAGAGTAGTTCTTCCAAATGCATTGCGATTCACTAGTCATTGTGAGAGGATCCCAGAGTGGCTTGGTCTACCCTATGCATGTAGTTGATGTATCAGACGACATAGTCTTGATTGTGTTGCAGACATGTCAGCGAGGGACAAGACGAGTCTCTTTTGCAGATCTTTGGATTGCTTTGCACAACGTGTTTGTTGCTATAGACTTGGAGCGGCCATGCTCTAGCAAGATACAACAACTTCATCCTCTTAGAACAAAGATGCATAATACCACAAAGATAAGCGATTTTGATTTTTTTGACATGCTCATTCTAGAGGATGATATAGTGATGTTAGGACATGTGGATACAATCCCTATGGATGATGAGAATGACGACTACCCTGGAGTCAAGATTGGTGCACCCATACATGACTAGTTCTGATGATGATGTAGTGAGATTTGAGATTCCTACCATGGATCGATTGGTAGAGGTCATTGCACATGGCATTGATGCAATTGCTATAAATATTTTGGCAGAGATTACGCATTTGTTTTCAGCCTTCAAAACTCTCATGTACAACCTCTTAGTGTCAAGACCCAACATAACAACTGTAGTGGGAGCGTTTGCAGTTGGGATTGTCAATCATATGATGAACGACACTAGCATGATGTATCGTGGAGTAGTGCATGTCATTATAGGATACATGTAGTGTATGCGTGCCGATTCTAAAAGGGATATATGCTTTTGCTCACCACTTGAGCCTGTACAACAGCATGAATCTACTTTGAGAGAGCCAATGGGCATATGTTGAGACAAGACTCCTCTCTGGGTATAGGAGTTTCCCATCATGGTTGTTAGGGATAGAGATGGTACCTAGTAGCGCTTTTTAAATGTTGAGACTATTCCAAGTAAGAGGTGTAGAATTGAATGGGTGAAAATCAGCTTTGCAATATGATTTTTGTTAACATCTACATATTCAAGGACAACATTTTTCATAGTGTTGAGGCTCCAACAAAACAGTGTTAGTTGCAACAAATGTTGTTGCTCAATAAGTAGTGTGTTCTCTGTAAGATGTCGGTGTTTTTGGAGTAAAAATACTCTTACTTGCTCATGGACAAGTATAGATATTTGATTAGGTCTTTCATCTTTTGCATCATTGGTGACTTATATCCTTTTGATGTTTGGTGACTTACCTCCTTTTGATGCTTGAAATGTTTCATGTTTTCCATCATTGGTGACTTATATCCTTTTGATGTTTGAAATGAATATTCTTAAATGTTGATTTAGAATGCACGTCCTGCAAGAATTACGGTGTTTCATAGGGGTCTACAAATGAGCATGGTTTTGTAGGTGCTACATAGAGAGATGTTGCAATGGTATTGAAATGAGGAGGAGGATTAGAGATTACTGAGTGATGGGTTTGTTGGCAATTAGTGGTCATTGTGGCATGCCATGTTACCAACAAAGGGATGATATATTATTTTTGAATGATGGGGAATAGCCCCCCCCCCCCCCCCCCCCCCCCCCCCCCCAAATCTCAAAAAAAAAAAGAATCCTTTCAAAACATTTCAAATGCATAAATGAAGGAAGGGTAAGTATAGGAAACGAAAAGCCCCATGAAAATGAAAAGTCATAGGAAATGAAAAGCCCATTAAAATGGAAAGTCAAAAGACTGTTCATCTCCATATAAAAGAAATACTCAAGCGCATTTCTTCTCCATTACCTTTCTTTTAGAATTTCCTTTTCTTTAGAGTTTCCTTGCACTATGTAAGGTCATGAAATCATATCAGTAGGACTCCGCTATGTAGGTTTAGTGTATTCCCACCATTTGTAAGTGGGATTACACTAAACTTAGTTTTTTTTTGAATTTTTTGGAATCTTTAAGTTTTTGAATGATGGGGATTAGAAGAGGGAAAGATTAGTGTGAGCGCTTGGTCCTAAACAAGTTGGGAAATTTTGTTTTATAGATATGCAAAACTACTACAAATAGTTATGCAATGTTTCCACTCATAATGAAGAACTAGTTGAGTAGAATATATGCAATCTAGGTTTTTTGGGTTGTGATTTGTACATCCACTATTGCAAGCATGCATTGCTGTGACATATATTTTAGAGGGTTTTCTTTTAACAATTGTGTGGTTACGATTCTTAAATTTTTTTGTTCTAACAAGTTTGCAAAAGCATGAACATTCCATGGCACATGCAAACTTGCACAAGGAGGTTATGATGATTTAGTCTTTTTGTTCAGCCAAATTTGCAAAAGCATGAAAGTTCCATATCAGTTCTCAAAGGGAGTTAGCATGCAACTGCAAAAGGGCTAACATTCTTTATTGGCTTGTTGTAAGATCCCCAATTTTTGGGTCTCTTTTAAAAATAAGAAAAATAGATTCCAATATCCGTTCGTCACATTTTGGTTAAGAGTGTTTCTTTGGCAGTGTTGTAAGGTTCTAATGTGAAAAGCAAAGTTGTTTTCATGTTCAAGTAGGTCAACAAGATGTTTGGTTCAATTTTGAAAAAATTCCGTTTTTTAGAAGCTTTTTCATACTTTTTGTGCTTTTCGATGCTTTTTTGCAAAAACCAGGGCTGGATCCTTAATCTAGATCCTTAATCTACATGGGAAGCTATGATTCAATTTCGTAAAATCTGCTTTTTGAGCGCTTTTCACGTTATTTTTAGCTTTTCATGATTTTTAATGCTTTTTAGTGAAAAGCGAATCCGCTTTCTTGTTCCGGTGGACAAGGGGAACCCCGGCCCGTGGTTCAATTTTAGAAAATTTTAATGTTTTTTTGTGTGCTTTTTATGCTATTTTTAGCTTTTCGTACTTTTCAGCATTTTCAAAAATCAACGTGCTTTTTAGGATGACTTAAACATAAAAATATTATTTTTTGTCTCTGCCGGATTTAAAAACGACCACCCAGAGAAAATATGTGATTAAACGGAATTTTTACGGAACTTATTTTTATAAAAAGGTGACCTGTAAATACGTCGGGCAGTACGGGAAAGTCATAATTTGTTGGGCATCATGATGCAACATAGTTTAGTCACGGCGACATTAGTTGCCCGGATACCATTCAATTAATCAATTTCTACTGCAAAAATTGAAGGGTGAAGGCCATAGTTGACCACCAAAAGTTGTGCCACGTTTCTAGAAAAGACTGGAGTCTTTTCTTAAAAAGCATGAGATAATCCTGGCTGAGAGGGGGCGCCCTTGTTGCCTTTAGGATCACTTTGGACCAGCTAGGAGCCAATAAAAGTAGCCTAGAGTCCTTAGTTTTCAGTGCCGACAGCTACGTCTACTATCGCATGGTGATACGTACGTATTATACGGAGTGGTGCAAGCTCTTCATCACCATGTCCATAAGTTCTTCTCTCTCGTTCGTGGGAAGAAGAAGAAGAATAATAATCTCTCTCTACTTGCTTAACATATCCTCTCTCTTTTCACGGTGTACGTGCTCTCCTACAGCTTTCGTGGTGAAAACCTCTACATAGCTCTCATCACCACTCTCTTGCGGCAAAGAAATAAGCCTTTCAACAGACCCTAATCAATCCTAAAGTATGGCGAGAAGCTCTAAACTCCATAGCCATCATCTCTCTCTCTCTCTCTCTCTCTCTCCATCGTTTTTCTGAGTAGCTACCTTCTCGATGGTTGCTTTTTCATATACGAGTGCATGTGTGGACTTTCCTAGTGTGTATGACGTTTCTCCATGTTTATTTTATCATGTTTAGCACATTGATTTATGCACACGATGTGTTTATGGTCATGTGTGTACTTAAAAAGCGCTTTTTGTTTTATGTCACGGAACATTGTTTTGATCATAACTCACAAACCGTTATGAATCATGTCGAACTCTTTAAACCGGAGATAAAACACATCATTTAAAACATTTTCTCTCTTAGGTGTCATGTGAAAACTCCGTATGAGCTAAGAGTTATGGTAAAAAAACTGCTTGTTGCCCACTACACAATGAAAATTTTGGACCCAGGCTCCTTGGAGGAACCACTATATAGATCCATCAAATGAGAAAACCCACTTAGCCAACTAAAAATCTTGATTAAACTTGATGATAAATTTATTTAGGTCTCCGATATCACTTCGTGGATGCGAGTTATTAACGATTGCATAACCGGGTTTACCTACGCATGTAAGGGTGCTATCGAGGGGGGGTACCATATGACGTCATGAGTTGACAAGCTCATTATATATGATTTATGGTTTGTTTTGATAAGTTGATTTCATGTGTTTGATGACCATAAATATATATGGGGGTATGTGATTAGTCATCCCGAATCGGACGAACAGATATGAATAAAGTGGATTTCTTTTTGTGTTACCATTTGTTGCATGAGTATCATATGGGCAAAGTGATGTAATAAGGTGTTAGTTTATATTATGAATCTAATCTTGGTGCATAGGTTTGAGTTCAAACACTTTCATTTGCGTGTTATGCGTGCATCCAAAAATAGAAAACAGTTGTTTTTTACATATATGTGAAGTTATGGTTTATGATCGACCTAAGTGTGAGAGTTGTTTTGCATCATGTTTATGTTGATGGAATGATATCATATGATGTATGAAACCCCATGGGTGGATGTGGATGCCTCATGTGTATGTGTATGTTGCTTTTCACCCTTTTTAGGTCAAAACTAGCTCTATGTGCTAGGGGGGTGAAGTGCAATCATAGTGCATCACTTATGCATGATTGGATATTGTCAAAATTTGACTTTGATATCATGTTTAGTCACTGATCGGAGTTATTTTATGCATAAAAGGGTCATGTCTTAAGGGCTATGTGTGTGGGCTCAGTTTGATTGCAGTGGATATGTCAAACTCCAGGTGTGGGATTGGTTCAATATGGAATGTGGTTTATGGTCAAGTGATGAGATCCCTCATGGATTATGGTTGTGATTTTGATTGTGGAAGTCACTGTGGCTCTTGGATTTTGTGTGTGGATATGGTCATGCTGCCGAAATTTTTGCAACCTTGTTATGAGCTAAAGTGGTCTTGCAGGAATGGATGTGCATCACCCTGAGTTGGGTAGAGTGCTCACCCATGTGATGTGATTGGATTATGGATTATGGCTTTGGATTAGATCATGAAGTGATTTTGATGGTTTATGGTGGACATGTAAGGGTAGAGACCCTCTACAATCTGATTGCTTGGAAAAGATTGTTTGTGCAGCATCGCTACAACACTAGGATCACCTATATCGCTTAGCCTTAGACAAAAGGGTCACTGACCTACGATTTTGCTAGATCGGGGGTGTTGCCTAGGTCTTCTTTTTTGTTAGGCTCATCTACATGGTTATTGCGTCCGGGGTTGAATGACCTACACGGCTAACGCGTCGGGGATCTTGCCTTGGCTTTGCTTGGCATCAAAGAGGCGTGGTGCCTAAATTGGTATGGTTGGTGTTGATACCGTACCACCTACTGGTATTTGGAATTCTTTGTGTGTGCATGTAGGTTTGATTGGAGTGCGTATGCTCAATGCATCTATGTGTGTGCGCTTGTGATTAGTGTATCGCATGATATGATTAGTGATGTGTGCATCTTGCGATCATTAGTGTGTGTGATTGGGTTGATTTGAGGTGAAAATAAGTGGATGTGGAGATTTCCAATCTTTGTGGCTTAGTTCCTCCATAGGCCGAGAAGCCCGCTCCATAGAGTTGCCATTCGTGCTGCCATGATTAGCTCACTAATAGGAGAGTGTTTCCATGCTGTAGCCGGACAGCTCATCCCTCTGGATTGACAATTATTGTTGGTCATTAGAGTTATGCTACGATGGTACCCCCAACATTTGGTGCCATTGTCAGAGAACGATGGTCTACACTAGTGTAATTATGACATAATCAAATGGTTTTCTCATTAATTCTCCTTGTGTGGTTATGGTTTTGGGGATTTTGGATGTGTGTGCATGAAGCAATGTGTTCAATTTCCCCTAATTTGCTACCATATCTTGCTAATTGTGTGCCTACACACTCTAATTTCATACTAACCCCTTGTTAATTTCACTAATTTTTGCTAACATACACACCAAATTTATACTAAGTGCTCTAACATTTTGTGCTTATTCTTTGACATTTGCCTAATTAGAGGCTTGGATTGTATTCTAACATTGTCGTATGGTGCTAATCACTTCATGATTTGATGATTTTGGAATGCAGGATTAGGGCTTTGGAGCATCGATGAAAGCGGCCTACACATTGTGTAATCGGCGGTTGGATGGTGCTATTGAACTCAACAAATTCGACAAATGATAAAGAATGAATAAGGCATATAGAATCTAATTGAAGATTATTTTCAATTACATCTATTTATCGATGTATCTAGATAACAAATTACAAATCAAATACTTCAAATGCATCCCACACATAATCTAGAAGAACATTTAACATCAAACAATTTTATAGAAAAACAGACCAATAATAAAACTCTAGGAGAGAATAAAGACGATCCAATAATACATGTATACGAGATTAAACAAATAGAAAATACAACTTTAACTAAAGAGCAAGAACTAATATACATGTTAGGGTTAAGAAGAAGTTAGGTAAACCAAATGACTTTACCATGCATCATAAATCTTTTAAATTCTCACGATACCATGATGGAGATCCTGGAACTGAATAAGAGATATTGTGTTTTATGATATAACATATGGTATCTAAATCAGATGCATGTGAAAGTTTTGAGTTTTAATTTATCTATATTTGATTGTAATATTGTTAAAATTGTTGAATTTGCTATTATCAAATCTTGACGTAGTTGGTACATCATCAATAAGTATGTCTTAGAAGAATGAGGCTATTCTCATTTTTAGATATGTATGAAGTTTTAAAGCTCCATCATGAGCTCCATATTCGAATGGAACTAGAAATGAAAATAGGGCTTTCTCTATTGTAATATCTTCTAAATTAGATATTTTGTCTAAACTTGCATATAAGTTAATGAACTTTTTTTATTTAATCTTTCATACATAACCCCACCATGAGATATCTTACCTATTTTATATTGTGATTTTAGTTGTGTATTGTTTATTTGATCTAAGATACCTAAATAATTTGTATTGTGTGCTACTATCATTACGTCATACAAAGAAGATGATGCATGCTTTTTTAGTAAAGTGATAATTGCATTTGAAGGAATTATAGGAATTGCTAAAGCTTTTTGTGGTTGTTCATATATAGTACATAGTTTTTTTACCAATGGATTATTTTTTACTAAAAAGAACAATAGTATGTTTATATCAAATGCGATTTTGGTTAGAATATTTAATAAATCATTACTATTTTGGTATAAAATTAGAAGATTATCTAATAATGATATTTCTTCTATATAACCTATGATTATAAATGTTATTTTTTTATTGATATTTAAAGATCTAAAGTAGATAGCATTTGTACTTCATGTACATTCATCGTTACTATTTTTCTTATATAAGTCGGGTCATAAGCTACTCAATATTTTCCTCTAATGTCATTTTGAAAACATTTGGATCAATTATAAATTTCTATATTGTCTTGTTTGTTATTTTGAAATAATGTTAGATAGGGATTAGATAATTCATATCCTAGTAAATAAGTATTTGTTTTTTCTATACATTTTAAGTTTTGTTTTTCATACTTAAAAAGTAAGTTTTCATAATTTGAGCATTATTTACATGATTTGACCGAATCAGAACAATTTGAAATATTTATCCATGAATCAAAATCTAAATTAGAAATGTCAAAAGTTGGAAGTAAGATTGTTTTTCTACGTAGATGTCTTTTCGTCTTAGTATGTTTTAATTTTTGTTTTAGCCTGGATGCTTTGTTGGTAGCTAATAGTTTATTTATTTTCATCTTCAATTACGTATTGTTTATTATTATTTTGTATATTTGGTGATCTCAAGATTTTATTATACTTATATTGATATGTATATTATTTCTATTGAGCTTAAACAATATTTTAATTTGAAAAGAAATTCTCTTTGTTTTAATTGTTATTATCAAAACATTAATATTAAAATCTATTTTTTATAGGGCTTTAAAATATTCTGAAATATGACATTCCTTGTTTTATAGTCAAATGTTGCAAAGAGCTTCTTATAAACTAGCAACTGGTAAAACTTAAGAAGTTAGAATATAGAGTTATATATAATTTGATACTAATTACCAAAGAAATTATAATCACATTTTTTAATGATTGTTTTAATTATAAGGACGTAACATGTTTGTACATGGAAGATAGCATCTTAATGAGCAATCTCATAGGATGTTTTTTTTGCCATATTAGGTTGTTGCATTATGTCACGCCCTTCAAGTTCCAAGCATTACTAATTACACATGGAGTGAGGCCCTCACATAACATTTTCTAAACTGTAGAGCCTTATTGCCCTATCCTTGTTAGGCCACGTGGGCCATTCCCATCATTGCAGCAACCTACCTCATGTCCCTCATAAGATTCACTAATGTGACTTTGTCTCTTGTGCCCTAGTTGCAGTAGGAATTTATGCTCCATCTTGGGGCTTCTCGACTTTAGCCAACAAGCCCTATTGGATCAGAACCCAAAGGCTCTCATCAGCCCTATCCCAGGCTATTTCTTATACATTTTCAGCCTATTGTGTAGGGTATTTGGGACCATGCATCAACCCCTTTTTAGCATCAATAGTTGGGGTATTCAAATCAGCCCTTTTTGGCGCTCTGTGGCTTTGCTGGGGCTCAATTTTGATTTAGCATGCTTAGGTTTTTGTGCAACTCCGAGTGAAGTAGGATTTTGAGGCAAGTCATTTGGGATTTAGGTATTGTGATGACAAGAATAAGAGAAGAGTATCGGATCAGTTGGAGTGGTTCTAGGCACATGCAATGGATCAATGTAAGCATTATTGGGAAGCAAAAGTGCTAAAGTTGGGGCTGATGTTGGCCACGGATGGTCAATGGATACCCCCTCGACGAAGGAAAGTGGGAGACACAAAGCTATGCAAGATGTGCCGCTTTTTTTCCTTGTGAAGGGAAAGTGCTGAGAAATGAGGGAATGCCCAACTTGAGAGCCGATGACTTCGTTACACTAATGTGGTGGTAACCTCTTCAAAGGAAGAAATGGCTTGGAGAATAGATGAAGGACCTTGTGGATTCTCGCTCGACGAGGTGGGCTACATGATGATGCAGTGCGCGCAATGAGTGGTCGATACAGGGCTGGCATATGGGGCACCAGAGGATTAAATTATCCAAAATGCATCAGATGTTGGTGACAATGACTCAGCCGGCTATACCCATCCGATACAAGGTTCAATAGAGGATTAAAACTATCTTTGATAATCCAAAACACATTGCATGTGGTCGTTACTAACATTGTAGCATATTCTAGTCACCCATCAAAATGAGCACCTTTAGGCTTGGAAAAACCATTATTGTCAGCCCCATCAAGATTTCCATAGGGTCGTCATCGACCATCGTGCACCTTTGTGCATACATGAGTGTGCTCTTCCTTGATAACTCGACATAAAAGATCTTTCTCTGACCATACATTTCCTTTAACACCACTTGTGATACCTGTAGCCTCTCTTCCATAGTTGCACTCTGATTCTCTACCTGGTTCTCATCATAACAGTCACCAGCCAAATCGCAACACATTAAATGACGACTTAGATTCTTGCATAGAAAAGGTCCATTCTGACACAGTTTTCTTGCCCTTTACTCATAAAATTTGATAACAAGGGGGTTCATCCTCCAAACTCTTTCTGATCGTCACAGACAATCAACAGATCACCGTGCACTTCCCCAATCTCTTTGAGGCTTCGATTATGGTCAGGTAGATCAACCTCGACATCGTGTTCCTTATTTATTTTTGGCCATACATAGTCTAGCCACTGCTCCCAAAAAACCAGGTCCTTCATCTCTTCTCAAGCCATTTCCTCCATGAATATGCATTATCAAGATGCAAATGAAGTTGTTTGTCCAAGATTCTAATCTCTATATGCATTGAGCATATATGTAGATTTTTTAAATCTATTGCTAGATCTGGATCCCAAATCATAGAAGACGATGGGTAGTCCAAAACATTCACATTATTACTCCATGGTGGTTTCCTAGCCTCATGTTCTGAAAGCCATCCTCTTGTTCCAATGTTTCCATGTAATACATACAAACATGGATACTTGGTATTGGCACCTCCACATACACCAAACATGCACTTCATTGCCTTAACGTTGGCACTCAAGTGCCATTCTACAATGAAGTCACCTGTGCCATCTACATAAAGTTGTTCACCTGCATTTTGGTTATGTATAGCAAAAGGAATTATGGTCTACAAAAAGATCCATTTTAATGTATTGTGGTTCTCTACTGGTATTTGAGCTGCTCCAATCCACCATAGCTCCATGTCTGATTGAGTTTTGTGGTATGGTGAATCTAGATAACCCTGGCTATGTTACTCTTGTTCATTACCTCATTCAAGAATCTCATCCTTTCCTGAGCATTGGACATTTCAAATCCTAAGAGGTTGGTCACATGTTCTCTAGTAATATTTAACCTTTTTTTCCTTTGTCTAGGTCCTTCTATCAAGTTTACCACATCTCTCATTCGTTTTACTCGTTCTCTTAATCCTATTGGAGTTTCCTTTAAGTTCTGTAACTGATGATTTTCTTGTTTTAGAGATGTTATTTGATTTTCAAGTTCTAAAATTCTTATTGCATTCGAAGACAAAGAAGTTTCAAGATAATGAATGTAATGTGCATGGTTAATGTGTGTAACTGAGATAGCCTAGAACTATATTCTAGTAATCCATCAACCCCATCTCCAACACATCTCATCAAATCATGGTGTGTGTGAAAAGATGGATACCTTTCAGTTTTGGGATCCTGTGGATACAAGCTTCCATTTGTCCATAGGTCAATGTGCTTCTTCCGCTCGTTGCGAAGTTGTTGTGCTTCATTTGCATTTGTAACTGGTATTTGATAGACACTCCATGTAGTTGTATATTCTTGGTTGAGCTTAATGTTCAAGTGAAAATTGTTGGAATTAGGGTTGCACGAAAACACACACAGCTTGGAGAGTACAAAGGAAGCTCAAGGCACACAACAAAGAGTGTATTACTTAGTGTGCAATGGAAAGATAGATAGCCCTCGAATGAATGGGCGTATATACAGTGCATGGGGAAAAAAACCTCCCAGGGAGGGAAAAAATGCCCCGGCGATCCGAAGTGTGTTCACACATCACTACCACATGTAGTGATGTGTTCACACACATCACTACCACATGCATATGGTAACAAATCCCCCCTCGAGTGATGCGATGAACGAGAGCTGGCACATGAGTAGAGGAAAGTGCCATGCCTTGAGGACATGTTTCAGTCCACAAAGGGGAGTAAGCCCAAAGTTTTGCAGAAAGCTTCGAACTTCTCACGAGACAATGCCTTTGTGAAAAGATCTGCAAGGTTGTCTTGTGTTGGCACATAAGCCAAGCTGATCTCTCTTGCAGAGAGCCTCTCCCTAACATAGTGGTAATGCACCTCAATGTGCTTTGTGCAAGCATGAAAAGCTGGGTTCCTCGCAATTGTCAATGCGCTTTGATTGTCAATGTAGATAGTGTTGGCAGTATCCTTTCCAAGACCCAAATCAAACATAAGGTGTCTGAGCCATAGACAATCAACCGTAGCAAGACTGCCCTATACTCAGCCTCACAACTAGGAGTGATCACAATAGGTTGCTTCTTGCTCAACCATGATATACATGAATTGCCAAGGATGAAACAAAAACCACTTGTGGACACTCGCGTGTCAAAACAACCAGCCCAATCCGAGTCTGAAAAAGCATGTAAGTCTGGCGGCAATGATCCCCCCTTGGGATAAAACAAGCCAAGATGTAAAGTGCCACTCAAGTAGCAGAAAATCCTCTTGACAACCTGCCAATCCTTAGACCATGGGCTATGCATAAATGTGCTGACCTATGAGATTGCAAACTGCATATTCGTCCTCGTGTTGCATGCATAAATGAGGCATCCAATAGTTGGTAAAGAGTGACATTTGCAGGATCACCAGCATCATGAAGAATCAATTTCAAACTTGTTTCCATGGGAGTTGCAATAAGTTTGCAATCCTCAACTCCAAACTTACATAGCAATGTCTCTATGTAGCTTTTCTGACGCAAGGCAATACCACCATCACGCTGGTTAAATTGTATACCCAAGTAATGATGCAACATCCCCAAATCTTTCATCTTGAAAGTAGCATTCAAATCAGCCTTAAATTCACCAATATGTCTCTCATTTGGTCCAGTGATAATCAAATCATCTACATAAAGAACCACAATGAGAAGTACATCACCCTCACGCTTTACATACAATGTGCTTTTTGTTGGACTGTTACGAAAGCCTCGTTCGACCAAATGAGTGTCAGCCTTCTCATACCAAGCATGAGGAGATTTCTTGAACCCATACAAAGCTTTGTTACATTTGCACACCTTATCCTCTTGTCCTTTCTTGACAAAACCGCGAGGCTCTGTTACATAAACTTCCTTAAATATGTCACCGTTTAAGAAAGCAGTAACAATGTTTGATTGATGTACATCTCAACCAAAATGATCTGCCAATCCACATAGAAAATGCACAGTAGTCATACAACAAGTGAGAGCAAAAGTCTTTCATAATCTATGCCTTTTTGTTGTGCATAACCCTTTGCAACAAGTCGAGCCTTATAGCGACCAATCTCACCATTTGTCTTGTGTTTCAACTTGTAAACCCACTTCGTACTAGTGGTATTTTTGCCAGGAGGCAAATCACATAAAGTCCATGTGTCATTTTCTATAAGTGCATCATATTTAGATTGCATCCAACTTTCTAAATTTTGTGCTTCATCAAAAGATAGAGGTTCCCCAACATCAAGTAAGCTAGACACAGCCAAAGCATAACAATCTAATGCATAAGTTGCATGGCGAGAACCTGAACGAGTACGACTAGACAAAGGTGCATCCAATTTACTCTCACACAATGTATTCACCAACCATTTTGGCATACCTCTAGCCTGCTCATTTTCAGCCCTTTCGTCATCAAGTACATCATGTACATTTGCATCAGTAATAGGCTGATCTGTAACAGTTTCAAAAACCCCCATAGGCTATACATTTGCCGCATTGCAGTTTACATTCAAACTTCCACTACTGAAAAGAGACAAGAAAGTGTCATAAATGTCCTATGATCTTACATTACCATCTCTAGTACATGACAACAAGGTTTGAACAGAATCTTCCACAAACACAACATCCTGTGAAACTAGAATACGCTTTGTTTGTGGATGATACAACCTGTAACCTTTGCTTTCAGCACTATAACCAACAAAAATACATTTGACAGCCTTATCATCCAAATTTTTGTGTTGTGTTTGTGGCAGCAAAGCATATGCCAAACAACCAAAAGCACGCATGTGCTCAATATAAGGCTTTCTATCATGCCATGCTTCATATGGAGTAATAGACTACAAAGCTTTCGTAGGACACCTGTTTAGTACATAAGTGGCACAGATGATGGCCTCAAGCCAAGAAGAATGTGGCAAAGCTTGACTTCGGACTTCGCTTTAAGTGGAAATACCCATGCATGCCTGGAGTTATCATCAATGAAAGTCACGAAGTAAAGGTAATTTCCCAAGGACGGAGTTTGCATGGGCCCACAAACACCACTATGCACAAGCTGCAACCTGCATGTGGCCCTAACCGAACCATCCTTTGGAAACTTTGAACGCTGCATCTTACCCAAAATACAACCTTCAGAACCATGTTTGATAGGTGCTTCAAGAGGTGGCAAAGAAGCAACCATATCAGATTTTTGTAAACGCAACAAACTGGAAAAATTTAGATGACCAAAACATGCATGCCGAAGTTTTGCATCTGAAATAGCCTTTGAATCCAAAACTGCATTTGCAAAATTTTGCCCACACTTGTCATACAAAGTGAGCTTATATAGACCACAACACAAAAGGCCAGATGCAACAATTTCATCACCAAAACTGAGATCATGAACTGTACATCTGTCATCCACAAATTTGATTACAAGTCCAAGTCTAGCAAGTGCAGATACAAACAAAAGATTCTTCTTCATCCAAGTCTAAACTTGGACTACAATCCAAGTCTAGCAAGTGCAGATACAAACAAAAGATTCTTCTTGATCCCAGGTACATAAACTGCATCAACAAGTGTGAAGAACAACCATTTGCAGCAGTAAGCACAATCTTTCCAACTCCCTGAACTGGATAAGAGGCATTGTTGGTGAGAGCGGATTTTTTGAGATGGGGCTCAACTCAAGGCTCCCACCAGACAACCACTCCGTGAGACCCTACACACGCATATTTCTTAGGGGCACCACCCTCTTTTATGGAGAAAGAAGGAAACCAAAACAAACCATATACAACACACACACACACACACACACACACACACACACACACACACACCTTCCTTATGTGCTTCAACACAAAATTCCCTTCAACCATTCAACACACACTCCTTAAGCAATCCCTTTGAACACTGCACAAACTCACATGCAAAGATTGACCTTCACCATATTAGTGCTCATATACTTCTAAGAAAAGCAAGCACAAAACCTCAAAACTCAAAACACCATAATGCACAAATACTTGACAACTCCTTTCCTTTCCCAAAAGAAGAGACTACTTACACACATAAGGCGGCATGCATAGAGAGCTCTTCTCCATCTATGCAGCCCCAAGACTTACTTACACACAACATAAGGAGAGAAGCCAAGCAAATAGACACCATGGTGCACAAAAAACTTTCTCAACAAACAAGCAACCCAATGAGCACAAAATATGAGAAGCTGCCAAGATAGGCTTACCAATTTTACATGCGTTTAGAGCAAAAGTGTGACGACGACACCCCAATTGCAACAATTTGTTGATCAAACCATGAGATAGATCATTGAACTTGATATCCTTGCTCTCATATATAATCTACAATCCTTATTTAGGGATGAGTATGATAAGAGAAATGTTTGCAAGAGAATGGTAGCAATAGCATATTGATGCTCTCTCTATGGTGCCGCTTATGATAGCGAGCTTAGGAAATGGATAGGGAGACAAGAGGAGAGAGAGATTAGGGCTTCCCTAACCTTAAAGGAGCTTATTTGCAGCAATGGAGTAGGTGTGTGTATTTTTGTGCTTTGCCAAAGGGCCTTTTTATAGTTGTACAAGACCTTGGGTTAGGTTAAACTTGACTAGGGTAGGTAATTAACCATAGTTAGGTTCCCTTTTGACCATTCCTTCAATTATGCAAATAAGGGACTTATTTTTTCATTAAAAATAGCCTTTTAGGTCGTGGAGGCTCCATAAGGGTTGATAATGTATGTGGGCCCCACCATGATGTCCCTCCAGTGGCTCCTGCAGAGTGTCCCCATCCTGTTTGTTGTGTCTCTGGAAGCATCTTGAGCCGACCCCTCCACATGCAAGTGGTTTTTAACTCCCCATTGGTATTTTAGAATGTTGGAGAAGTCAAGAAAACTTTTCCCCTTTGTGGTTTACCTGATTGTAACTTTGACCTGCAGTAACAGTGTCCGCAGCACCTTGTTTTCACCATAACTTTCAGCCTGTAACTCAGAATTGGGTGCTGTAAAAGGAAAAGTTGACCTTCTCAAAGTGTTTAAGCTGATTTTGGAGTGTTCCTCAAGTATACCCACGAGCTAAGGCGTTCAAGATGCATCCAAAACACCTTTTGAACCAAGTCTCCTTGTAGGGGGCCGTTTAGCATGCATCCAAGGTGTAGCATGCTTTTTCAAAAGAGAATCCACCTTAAACAAATGAGGTAGGCTCCAATAAAGTTTGATTTATTGGGGATATACATTATATTTAAGATTTTTTGACCAACACAAGTAAATGATCCAAGACTTGGGTCACATAGTGGTGAGGAAGGGAAGGCCTACAAGGTTAACCCTACCCTTGAGAGAAGATGGGTAAGATAAGTGCCCATAAATTATTTATTTACAAATTATAGGATGTAGATAGCTATTTAAATTAGTAAAGGTAATTAGTTAAAAGAATATACATTAAAAAAACTAGGAGAGTAGAATTAAGTTTACTATTTACATTTAGCATGAAGAGAGAAATATGATGTAAATGCATAAAGATCTAAGAAGGGTAAGGTGTTTGTATGGAAAAAAGCTATTACGAAAAGAGAGAATGAACACTAGGTTAAAACTTTGATAAAAAATATATACATTTGAGTAGAAATGTAGTGCAAATGCAAGGTTACCATTTAACGCTACTCATATTAGCCCTCCCGCTTCATCTAGGATCATTCATGCTCCTAGATGAAACAAAAGAGTTTTTTTCTTCTTCTTCTTTTTTTTTATTTTTTTTCTTTAAAAAAAAAAAAAAGGAGGAGTGATATACACTCTTTTACTCCATTAGACCTGCTTTTCATTACCTCAATCCCATAAATCGGAGATGGGAGGGTTGCCTTGGGTATGTTGAGATTCCAAGGCTGGTTCTTCTTTGCACATCAAAGCTTTAAAAATAGGTGGAGCATTTGCCAAGCCGAAGGGAGCCATGCCAATTTGGAGCTTAGACGATGTAGGTAGATGACTTCCTATCAACGGATTGATACGTTGAAAGTAGGGCTTTAATCTCCATCCATTGACTCTGGTCTTGTGGAGTTTTCCTGATAAATCTGCTAATCTGTAACTACCATTCCCAAAATTTGTTTTTATCATGAAAGGTCCCTCCCATCTTTGCAAAAGCTTTTTGTCAAGTCGAGTATCAAGTCGGTTATCATAGCGAAGAACCAACATACCTTCCTTCAATCCTTTCCCCTTGAGCTTCTTGTTGATTTTGTCCCTTTGGCTTGTGGCTTGGGCAATGTAATAGTCGATGGACTCTTCTCTATCAAGCTAAAGTCGTTGAAGATCTAAAATTCTTTCCTGCAAAGCTTCTTTTGGCCTCTTTGCTCCCCGTGAGAGAATGCGTAGGCTTGCAATCTCCACCTCAATAGGAAGGAGTGCCTCCCGTCCATATACCAAATGAAAAGGAGTGAATTGAGTGGATACCTTGAAAGATGTTCTGTATGCCCATAGAGCTGCGGTCAAATGATGATCCCAGTCGTTTGGTCGATCTGCAACCTGCTTAGAAATGATCTTACATATCATTCCATTCACCTTTTCAACCAACCCATTGCACTGAGGGTAGTAAGGTGTAGAATGCAAATGTTTGACTTTTAACTTTGTCAAAAGATTATCTAAGAGCTCTGCTCTAAACCCTGGACCACGATCTGACAAAATTTCTAATGGTGTGTCGAATCTATTGCATATGTGATCAAAGATAAATTTTGATACCTCCTCGGCTGTAATTCGTGTTGTACTTGCTGCCTCCGCCCATCGTGTCATGTAATCTACTCCCACAATGATGAAGACCTTCCCGGTAGATGTGCGAGGTAAGGGGCCTATGCATCCACACCCCACTTCTCAAAAGGACCATACGAAATGATTGGAACTCGAGGTTTGTAAGTGAGTCGTCGATTTCGAGCAATCTGACAACCTTTGCATGACTTACACCAATGCTGGACATCACGGTGTAGACTTGGCCAAACAAACCCTGCTTGTAAAATCTTCCTGTTTGTAATATCATGAGAAAAATGACCCCCACAGACATCATCATGGCATGAAAAGAGGATTCTCTCTATTTCTTGAACAAAGGGCACCCTTCTTAGCACCAAATCTTTCCCTTTATGATACACATCATCTCCTATGAGTTGGTAAGGAGTTGCCTTTTTTACCAACCTATGCCTTTGCACTTTATCCAAGTGTTTAGGGCACTCACCAGTTTGGAGGAAAAATATGATGTCCTTCAATTCCTCTTGGCCTTGGTACTTTGGTTCGTAGAGCTTCACACCTCCCACCATGATCTGAAGTTTCTCATTGGCGAGATAATCTGCTTCCTTGTTGAGGGTTCTCACAACAATGCTGTACCTGTGTAGCTTCAAAGTTCTTTATCAAAGCCTTCACCTGTCTAAGCCACTCCACTAGAGTAGGGTTCTTGCACTTCCATATCCCTTGGATTTGCCTAATAACTAGTAAGGAATCACCTCTTATTATAAGTCTTTCGATGCCAAGTTTTCTGCATTCTTCAAGCCCCAACTTTAAGGTGACATACTCAGCTTCATTACTAGAATGAACATTTTCCAAGGTGATACCTTTCTTAACAAGAACTTCCCTTTGTGGACTTAGAATAAGAACCCCCCCTGCTGCCTGATCGTGTTGTCGTCGGTAAGCTCCATCAAAGCACAAAATGTGTGCATTGTCCATCTCCTCCTCATTATTTTGTGGTGTAGCTTTGTCTCCTGCCTTTGGTGACTCTTTCCTTTCTCTCACTTTGTATGTGAGAATGTCTGCAAGACCTGCCCTTGTGCTATCTTCCACAAGAAAAGTGTATTCAAACTCTTGAAGTTCTAGAACCCATTTGGCTATCCTAGATGAGAGGCTCATGTGTTGCACAACATATGGTAAATTGTTTTCCATGGTGAGAATGACAAATGGTGCAGGTAAGAGATATGATCGGAACTTTCTTACCGCAAACATAATTGTGAATACCACCTTCTCCATATCGGTGTAGCCCTTCTCTGCAGCGGTCATGACTTTGCTTGCAAAGTATACTGGCCTCATGTAGCATGTTTTTGGGTCTTTTTGCATGAGAACTACACCGATGGCCTCCATTCCTACACTTGGCGTGATGTAATATGTATCCTTTGGATTTGGTGGCATTATTGTTGGAAGAGAGTTGAGAATACCCTTTACTTCAGTAAAGCATAATTCGTGTTCCTCTCTCCATTCAAATGTGGGTTTGTTTGCTAGCTTGTGCAAAGGTGCAATAGCTTCCGCTAGAAGGTGAATGAAACGAGACATGTACCTTACTTTGTGGTTGAAAGTCATGAGCTCCTTGGTTGTCGTTGGTGGTTGTAGTGACAAGAGAGCATTTACTTTTGATGGATCCACTTGAATTCCTTGCAAAGAAACCACATGACCTAGCAATTCCACTTGTGACTCTGCAATGTGACACTTCTCAGGATTAAGCTGTGCCCCAAATTGATGAAGCCTCCTAAGCCCCTCCTCAACTTTTTGGCAATGAAGTCTTTGGCTACTATAGATACAGAAGTCATCCATAAAAACCATAATTGACTTTCCAAAGAAGGGCTGAAAGACAAGAGTTGTAAACCTTATAAAGGTACTAGGAGCATTTGTGAGCCCAAATGGCATCACTCTATAGGCAAAGCAACCCCAAGGTGTGATGAAAGTGGTTTTTAATTGATCTTCTTCTGCTATTCTGATTTGAAAATACCCTGAATACCCATCACACACTGTGTAACATTCATAGCCGGCTACTTCGTTTAAGATTTCATCTTGGAAAGGAAGAGGAAAATGATCCCTCTTTGTTGCAGCATTGAGCGGTTTGTAGTCAACACAGACCCTCCATTTTCCGTTCTTTTTAGGGGTTACTACAATTGGGGACACCCACTCAGAGTTAGACATAGGGTAAATGAAACCAGCTTTGAGGAGTCGGTTAACTTCTGTCAAAAGTGCCTCTTGTTGTATTTTTCCTAGGCGCCTTAGCTTTTGAGCCACATGTTTAGTACCTGGTTTTAATTCTATGCCATGCTCTATAACATCCACACCTCTAATTTGTGAGTAATCAGTGATAAACAAATTGGGATACCTCTTGAGCATATCGATGTAGGACCGCTTCTCCTCAGGGGTAAGATCTTTTGCAAGCATCCTCTCAAAGTCTTCAAAGTGCTTGTGGTCACCTTTGTCATCCTTTGTTTGCTCCTTTGTTGGGTCAACCTCTATTGATGGAGTTTTTGATGTGTTGAAGATGATTCCCATTACCTCCAAAGATGATTCTTCTTCGCTATTGGATGTAGTGGTTGAACTTTCCTCGTCGCTTGAGCCAAAACTCTCTTCACTCTCTTCATCAGCCGTGGTCTCATAGTTGATGTCGAGCTGCTTTCCTTCATGCCAATCGTATACTACATGTTGCCCCTTTTTGAGAATCAATTGTCCTCGTCCCCATTTTTGATCTGCATTCACAGCAATGAGCCAAGGCCTCCCTAGGATGATGGGATAGCCCTCCCCCTTGGCTGGCATAACATACATGTCCACATGTGCATCTATATTACATACAGAAACTTTTACATTCTCGATGATCCCTAGGCACTTCACGCTTGCATTGTTGGCCAGCCTAGCTTGACAATTAGAGGATTTAGTGATTTCAAGCCCTAGTCTATTCATGGCTCTTTCCGTGATCACACACATTTGTGCTCCACCATCAACATACACATTGGATACCTTCCTACCCCTTACATAAGCATCTACAATAGGTTCCACATCTTGTTGTGGCTTTGAAGTCAATGCCTTTACTGTCACCTTTTCTTTCTTTCTTGGGAGTCTTGCGCTTACAAGTTTGGACCAGTGCTTTCTCACCTTGGGTGATAGATGTAGGAGTTGAGGCCAAGAAATATTGGGCTTTTGAGTTTGCAAATCTTCTAAGATGTTGTAGGGTTCCATATTCTTTCCTAATGGAAAATCGTTGATGCCGATCTCCCTTCGCCTTGACCTCTGCTTCTTGCCTCCTTCCTCCTTCTTTGACTTTTTCTTCCTCTCCTTCCTTGCAGGTTCTGACTCTTCATTCCTTGTGTCTTCATCCTTGTTGTGTGCTCTTGTGCGCTTTTCTGCTGGCATAACATCAAAATGTATAGGGCTCACCTCTATCTCCTCTTCCAGCTTTATGACATTTACTCCCCTCTCTTCCTCCACTGGTGGGACAGGAGGGATGTTTGCCACTGGAGGTGGTGGTGGTCGACGAAGAATTTGCGGGGCTTGAGCATGCTCTTGCTGCACCATGAGCGGAGGGGGTCTAGGAGGGTATATGTCCCTTGGAAGCCTTCGAGGGTGAGGGCAATTATACATGCCATGACCAACTTCATTGCAATTCCAGCATCTCAACTCTTGTGCTTGACGTCGTTGATTGCGATTCCCTTCTCTTGGTTGTCGTTGTTGGGGTAGGCCCTGCACTAGATTCAAAGTGACTCTCTAGTTGTTGAGTTAATCTTTGCAAGATCTCTTGTTGTGATCCTTCCCCTATTTGTGAAGTTTGGGCAAGAGAGCCCCTAACTTGTGCTCCCATGCTTGGTGAAGAATCCCTCTCAATGACTTCATTTAGGTCCCTTGTTCTATGTGCTTGAAAATTTAACTTCTTGAATTTGACCATGGCCACCTCACGTGCTTCCTCAAATGTTGATGGGAATTTTAACTCTACCTTGGTCTTCAAAATTGGATACAAGCCAGCCATGAACCTATCTTTCTTTAGAAAGTTTGGTGCACCACCTTGGTTTTGTGAGGTAGCCTCCCATCTATCCCATAGGTTAAGGAAAACGGCCTCATAAGATGGGTAGTCTTCAAGGAATACCTGTTTATGTTGAAGTAGACAATTCCAAAGACCCTCTGGAGTATCTCCTTGCCCAAATTTGGCAAGAAAAATTGCACGTAGCCTCTCCCAATTGGTTTTGTTTTGAGGTTGCAAGGCCTCGTACCATGCCTTAGCCTCCCCTTTGAGAACAAGTGGAAAAGCACGCAGCTTTACCTCTTCTTGATCTCTCCTAGAGATGAGGTGTGCCATCTCCAAATTATCCAGAAATTCTTGTGCATCCTCACCAGTTTTAGAATGAAAGGTAGGAAAAGTGCTTGACATTTTTACAATACAAGGAGGCTTGTGTACCACAAAGTTTTGACTACGATG
Source organism: Adiantum capillus-veneris (assembly GCF_014529385.1). Classification (NCBI taxonomy): domain Eukaryota; kingdom Viridiplantae; phylum Streptophyta; class Polypodiopsida; order Polypodiales; family Pteridaceae; genus Adiantum; species Adiantum capillus-veneris. The sequence continues at coordinate 104,086,551 of NC_140941.1, forward strand.
AGTGATCACATCAAAATGAAAATATATACATCAAGTGTTAGTTCACAATTTATCATAGGCAAAATAAAAGGGTTGATTGAGGCATTAATTTCATTAAGGCGAGTGGGTCCAAAAATTCTCCTAATGGTTGCTTGAAATCTAAATTTTGTAGCAATTATGATGTGCACAGATTGACGAGCTATGGGTGTAAAAGGAGAAGGAGCTCCAGGTTGGTTCATGTGACAATGTGTTCTCCTTTTTCTTTCTCTTGAAGAAAGTTTCCTTTGAGTGGATCGCTATCTAAGCGCCTCTTGTCCCTGCCTCAAAACAAAATAAAAACATGGACATCAAATGAATCATCATAATTAATGAATGGAAGAATGATGGGATTTGGAGATGCCAAGATTTCACCAAGTCTTTCTGCTCCAAACATAAAAACAATGCGTTGTTGGTAAAAAAAATTGCGATCTACACAAATGTTAATTCTGATGCGTTGTGAAAAATGAAAAGCATATGGTGCAACTCTATTGTTCATGAGGAGATAGAAGGCAATTAGGAAAGGTCCTCCGTGGGGGCACCACTTTTATGAAAGCGGATTTTTTGAGATGGGGCTCAACTCAAGGCTCCCACCAGACAACCACTCCGTGAGACCCTACACACGCATATTTCTTAGGGGCACCACCCTCTTTTATGGAGAAAGAAGGAAACCAAAACAAACCATATACAACACACACACACACACACACACACACACACACCTTCCTTATGTGCTTCAACACAAAATGCCCTTCAACCATTCAACACACACTCCTTAAGCAATCCCTTTGAACACTGCACAAACTCACATGCAAAGATTGACCTTCACCATATTAGTGCTCATATACTTCTAAGAAAAGCAAGCACAAAACCTCAAAACTCAAAACACCATAATGCACAAATACTTGACAACTCCTTTCCTTTCCCAAAAGAAGAGACTACTTACGCACATAAGGCGGCATGCATAGAGAGCTCTTCTCCATCTATGCAGCCCCAAGACTTACTTACACACAACATAAGGAGAGAAGCCAAGCAAATAGACACCATGGTGCACAAAAAACTTTCTCAACAAACAAGCAACCCAATGAGCACAAAATATGAGAAGCTGCCAAGATAGGCTTACCAATTTTACATGCGTTTAGAGCAAAAGTGTGACGACGACACCCCAATTGCAACAATTTGTTGATCAAACCATGAGATAGATCATTGAACTTGATATCCTTGCTCTCATATAGAATCTACAATCCTTATTTAGGGATGAGTATGATAAGAGAAATGTTTGCAAGAGAATGGTAGCAATAGCATATTGATGCTCTCTCTATGGTGCCGCTTATGATAGCGAGCTTAGGAAATGGATAGGGAGACAAGAGGAGAGAGAGATTAGGGCTTCCCTAACCTTAAAGGAGCTTATTTGCAGCAATGGAGTAGGTGTGTGTATTTTTGTGCTTTGCCAAAGGGCCTTTTTATAGTTGTACAAGACCTTGGGTTAGGTTAAACTTGACTAGGGTAGGTAATTAACCATAGTTAGGTTCCCTTTTGACCATTCCTTCAATTATGCAAATAAGGGACTTATTTTTTCATTAGAAATAGCCTTTTAGGTCGTGGAGGCTCCATAAGGGTTGATAATGTATGTGGGCCCCACCATGATGTCCCTCCAGTGGCTCCTGCAGAGTGTCCCCATCCTGTTTGTTGTGTCTCTGGAAGCATCTTGAGCCGACCCCTCCACATGCAAGTGGTTTTTAACTCCCCATTGGTATTTTAGAATGTTGTAGAAGTCAAGAAAACTTTTCCCCTTTGTGGTTTACCTGATTGTAACTTTGACCTGCAGTAACAGTGTCCGCAGCACCTTGTTTTCACCATAACTTTCAGCTTGTAACTCAGAATTGGGTGCTGTAAAAGGCAAAGTTGACCTTCTCAAAGTGTTTAAGCTGATTTTGGAGTGTTCCTCAAGTATACCCACGAGCTAAGGCATTCAAGATGCATCCAAAACACCTTTTGAACCAAGTCTCCTTGTAGGGGGCCCTTTAGCATGCATCCAAGGTGTAGCATGCTTTTTCAAAAGAGAATCCACCTTAAACAAATGAGGTAGGCTCCAATAAAGTTTGATTTATTGGGGATATACATTATATTTAAGATTTTTTGACCAACACAAGTAAATGATCCAAGACTTGGGTCACATAGTGGTGAGGAAGGGAAGGCCTACAAGGTTAACCCTACCCTTGAGAGAAGATGGGTAAGATAAGTGCCCATAAATTATTTATTTACAAATTATGGGATGTAGATAGCTATTTAAATTAGTAAAGGTAATTAGTTAAAAGAATATACATTAAAAAAACTAGGAGAGTAGAATTAAGTTTACTATTTACATTTAGCATGAAGAGAGAAATATGATGTAAATGCATAAAGATCTAAGAAGGGTAAGGTGTTTGTATGGAAAAAAGCTATTACGGAAAGAGAGAATGAACACTAGGTTAAAACTTTGATAAAAAATATATACATTTGAGTAGAAATGTAGTGCAAATGCAAGGTTACCATTTAACGCTACTCATTGGCACAAATGACTGAATTCCCATGAGGGACAGACTCGAGAGAGGTGAACAATTCACTATGTGAGGTAATGTGCTTTGTAGCACCACTGTCAAAATACCACACATGTGAATCTGCTGCAACTGACATGCATGTATCATGGACAACAGGATTATAAGTGCACTTTGTACTAAAAGCCCATTATGCATCAACATCAACATCACAGTCTCCTTTCAGAGAAGACTCAACAATGGCTGCATTTGTAGTGAAACCAGCATTTGCAGTGGAGCCACCTTCTTTCTTCTTAGCCTCTTTGGCCTTCAACTTAGGACACTGCTTGATCAAGTGATCATTAGCTTTACAATAATGGGAACGTATCTTCTGTTTGCCCTTATCATCAAAATTTCCAGACTAATTGCTACCGGCAGAATCATTAGGAACAAGCGATTTTCCACTCGCAGAAGAACCATAAGAAATAGTTGCATTGCTGTTATACCACCGTTTCTTTGAGCAACAATAAAAGCCTATTCTATTGCACACTGTCTAGTCTTGTTTCTTTTGGAAAGTGACTCTTGCAACAATAATGTGCACAATGAATCAAACTTGACAACTTCAGGATTTCCTTGGGTCATAAGTCTCCAAGTACTAGCAAAATTCTGGTAAGAGTTTGGCAAGGCATCAAGAACTGTCTGCACAAGGGAACTATTTGAAATGACTTCACCTGCAAGAATAAGTTGCTCATTGATATCCTTGACACCAGCAAGGAAAGTGTCCATATCATCTTCTTCATGCATAATCTTCGACTCCAGCTCTTTAAGCAACAATGCAATTTTTGCCTCATTGTGGCTTGCATAAAGACCAACCAGAATATCCCAAGCCTATTTTGCAAATTTTGTTGAACAAATGTGAGGAGTAATAGTGCACTTCATAGACAATGCAGTCAATGCATGAGCCTGTGCATCTTTTACATCCCAACGAGCTTGTTCTGTCGTAGGAAAAACAACTCTAACAGCAGCAATCTTTGCAGCAAGACCCGCAACATCCTCAACATTGCCTGTATCCTTAGAACCAGGACGTACATCAATGCCCTGCACAATATTCCAGACACCCTTTGACACAAGATAATGTTGCATCATGTAAGCCCACCTAGGGTAATTGTCCCCATCCAATCTGTCCTCATTAGCAGCAAACATCTTGAATACATTTGTGTTGTTGTTGGCCATGACGAATGCTTGCATGTGATGTGAAAACTACTCAAAAAGAGGAGAAATGAAGCCGGAACAACACGTGCTATATAGCACAAACCGTGGAGGACTGTAAGGGACCTGTTATGCAAAAAAAAGCACTGACAAAATTCTTGCACAAAATGACAAAAGAGCATGTGCAGTACTGCTTGTAGTGGAAACGGAGACCGAAATGAGTCCGAATTAGAAATTTGAGCAGACTGAACACTTTGAGCCGTCTCAAAATTTTTGTATATCTACAAACGATCACCTAATCTCACAAAAACCAAAGAAAGTGAGCAGGCATGTGCTGGAGCTACTGATGACTAAACTTGAGAGGACGTAACCTGCTTTGATACCAATTGTTGAAATTAGGGTCGCAAGAAAACACACAGCTTGGAGAAGACGAAGGAAGCTCAAGGCACACAACAAAGAGTGTATTGCTTTGTGTGCAATGGAAAGATAGATAGCCTCAGAATGAATGGGCATATATACAATGCACGGGGAAAAAACCTCCTAATGAGGAAAAAAATGCCCCAGCGGTCCTAAGTGTGTTCACACACATCACTACCACATGTATATGGTAACAAAAATTGCGATTACCACGAATGGAAGATGTATCACTCATTGCAAGTAGTGAAGAGCACATTATAGAAGATATAATGGAGATAATGTTAGTAGCAGAGTTGTTAGCATTATAAGAGAAGAGAGAAAGCTCGTGAAAGTGAGTAGAGCTCTCTAAAAGGTCATAGGAGAGTAAGAGAGAAAAACGAGGGATTGAATCAATTAAAAGTGGAAATAGCTATTTTCCATCAAGGCAATTGAATGTGAGAATAATATCTTTTTGAATATTTATAGATATGTACCTAGATACGCTTTGAATAGCATAGATATGCTTTAAATACCAAAAACGACCAAATTTAGATCCGTTTTGATCGTCAACGGCTAGTTCACACCGCTACAAGGTAGCGATGATTAACGACCATGATGTTGATGTGTGGGATACATAAGTAGAGGATGTATCACTAGAGATTCAAGGGTATCACATGTCCTTGAATTTCCAAGTCATGAATATGGATTGGGCAGATGTGGTACTTCATCATAAGTGGTTATATGGGTATGACCGAGCTTATGAAGATCTAGAAGAACTCTTTTTGTGTTACCCGCCATGTCATTTTTTGTCAAATGTTGATAATGTTTTTAGATGAGATTTTCTCAGCGCCGCATTCTTTCCTCTCTTCTCTTACATCTATGGTTACTTCTCTCTCACTAGAACAAGCAAATAGGTTTAGTAAAGTAAACGGTTTATATTAAGGGAATACAAGGATGTGTTTCTGGATGATTTACCACTAGGGTTACTGTCGGAGATTTGTGATGTGCAACACGACATAGACGTGGTTGCAGACACTAAACCCGTGAGTAAATAATCCTAAACTATGAGTCATTCTGAGTTTATTGAGGTGGAGCGTCAGCTTGCTGACTACCTCTGTAGAGAATTTATACAACCTAGTTCTTCACCAAGAGCCTCTCCCATTTTGTTGGTGAAGAAAAAGGATGGTAGTATGCATATGTGCATACATTACTGTGGCCTGAACGAGATTACTTTTAAGAACAAGTATCTACTGCCATGAGTGAATGAGTCATTTAATAAACTTACATATGCTTATATCTTTACTAAGATAGATTTGTGGTCAGGGTATGATCAAGTATGCATTAGGATTACTGATATATCCAAAATTGCATTCGAAACAAGGTTTGATACTATGAGTTTTTGGTTATGCCCTTTGAGTTGACCAATGTGCTAGCTACTTTCATGACGCTTATGAACAGTGTCTTGAAATTATATTTGGCAAGTTTGTTATCGTTTTTATCGATGACACTCTAGTGTATAGTGCTCTAAGGAAGAACACTTACAACATCTGAAGCAGGTGTTTGAGTTGTTACGATAAAACAAGTTATATACCAAGGAATCTAAGCGTGATTATCTCAAGGAGGAATTCACTATTTTGGGCATGTCATTTCAATTGTCATACTACATATGGATAACTCCAAAGAGGATGCCATTAGGAGTTAGCCTCTCTCAAAAATGTAGAAGAGCTATAAATCTCTTTGGGATTTGGTGGCTTTTATCGACGGTTCATTGAAAAATATGCTCATATTGCTATTTTGATGATCGACCAACTAAAAGCCAAGGGAAAAACCTTTCAACAGGGAGAAGCTCAACAAAAAAGTTTTGACTCTCTCAAGGTCGCATTAGCTATAGTTCCTATTTTAGATATTGTGGATCCTATGAACTCGTTTGTGTTAGAAATGGATGCTAGTAATCGTGCTATTGGAGCAGTTCTTATGCAAGAAGAAAGGCCAATTGCATAAGCAAGAAACTTGATTTTGCATAACAAAATTATTCTGCTGACAAAAAAGCTCTATGCAATAGTGTCTAGGTTGAAAATGTAGCGACATTATTTGTATGGGGCTCAACTTAAGATTGTGTTTGACTATGGAAGTATAAAATGATATACATAACAAACCGATTTGAAGGGTCAAAAGGCTAGGTGGGATGAGATTCTTTAGGAGTATAATGCAAAGATGTGGTATTGTAAAGAACGATACAATGTGTGATGATTCTTCATTCCAATGTTGGCAGTGTGTCTTTTTTCTCCACATGAAGTTCCTCTTCTTTTGAGTGATGAACTACAAAGATGGAAGAATTTTTCCATAGATTATGGGTAGCTACTCCACAAGGGAAGAGTTTGTGTACAGAAATGGATGGAGACATTCGGTGCCAAATTCTTTATGAATGTCATAACAGTCCCATTATAGGGCACCTAAGCATAAAGAAAACTTATGCACTCATACGACAAAGGCCAACTTTATAAGGGTATGTTCAAGACTATGTCTTGTATTGCCAAAAATGTCAAGTTAATAAAACATAGCGCTTGAAAGCAAGAGGTCTCTTGCATCCTTGGAGATTCCTAATGGTAAATAAAAAAGCATTTTTATGGATTTCATTATGGGTCTACAAACCATTGTACGAGGTCGTGACTCAATATAGGTGGTAGTATATTGGTTGACTAAACTTTGCAAATTTATTCCAACCAAGTCCACAATTAATACTCTAGAGTTAGATAAGTTATTTGTTGACAATCTATATAGACTATGCAGGTTGCCTACAATATTGTGAGTGATCATGATCCCAAGTTTAACAATCACTTTTGGAGGGTTGTGTTTAAACGATTGGGTACATAGGTCAATATCAATATTGTAGATCATCCAAAAACGGATGGTGAGATTGAACGTGTTAAGCACGTGCTAATGGATATACTAAGAGAATATGTTAGAAAAAACTAATCAGATTGGGAAGATTATCTCTCTATTATTGAGTTTGCTTACAATAATGTCAAGCACGTGACAACTATTTTTAGTCCTTTCATGCTTATGTATAGTTTTCAACCTAGATCACTAGTTACGATAGGGTTGGTAACAGAGAAACTTTAGCAGTTCAAGGATTTTCTCCAAGACCACATATATATACAAAAACTTGCTTGTCAAAATGTTTTACAAGTACATGATAGATACAAATAATACGCTGACAAGAAACATTGGCAAGTAACATTCATGGAAGGGGAAGAGGTATTTTTACTTGTGCCAGAGCCTTAAGAAAGTTTGAAAATTGGGACAACATCTAAATTATCTCCGAGATATTGTGGGCCTTTTAAAATACTCAAGAGATCTGGAAATATGGCTCATAAACTCTCTTTACATGCACACTCTTGTATTTATTTGGTTTTTCATGTACGTCCTTTACATAAACGCTTGCATAGGGATGACATGCTCATCGGCCAATAGATTTTTGTTGATTTCATTGAACCTCTGACCAAGCAGCATGAACCTAAGTGCATTCTTGACTATCATGATTTACATACTTGTCTCATAATGTGCATCACAAAGCATTAGTCAAGTGGAAAGATAGATCTAAGGAAGGTGCCACTTAGAAAAACATTAGTGTTTTTTGACTTTTGTTTTCAAGGGTGAAAATGCTTCTCCAAGGGGCGAGTAATGCCAAGCCAAGGTCCAACAGGCCAAGGGCTAGCCTTGAATCGAGCTCAAGGTTTGCCTATATAATGGGCAGGTGTCTGGGAGGTGAGGTAGGCTACAAACTCCCTGGTCTCAAAGGAGAGAAAGGCGTTTGACCAATGGGAGATGAGTCACCATAACGCATGTTCATATATTTTTTATTTTTATGTCATTTTTTCCTTTTCAAAAAACAATACCAAAAAGACTCCAAAAATTTGAATATTGAGATCATGCAAATCTTCACTTTGTTGATAGTGAAAGAAAAGTACTTTTCTTTCTTAAATAATATTATATTGCATGCAATTTTTTTGAAAAGTGTAGATTAGTTTGAATCTTTTTTGGATCTGGTGTCTTCCAAATGCTTTTCTTTATTTCAATTTCATTATTGGCTTGTTTTACATAGGTTACAAAAAAACTCCATTTTGAGGGCTGAAAATGATGTTTTGAAGGGTTCAACACTTTGTCTTTCTTATATCTTGAAATATTAGCATATTGGCTCGTGTTTGGAAACTAATGTGCTTAGATTAGGACATCATATGTTTGGGTAAGTGTGTATTTCTCTTTCTAATATTTTTGTTTCTTTTTCTAAAATTTCTTGTGTTGTGTAGTCCAAAGGGGCTAGCTTGGTTGGTTGAGCATTTAACCGCCATAACCCAGTTCATGGCTTTAAATGTAGCCAAGTGACTAGGATGATGTCCACGGACGTGCTTTGTATCATGCGAGCGATAATGCTCACGCTACTACAAAAAATCCATGTGCTATTGCCTTTTAATGTTAGAAATATTTTTTGGAATTCAATTGCTTACTACATATTTGCTCTTTGCTTAACATTTGGAGCTTGCTTGAGATTGTGAAAAAAGAAATCCAATAGACTTGCTGCTTAGCCCTAGAGCTCAAGCTATGACTTAGGCTAAAGTAACACAAAGTGGTGGTCTCACCACAATGCGAGGGGAGGGAGGAACCATCCCCCCCCCCCCCCCCCAATTGTAGTGAGACCGCCACTTTGTGACACTCTTCATAAGGCATAGCTTGCTTATTATTTTAGAGGCTTAGAATGTAAAAACATCTTGATTTGGTAAAAAATCACTGTTGGAAATATACTTCATAGGTTGATATGGATTCCTTGGAACACTAGCAAATGTTTATGTCTCTAGCATAATAAGCTGTCAAACTCACAATAGAACTACTCAACTGAGGAAAGCCTTCCCACCATTGCGTCCAAAACATAAAAAAACTTCAAGATAGGGCTCAAAATCACCCCAATCCAAACAATAGGGCTCAAGTTATGACCATAGGAAAAGTGGCTCAAATTTTATATCGCCACAAAATGAGCCCCCCTCCCCCCCCCCCCCCCCCCCCCCCCCCCCAAGTTGCGGCGAGATAAATTTTGGGACAATTTTCGTGGGGTCATAACTTGAGCTCTATTGTTTGGATTGGGGTGATTATGACCCGTATGTTGAGGTTTTTTAACGTTTCAGATGCAACATTGACGTCATTTTTCTCATTTGAGTAATTCTATTGTGAGTTTGAAGACTTGTAAAATTAAAGATCCAAACATTTGATAGTGTTTCAATTGATTAGGTCCTTTTTTTTTCAAACACATAAATATGACACCACATGCTCTTCAATTTTAATTTTTAAGAATACTAAGAAACCATATTTCTAAAGAGTTTCACTTACATATAATTCTACATGGCACTTGTTAGGTACTCTTGCTAGCTTATAAACACTTGTATATTTTTAAGTAAGGAAAAAGATCCTTTGTCTTCTAATTGTGATGCTATCATCAATTTGAATGCAAGTTGATTAAAGCATTTCATGGGTCAAAATAGGTTCTAAGGGCATGGTATCAAAGGATTATTAAAATCCTTTGTCCTCTAGTTATGATGCTATCATTAATTTGAATCCAAGTTGATTAAAGCATTGCATGGGCCAAAATAGGTTCCAAGGGCATGGTATCAAATGATTGTTAAAAGTTTTCAAACATAAAGGTATTAGAACGATTCATATGCTAATCATTCTGCTCAAAAAAAGATAGCAAGTGTGTAGTGATTGTTTTGTATATAGTTGATTCAATCATTTTGCTGATGATCATGAGGATCTAATTTACCAAAATAGAATAAGATTAGGAATTCAATTTGGAATGGAACATCAAGTTGTTTTATATTAGGACTTTAACTCTCTATAAAGTTATATATCCTCACATATTTTAAAACACTTTTGTATGACTTTTTAAGAAGTTTACTCAAAGTTTATATCTCAATGTATGATCTGCTACGTTGATGTTGCAACTATTTATGGTAGACAAGTCCATACAAAAAAGGATTTACAAATTTCACTATGAAGAAAAAGAGAGAGGCTAAGTAGAAAGAGCAAATCCAAGCTTTGAGAAATGGTTGGGATTGTGGTAACTTTCTTCTTTTAGGAATTCCTACAAATCCATAATAAACAAAGTTTCAAGTAAGAAATGAGATTAGTACATAAAATTGGGCATCTTGGTTGCATGCGATTCCATGATTTAAGGAAAGAGAAAAAAATAATATTTTCTAATAATCTAAGCATTATCTCAGTACCAACATAACCTCCTACCCCTTTGATCAATGAGACAAAACAAAATTAAAATGTGGTGAAGAAAGATTTCTAAAGTCACATCCACCTAAAGGTAAAATATAAAATCCACCTAAAGGCCTTCACAAGGGAAAAAACATAAAATTTGGCCATTACATGACCTGCCATAGTAGCTCTGTAATTTTTGAGATGGATTACATCTCCGAATTTGTTGATAAGCACAATAGAATGCATTTCTACAAAAACTTTTTTGCTAGTGGTTTATTTTAAAAGTGTACAAGAGCAAGAAATAGAGTAGCTATTGTGTAAATAAGTAAGCTGTGTGATCTACTTGAGCATGAGCTATAGCACAAATCTTTAAATTGGGTGCTATCTTTACCAACACAAAGGTAGAAAGAAAATTCTACAACCATTTGGGATATATTGGATTGACAAGATTTTTGTTTCACTCACCATATGGCTTCCTTTTATCAATAACTGACTATTCGCATGCTCATGTTGCAAGGTAACTACCTATACTCAGTAAACGACAAAGAGATAGGGGGGAGAGAGACAAAGAATATGAGAGAGAGAGAGAGAGAGAGAGAGAGAGAGAGAGAGAGAGACAAAGATACAAACACAACAAAAACACAAAGAGTAAGAAAAAATTGTTGCTTTCTAAATTATTGGATTCTTTGGTATGGATGGATAGTCTTGCATGCTTGTTTTCTATGGTACTCCATGTTGCAATAGCCCTATTTTCCCTCTCTATCTAATATTAAATGCTACACAAAAATGCAATATATAAGAAAGAAAAATATTCATAGTTGTCTTGCCATGTTTTTTGGTCATAACTCCTCTTCACCTACTAGTCATTATAGAAGCAATCTTTTGAGATATGCAACACTGAGCATTCAACACTTGTCCTTTTGTATTTCATGAAGTACATCATGATATAAAATTTAAGCCTTTTTATATGTTTTTGATTTCAAAATAAAAATAAAAATATCACTTTTGATTCTCTCTCTACACGGACATGGAAATTCTTACAAGGCCCAAATTTAAGTCCAAACTTTTCCTAATGATGGAATCAATAAGAACATGGTGATTGAGTACATTTTTATCCCTAAACACATGTCTACATAAAATGGCTTACAAGAAAAAGCAAATGAATACGAGAGTGTGGAAGACATATCTCTAACTCGCTGAAGTATTTTGAACGATCCACAATAGCTGATAGATAACTTAGGTGTAGAGCGCTTGGGCCTTTAGCAGCTTCTCTTAACTGACGGTGGCTCACTTAATAAAATCATGCATTTTACATATCTTATTTGTTGTATGCTTGAGTATTTTGTTAATTCTATAGTGACAAAGTATGTATAATATGTTAAGCTCTCCGATTCTAACTGTCTTGCTGTATAAAGATCAATTGGATGTAGTATAGAGGTACAAAATTTTTAAATATATTTTTGTCTTTTTTAAAGAGGTGAAAAATCTATATAAGCTACCTTTTGTGATTTTTTATGATTGTTATCTCTAGACACATCATGGCTGCTTCGATTGCTCATATCGGTTTTGTTAATACATAAGAATATATTAATTTAAGTTTTGTATCATCAATATTATCTAGTCCTAATATTTTTGTTGTCTCTAAGCGATATCTATTTTTTCTATAGGTTCTGATTTCATTGCATATTTTAGTAAAAGTAAATCATAATCATGTATTGGTTACTTTTTGAATATTCATATGGGCTTCCGATAACAATAATACTCCTACGTGATAAGGGGTCACATTTTTATGTTCTAATATTGGTCTATAATAAAGCCATCGTTGAGTTTGTTCATGAGTAATTGGCATAGGATCACTTTGGATATCGTATGGAAATCCATATATATATATATATATATATATATATTTTGTAATTCTATTTTACAAGATTCTTTACAATTATGAATTTGTTTCTTGATAACTAAGTTATGTAATTTATTCTCAATTGATGTTGGATCAAATTTATTTATTGTATGTAAATAAGGTATGTGGCTATCTATTTCTAAAGAATTAGATCGATATCGTTTGAATCTAACCATATCGTTATATGTGCATGTGGTGAACCTCTATTTTGTATCGCATATCATATTAGATAATGATTGATGCTACCTAATAATCCATTAGGAATAAATATATATTTATTTAAAAATATATGTAATTGTTTGTGAAAAATCATCATGCACTTTGCTGGATAATCTGTCCAATTGAGTTTTAAGTCTATCTTTTGTATAATGTTTTCTAAATCTTCTATCTCTACACATCTACTGGAGGATACTTTGTCACATGTTAGGGTGAATAAGAAATTAGGAAAGTCAAAGGACTTTACGATACATAATAAATATTTTAAAATCTTACGATACCATGATGAAGAGCCTGGAATTGAATAAGAGATATTGTGTTCTATGATATAACGTATGGTATCTAGATCAGACGAATGTGGATTTTTAAGTTTTAATTTATGTTTATGCTCCATTTTGGGGCTTCTCAACTTTAGCGAGTAGGCCCTATTGGATCAGCCCTCTAAGGCTCTTGTCAGCCCCATTTTGGGCCTTTTTTGGATCCATTTTCATCCTTTTGCCTAAGTTATTTTGGGGCCATGCATCAGCCCCTTTTTAGCATCAGCAGTTGGGACATCCAGACCAGCCCTTTCAGCTCTCTCTGGCTCTGTTGGGGCTCAATTTTAATTTACCCTGCTTGGGTTTTTTGTGCAACTCCAAGTGAAGCAGGATTCTGAGGCGACTCATTTGGGGTTTATGTATTGTGATGAGGATCATATATTTGTTGTGGCTAATCGTACAAACAAGAGTTCTTATGGATACATGGGTAGCTTCCATGGTTTGTAGGGATTTCTAGAGTGAGGCCAAAGTTTACCCTCTCTACCTTTGGCAAAAATGATGTAAACAAAGTGGACATATTATTATCCTTGCTTGGGTCAAGGGCTACTAGAGAAAGATGTGCTTGGTAGTACTTGGCCATTATGTATATGAAATTTGAAGCGCTCTAGCACCACAAAAGCACAAACATGAGATTATTGGTTAAGGGAAATTAGAGAGAAATGTCCGGAATGTCGTCTCTTGGGATGCCATGTTTGCAAAATATGCTCAATAAGGACAAGGTCATAAAGCACTAGGCTATAATTAGACTTTGGCTCTACAACGATGAAGGAACTCTTAGCAATGATCTCGGCCTTCACCAAATTACATCCTATCTCCATGGAACCAGTGTCACTATCAAAACTGACCATGAACCCATTATTCTTCTTTTGCAAAAGTCACACCCACCAAGGATACATCTTATATGGGCTTTGGCGCTTCAAGAATACCTATTTGAAATCACATATAGAAAAGGATCGACCAACTACATTGCTAATGGTCTGTCCAGAACAATCAATTCCAGAATACCCTGCAACACTGCATGGTGGGTCGCATAAGTTTCACGAACAGTTTCTTTTGATTGATGGTCTAGTGTACTATGTAGAGGCAGATCCACTGTAGTGCCCATCTAAACCAACATACCGATCACTCCAAGCAATCATCCACACAAAATTATATGTAATAGATGTGGGCTAGTACTCATTTTCTTCCATTTCCATGCCGTGCAAGCAGTACATACATTAACCTCGACCTCCTATTCAGGTAAATTACGACCATCAGAGGACGCATCTTGCACAGGTTCGTGTCTCCCAAATCGCTCTTCTAGGGGGTATCCATCGATCATCCTTGGCTGACATCAGCTCCCTCATCAGCTGTTTCACTCCCCAATAGTGCTTACGTCAAACCATTACATGTGCCACAAACCAGCAAATTGATGTGTTATGCTCTACTGAACCTTGTATCGGCTGGGCATAGTTGACTGTCTCGTTGTCGCCAACATGTGATGCATTATGGTCAATTTAATCCTTTGCTGCCTCGTATGTCGGGCCTTGTATCTACCCTGCATTGTGCACATCGCATCATCATGCAACCCACCTTGTCAAGGGGGAATCCATCAACCATCTATGGCCAACATTTACTCAAGTTCTTACTGATAGGTATCATCGCACCACTTGTAGTATCTTCCAAGTACTACACACCCTCGATCGTCGACTAGCCATCTTCATCAAGGGGAAATACATCTCCCATCCAAGGCTTTCATAAACATCAATTGCCATTGTGTTCCAATTCTACGTGGCCCGCATCAATACATAACATGCTTGGAACGACAAGGGGACTGAGCTGATTTCCCCCTCTAGTCTTCCATTGACCGCAACTATATAGATGTCATGTTGCTTCCTTTTGTTCATAAATCCTGGTCATTTTGTATTCCACTATAGTTGTATCCTCAATCCAAACCTGAGCACCTTTTCCTAGGTTCCATACCAGGCCATTATGCACATTGACCTTCCTGCATAACTGAGCTTGAGAAGTGATCGTCTCAACTTCCAAACCCTCGCTATTGCACATCAGGTCCTTGTTGTCATATATCAAAAAAGCCTTTGCATACATTCACCATCAATGGGTCTCTCTACACCCTAATTCAGCCTTGTTATGTGAGCTTATGCACGAAAAAGGGAGCCAACCCTGGTTGCCATTCGCCATCTTGAAAACACTCAATCTTCATACATGCCACAAGACCTCTGCTCAAGGCTCAAAAAGGGGCTCTTGGCCCATCAAAAATCTCACTTTCGTCTTGCCAATTTCTCGGGATCTCAAGTCCACCAGCATCCAAATGGATTCTTAACCAAATCTGGTCCTCATCTACATCAACTATAAAAGAGTGCAACAGAGAATGTTGCAATTGGCCCTTTGTGAACAGTATGTATCTAGGTGTATCCTAGTGCTTAGAGCCTAGTATCTAGTGCCTAGTCTCAATATTAGCTGGGACTAGAATATGGATGACACTACACAATAAATAGTGATGTTTTCAAGGTTGTGAAGTGATGTCGTTGGGAAACACACTCACATATGAGCATTGGAAAGAGAGAACATAGAGAGAGAGAGAGATAAGAGACATTTTGAGGCATCATTATATTGAGTGTCTTAAGCTAGGAAACACACTTAATATATTTGAGAATAAGCCTCTACATTGGGTTTGGGAATCAGCCCTTTGGTCGCTCACTAAGTACCAATATTGTGTATTTGAGTGGTTCATAGTACTTGCTTTGGTACTTACATAACCAAACCTTGGTACTTACAAAGTACCAAATTCATTTGCTTTGGTACTTACATAGTACCAAACCTTGGTACTTACATAGTACCAAACTCATCTATTTTGGTACTTTTGAGAATCTGGTCTTGTAGACTACAATATCTACTTTGGTAGTTTGTAGTAGCTTTGAAAGTACCTAGAGTGCCAACATTGTATCTGAAGGTAGTTTGTAGTAGCTTTGAAAGTACCTGGAGTGCCAACATTGTATCTGAAGGTAGTTGGATCATGAATAAATCTAGCTCTCTCATTCTAACATTGTCTCTTTCATATTTGAGTTGTGTTTATCTCCTCTCCCTCACTCGTATATATATTGGTCCCAAGATTCCTTCACATCCATCTTTCCATAGTTTTCACAAGAGGGGTGATGCATGAGTGGGGAGCTGGGCTATTTTAGAAATTGGCACAAGGTGGAGAGAAGGGGGCAATAGAGCAAGAAGAAGAAGGTGAGTTCTGCTGACAACTAAAGCTAGAGTGGGTGCAAAAAAACTCGCCCTTTGCCAAGAAAATGCTTGCTGCTACTAGGGATGAATGATGCATTGGAGTGGCCATTGTAGTTTTTGTAAGTATAATACGTGACTAACCATGTATAAATAAAGTCTCTACTCCTTGCTTATCCATGAAATTATTGTTCTATGAACAATTACTCTAAATGTTCAAAAGGCTACAATGTAGAGAATAGCTTCTACATAAGAGATGATTTTGAATTCAAGTAATCCTAAATAGTCCAAGGAGAGAAAATGATTTTCAGGCATATGGACCTTCAAACGACAAACATAGTCTTGCACGTGTGATAGAACCCTTGGCCCAATCTTATTGGGAGTCTTCATCTCTTATAAATGTTCCATGCCTTGAGCTTAACTTTCCTTTGATTATGAGGCTCACTTTAATCCAACCTTGAGGAAAAATATGCACCGTTTGATTAGCCATTAAACAACATATCCACATTTATTTTGAAAAAACAATAATCATGAAAAACTAAAATAATACTAGCAAGGAGGCAAATACTCAAATCCATGCTTCATGAAACCATACAAGTGAGAGATACCCCTTCCCAAGGGTCTATGCACAAAATACACAATTTACACTTTGGTACAATTTGCAATATACAACTTCAATATATAAATTTTCAATATACATCCGAGTTGCATAATCATTTGCATAGGGGAGGAGTTGTGAGCGTCCGACCTAGCGTGGAGTTTAGGCCATGAGCCGAACTGCATCTAAAGGCACCTAGCGACTAGTGCTACCTCCAAATGGGTGATATGAATGAAAGCGTACACAAAAAAACTAACATTGTGAAGGGTGAATATAAGTGCACACCGCATTGCGGGAATAGAGAAAGAGAGAGAATAGTGGAGGGTGAAATAGAGTGCGCAGAGACACAGGAGAATGACAAAAGAGAATCTTTAAATGCCCCATCTACAATAACAAAATTTGGGTAACCCATAACATCAAAAATATAACAAAATGACTAGCAGAGCATCGGACCCTGTGTAGGGATCTATCGGTCCACCCATCCACTTATGCTCTACCATGGACAGAGAGAATTTCACTTTGCCGAGAGCGAGCAAGAACACCTCCAACATACCTGAGCCAAACAGAGGCTGAGGTGGCTTCGCCTCCCTCCATGTACTCAAGCTCCAAAATGATGCCAAATACCATTAGGTGGTAGGATATCAACACTAACCATACCAGTTTAGGCACTATGCTTCTTCGATGCCCATCATGCAATGTTTAGGCAAAGCCAAGGCAAGATCCTTGACACGTTAGCCGAGTAGGCCATTCAGTCCCCGACGCACTAATCGTATAGATGAGCCTAACGAAAAAGAAGACCTAGGCAACATCCCCGATCCAACAAAGTCCAGGTCAACTACCCTTTTGTCTAAGGCTAAGCAATGTAGGTGATCCTAATTTTGTAGCGACACTGCCATGAAAAACATGGCACATGAGTCCAATCACAATAGCATCTTCCATTTGCACAAACAATGTTTTCCAAGCAATTAGAGGACTGTAGAGGGTCTCTACCCTTACACGTCCACCATAAACCATCAAAATCACTTCATGATCCAATCCAAAACCATAATCCAATCACATCACATGGTGAGCACTCCAGCCACCTCATGGTGATGCACATCCATTTTTGCAAGACCACTTTAGCACATAACAAGGCTGCAAAAATTTTGGCAGCATAACCATATCCAAAAAAATATCCAAGAGCCCCACCGACTTCCACAATCAGAATCACAACCATAATCCATGAGGGATCTTAGCCCTTGACCATAAACCATATTCCATACTAAAGCAATTCCCACACTTGGAGTTTGACATATCAACTGCAATCAAACTGAGCCCACACACATTGCCCTTAAGACATGACCCTTTTATGCATAAAATAAGTCTGACCAGTGATTAAAAATGATATCAAAATCCAATTTTGACAATATCCAATCATGCATAAGTGATGTACTATGACTGCACCTCACCCCCTAGCACATAGAGCTAGTTTGGACCTAGAAAGGGTGAAAAGCAACATACACATGCACATGAGGCATCCACATCCATCCGTGGGGTTCCATAAATCATACGATATCATTCCAACAACATAAACATGATGCAAAACAGCTCCGACACTTAGGTCGAACATAAACTATAACTTCACATATATGTAATTGCACGCATAACGTGCAACAATGTCTGATTGATGTACATCCCAACCAAAATGAGCTGCCAATGCACATAGAAAACGCATAGTAGTCATACGACAAGTGGGAGCAAAAGTCTCTTCATAATCTATGCCTTTTTGCTGTGCATAACCCTTTGCAACAAGTCGAGCCTTATGGCGATCGATCTCACCATCCGGCTTGCGTTTCAACTTGTAAACCCACTTCATACCAATGGCCTTTTTTCCAGGAGGCAAATCACATAAAGTCCATGTGTCATTTTCTATAAGTGCATCATATTCTGATTGCATGGCAGCCATCCAATTTTCTGAATTCTGTGCTTCATCAAAAGACAGAGGCTCCTCAACATCATGTAAACTAGACACAGCCAAAGCATAACAATCTGATGCATAAGATGCATGGCGAGAGCCTGAACGAGTACGACTAGACAAAGGTGCATCCAATTTACTATCACGTAAACCGTGCACTAGCCATTTTGGCATACCTCTAGCCTGCTCATTTTCAGCCCTTTCCTCATCAAGTACATCATGTACATCTGCATCACTAATAGGCTGTTCTAAAACACTTTCAGAAACCCCCATAGGCTGTACATTTGCCTCATTGGAACTTACATTCGTATTTCCACCACTGAAAAGAGGCAACAAAGTGTCGTAAATGCACTGTGAGCTTACATTACTGTCTCTAGTACATGACAGCAAGGGCTGAACAGAATCTTCCACAAACACTACATCCCGAGAAACCAGAATACGTTTTGTTTGCGGATGATACAACCTGTAACCTTTGCTTTCAGCACTATAACCAACAAAAATACATTTGACAGCCTTATCATCCAATTTTCTGCGCTGCACTTGTGGCACCAAAGCATATGCCAAACAGCCAAAAACACGCATGTGCTCAATAGAAGGTTTTCTATCATGCCATGCTTCATATGGAGTAATAGACTGCAAAGCTTTCGTAGGACACCTGTTAAGTACATAAGTGGCACACATAATGGCCTCAAGCCAAAAAGAATGCGGCAAAGCTTGACTTTTGACCATACATCGTGCCATTTCCGTCAGTGACCTGTTTTTCCTCTCAGCAACACCATTTTGCTGAGGTGTATAAGGCACTATACAGTGGTGTTTTATCCCACGACTAGCCAGAAATGCATTAAATTCATGAGACATATACTCCCCCCCTCGATCGGAACGGAGGGTGCCCATAGTACATTTCGAGACATTTTCAGCCATAGCCAAAAATTGTTTGAAGCACATAAAAACTTCGGACTTTGCTTTAAGCGGAAATACCCATGCATGCCTGGAGTAATCATCAATGAAAGTACAGGTAATTGCCCAAGGACGGAGTTTGCATGGGCCCACAAACATCATTATGCACAAGCTGCAACCTGCATGTGGCCCGAACTGAACCATCCTTTGGAAATTTAGAACGCTGCATCTTACCCAAAATAAAGCCTTCACAAACATGTCTGACAGGTGCTTCAAGAGGTGGCAAAGAAGCAACCATATCAGATTTCTACAAACGCAGCAAACTGGCAAAATTCAGATGACCAAAACGTGCATGCCAAAGTTTTGCATCTGAAATAGCCCTTGAATCTGCAACAACATTTGCAAAATTTTGTCCACACTTGTCATACAAAGTGAGCTTATACAGCCCACGGCACAAAAGCCCAGATGCAACAATTTCATCACCAAAACTGAGATCGTGAACTCTACATCTATCATCCACAAATTTGACTACAAGTCCAAGTCTAGCAAGTGCGGATACAGACAAGAGATTCTTCTTGATCCCAGGTACATAAAGTGCATCAACAAGTGTGAAGGAACCGCCATTAGCAGCAGTGAGCACAATCTTTCCAACTCCCTGAACTGGATAAGAGGCGTTGTTGGCACAAGTGACTAAATTCCCATAAGGGACATACTCGAGAGAGGTAAACAATGCACGATGTGAGGTAATGGGCTTTGTAGCACCACTGTCGAAATACCACACATGTGAATCTGCAGCAACTGACAAGCATGCATCATGGACAGCAGGATTGTAAGTGCACTCTGCGCTAAAAGCCCATTCTGCATCAACATCAGCATTACAGTCTCCTTTCACAGAAGACTCAACAATGACTGCATTTGTAGTGGAACCAACATTTGCAGTGGAACCACCCTCTTTCTTCTTAGCCTCTTTGGCCTTCAACTTAGGACACGACTTGATCAAGTGATCATTGGCTTTACAATAATGGCAACGCATCTTCTTTTTGCCCTTATCACCAGAATTGCCAGACGAAGTACTGCTAGCAGAAGCATTAGGAACAGAATTTTTGCCACTCGCAGCAGAACCATAAGAAGTGGCTGCATTACTGTTACCACCCTTTCTTTGAGAAGCAATAAAAGCCTATTCAATTGCACGCTGCCTAGTCCTGTTTTTTCTAGAAAGTGACTCTTGCAACAACAATGTGCATAATGCATCAAACTTGACAACTTCAGGATTTCCTGGGGTCATCAGTCTCCAAGTACTAGCAAAAGTCTGGTAGGAATCTGGTAAGGCATGAAGAACAGTCTGCACAAGGGAACTGTCTGAAATGACTTCACCTGCAGAAATAAGCTGCTCATTGATATCCTTGACACTAGAAAGGAAAGTGTCCATATCATCTTCCTCATGCATAATCTTCGACTCCAGCTCTTTACGCAGCAAAGCAATTTTAGTCTCATTGCGGCTTGCATAAAGACCTGCTAAAATATCCCAAGCCTGTTTTGTAGATTTTGCTGAACGGATGTGAGGAACAATGGTGCGTTTCACAGACAACGCAATCAATGCATGAGCCTGCGCATCCTTAACATCCCAATGAGCTTGTTCTGCCGTAGGCAAAACAACTCTAACAGCTGCAATCCTTGTAGCGAGACCTTCAACATCCTCAACATCGCCTACATCCTCAGAACCAGGACGTACATCAATGCCCTACACAATGTTCCAGACACCCTTTGACATAAGAACATGTTGCATCATATAAGCCCACATAGGGTAGTTGTCCCCATCCAACTTGTCCTCAGCAGCAAACATCTTGAACACATCTGTGTTGTTGTTGTCAGCCATGGTAAATACTGCACCTGATGTGAAAACTGCCCGAAAATAGGAGAAACGGAGCGGGAACAACCTGTGCTATATAGCACAAACCATAGAAGACTATAAGGCACCTGTTATGCAGAAAACGCCACTGACAGAAATTCTGCACAAGATGACGAAATAGCTTGCGTAGTACTACCTGTAGTGGAAACGGAGGCCGAAATGAGCCCAAATCAAAATTTCGAGCAAACCGAGCTCTTCGAGATCACCCAAAATTTTTGTCGACCTGCGAACGCTCGCCAAAGCTCACTGAAATCGAAGAAAGTGAGCAGGCATGTGCTGGAGCAGCTGGCGACTAAGCCCGGGAGGACGTGACTTGCTCTGATACCAATTGTTGGAATTAGGGTTGCAGAGAAAAACACACAACTTGGAGAAGACGAAGGAAGCTCAAGGAACACAATAGAGAGTGTGTTACTTAGTGTGCTATAGAAAGATAGATAGCCCTAGAGTGATGGGCGTATATACAATGCACGGGGGAAAAAACCTCCTAAAGAGGGAAAAAATGCCCCGGCGGTCCTAGTGTGTTCACACACATCACTACCACATGTATATGGTAACAACACGTATATCCATTGAGCATCCGCACTCCAATCAAACTTACATGCACACACAAAGAATAGAGGACAATCACACAAGATTAAAACGGGATTAACCACTAATTAGTTAAGATCTATATAATCAAAGTATCATTAACAATCATAAGAAGTATGAGAGAGGCATAGTGAAAGAGAATTAAGCTTTGATTAGTGTTATTAAATCACATGAGCAAGGAGAAGCTCAAGGATTCCATAGCTACACACCTCATGCACTCTCACCAAAGAGTGGTCTCAAAAAATGAGGCTGAGCACACTAATTTCTTTTACACACTGCCTTATATACCTAGGGTAAACATATGCAATGTCTGGACGCCCAAGGCCTTTAGGGCTCCATATCTTACTGAATCTGCAATCTAGGAACACTAACTGACCTATTCTTTATAGCTTGGAACTCCCATTGAGCCCGTAACACATTTCAAATATTACAATGGCTTGAAATAAATCGAGCATTTACAATACTTGATCATTTTGGGAAAATGTGAAAAATGTGTAACCCAATCTTCATTGCTTCTTAGTATTCATCTTCGATGTGCTTTGTAAGGCTTGGGCCTTTAGCAATTTTTGTTAACTGACGTCGGCTCACTTAACAAAAACATGCATTTTACATATCTTATTTGTTGTATGCTTGAGTATTTCGTTAATTCTATAGTGACGAAAGTATGTATAAAATGTTAAGCTCTCCAATTCTAATGGTCTTGCCGTATATAGATCAATTGGATATAGTATAGAGGTAAAAAAAATTGTATATATTTTTATCTTTTTTTAAGAGATAAAAAATATATATAAGCTACCTTTTGTGATTTTTTTATGATTGGTATCTCTAGATACATCATGGTTGCTTCAGTTGCTCATGTCAGTTTTGTTAATACATAAGAAGATATTAATTTGAGTTTTGTATCATCAATATTATCTAATTCTAATATTTTTGTTGTTTCTAAGTCGATATCTATTTTTTCTGTAAGTTCTAATTTCATTACATATTTTTGTAAGTAGTATCATAATCCTGCGTGATAAAGAGCCATATTTTTGCCATAACAATATTAGAATACTCCTGCGTGATAAAGAGCCATATTTTTGTGTTCTAATATTGGTCTATAACAAAGCCATCATTGAGTTTGTTCATGAATAATTGGCATATGATCACTTTGGATATCATATGAAAATCCATATTTATATTTAATTTTTATAAGATTCTCTACAATTATGAATTTGTTTTTTGATAACTAAGTTATGTAATTTATATTCAATTAATGTTGGATCAAACTTATTTATTGTATGTAAATAAAGTATATGGCTATCTATTTCTAAAGATATTCGATCGATATCGTTTGAATCTAACCATAGCATTATATGTGCATGTGGTGAACCTCTATTTTGTATCTCATATCGTATTAGATAGTGATTATGCTACCTAATAATCCATTAGGAATAAATGTATATTTATTTAAAAATATATGTAGTCATTTATGAAAAATCATCATGCACTTGGCTGGACAATCTGTCCAATTGAGTTTTAAGTCTATCTTTTGTATAATGTTTTCTAAATCTTCTATTTCTACCCATCTATTGGAGGATAATTCATCACATGTTAGGGTTAATACTCGGGGAGGTCACCTAATAAAAATGTAACCTATCACGTGAGTTCAACAGAAGGGTATTTAAAGTTCTTGAAACTTACAGAAATATATATACAGAAGGCCATTATTTTTTCAAAATTGAAAAAAACTTACAGATTTAAAAAAAAAGGGTACATTATATTCTTAACAAAATTCACAGTTAAGGGGTTTTACAAACATCTTTGAACGCACGTGATATGGTAGTTTTACACATAGTGAACCCCCTGAGGGTTAATAAGAAATTGGATAAACCAAATGACTTTACCATGCATAATAAATATTTTAAATTATTACGATACCATAATGGAGAGCCTGGAATTGAATAAGAGATATTGTGTTCTATGGTATAACGTATGGTATCTAGATCAGACGCATGTGGATTTTTAAGTTTTAATTTATGTATATCTGATTGTAGCATTGCAAAATTTGTTGAATTTGCTATTATAAAAGCTTGACGTGTAATTGGTACATCGTCAATAAGTATGGTTTCTATAAAGTGGATATTGAGAAGAATGAGGATTTTTAGATATGTATGAAAATTTAAAGCTCCATCATGAGCTCTATATCCTAATGGAAATAGAGCTTTCTCTATTGTAATATCTTCTAAATTAGATATTCTGTCTAAACTTGCATATAAGTTTTTTTTTTTGGTTAAATTAATCTTTCATACATAAACCATCATGAGATAACTTACCTATTTTGTATTGTGATTTTAGTTGTGAATTCTTTACTTGACGCATGTTTCTTTAGTAAAGTGATAATTGCATTAGAAGGAATTATAAGAAGTGCTAAGGTTTTTTGTGGTTGTTTATATATAGTTTATAATTTTTTTTATCAATGTATTATTTTTTACTAAAAAGAACAATAGCGTGTTTATATCAAATGAGTTTTTGGTTAGATATTTAATAAATCGTTACTATTTAGGTATGAAATTAGAGGATGATCTAATAATGATATTTGTTCTATATAACCTACGGCTATAGATGTTATCTTTTATTGATATAAATAAAGAGATATATAAAGTAGATAGCATTTGTATTTCATGTACATTCATTGTTAAGTTTTTTTTTATATAAGTCGGGTCATAAGTTATTTTGAAATAATGTTAGATAGGGATTAGATAATTCATATCCTTGTAAACATGTTTTTTTTTCTATACATTTTAAGTTTGTTTTTCATACTTAAAAAATAAGTTTAAAAATTCAAACAATATTTATATAATTTGATCAAATTAGAACAATTTGAAATGTTTATCCATGAATCAAAATCTAAATTAGAAATGTCAAAAGTTGAAAGTAAGTTTGTTTTTCTGCGTAGATATCTTATCAATAATCTTAATATGCTTTGCTTTTTGTTTTAGTTTGCATGCTTTGTTTGTAGGTAATAATTTATTTGTTTTCATCTTCAATTACATGTTGTTTATTATTATTTTGTATATTTGGTGATCTCAAGATTTCATTATACTTATATTGATATGTATAATAAAGATTTCATTGTAGAGTGCGCGTGCGGTGCGCGAAGCGTACATGCGAGAGAGGTGAGTGCAAGCGTGAGAGGGTGAGGTGCAAGAGAGACAATATGTGGTGGAGCTCTCAGAGGCAATACCCTCTAGCCCCTTATTCTTTATATGTACATAAGAATAAGATGAGGGTTAGTGTGAGTGGTCAGTGTTAGTGGGCGGTCGAGCACTGGGCACCCAACCCGGAGTGAGGCACATCGCCTTTACCCCAACATACTCCCACTTAAAGGCGTCTGCGTCGATAAGTGGACCCTACTAGCTATCTACTAGTATATATAAGATGATAGGCGAGAGACTCTCTCAATCCACGCCTACTGGCTCACTCACTCGATCTACATGCAGTCGCATCGACTCTAGGCGAGCGTGAAAATGAATGCTAGAGCCCACATGCAAATCCTGTAGACATCTCTGTATGGTCTGCAATGCTCCACAAAGCGTCATGCTAGCATCAGTCATCGCTAGACTGGAAATCCCTAGTGCAGATGCTCCCACTGCAGCTGCTAAGTCGGGCCTCGACACTAATAGGTCATACATGAGACGCCCGAACGCTGATGACATCTACGCATCCTGGCTCTGTCGGCTTTCTCAGCGCTATATGCATTCATTTACTCTAAATGGGCTGAAGATTCAACACTTCAAAGCTTTCCATCACCTTGATCTGAAGCCCTGATTTAAACTTCGAAACACGTACCTGTGAAAAATCCGAAATACATACAACTGCTACAGAATAGAATGTTGAAGGTCCCGCGGGAAGCATCATGTGCGAGTGCAAGTGCGAGAGCAGAGAGAGAGAGAGAGAGAGAGAGACCTGCTTGGGTGGAGCGCACAACGACGTTATCCTCTTGCAGCTCCTTATTCTGTTGTATTAAAGAATAAGTGTATACATGGTTAAGTTCGTAGATGGGTTAGTAGTAAGTGGGATGTCTGGCTAGTTGGCCTGAATCCCAACATTCATTTTACTTATATTGATGGATCTTGGTCAAACATGCCATTTTTGCGCTGTGGCGCACGGGGCTAGATCCGGGCCCCTTGGGTCTCGAAAACCCACCCGACTGGGTTCTTTTGTGCAAAATAAGCGTGATTTGGCCAGAATCCAATATGCATATTGATGCTAATAACCAAAGACATTATGATCACAATTTTTAATGATTATTTTAATCATAAGGATGTAACATGTCTGTACATGGAAGATAGCATCTTGATAAGCAATCTCATAGGAATTGGTTTTTGCCATATCAAGCTTTTTGCATCATGTCACACCCTTCAAGTTCCAAGCATTGCTAATTACACCTGGAGTGAGGCCTTCACATAATATTTGCTAAAGCGTAGAGCCTCAAATTTCCCTACCCTTGCTAGACCACATAGGCTGATCCATCACTGTAGCAACCTACCTTGTCATGTCCCCCATAAGATTCACTAATGAGACTTTGTCTCTTGTGCCCCAGTTGTAGTAGGTTTTTATGCTCCATCTTGGGGCTTCTCGACTATAGCCAGCAAGCCCTATTGGATCAGCCCTCTAGAGTCTTACCATACACCAAGAGAAATTTTTCGAGCAACCAAAATCCGAGCAAATATTTATACTGCATGGGCCTAGTTGTTGAACCCTCTCATCCATGAGAGAGAGAGAGAGAGAGAGAGAGAGAGAGAGAGAGAGAGAGAGAGAGAGAGAGAGAGAGTTCACAATACTCTTGAGTGAGAAGAGTGATTTGTCTTATGTCTATGTCATACTAGGGCAGGGAAGCAAAGGCCACGCGGAGGTGGTAGCCAATCATTTGCAGATGAAAAGGAAAAAGTTAGCCTCCATTCCTTGTCAGAGGGATGGCCTCACACCCTCGGTCAAGTTTTCAAAGTAGTGGCCAACAACAAACAATACACGTGGGAGTTCATTTCAGAGGCGTTGAACCTTGGCAGATAGCGTCTAAACCGAAGGTTTAACCACTTGGGGCTACTCCCTTGAGAAAAATGTGCAGCTTTTGTTTTCAACCTCAATGTGATAATAGAGTAATAACCATTTGCAAAAGAAGGGTGGGACAAGTGTCCTTGTGTAACAACGGACTTAGAAGCCATTGCATAATTTGAAAGTCATTTTTGAAATTCTTTGATGTGTATAAAAATTGAAAAGAAAGAAGTGAGATTTTTCGTCAATGCTAGAAAAAACCAGGGTCCAATGTATTTTAACGGGTTAAAATTATAATATCTCGACTAAATTTTGAGTTTGCCTTTAAGAAAATCAATGGTTCAAATAGCTTTAAGAAAAAAAAAGAAAAATGTACACAAGCTTTAGTGCCACTACTAGCAAAAGCTTCAAATTTTGACCTAAGAATAGAGAGAAATCCAAGTTTGCCCTTATTTTCACTGGTTAGAGAAAAGGTATTTTTCTAGCCCTACTCTCTCTCTCTCTCTCTCTCTCTCTCTCTCTCATGGATACCCACTTGTCTCATGGGATACGATATGCTATTGGCCAGTTACACACATCTTCTCACCAGTTGCGGATTGAGACTGGGAGATACAACGGAGTACTAGCAGAGGACAGGACATGCCCCTTGTGTAACATGGAACCTGAGATTGAGCTACACTATACATGCCGCTGCCCC
This sequence comes from Adiantum capillus-veneris, assembly GCF_014529385.1. Lineage (NCBI taxonomy): Eukaryota > Viridiplantae > Streptophyta > Polypodiopsida > Polypodiales > Pteridaceae > Adiantum > Adiantum capillus-veneris. The sequence goes on from NC_140941.1 coordinate 104,114,289, forward strand.
GTCTACTACGAGATACGAGGCTGCTTCCATTGCTTGTTCAGAGAGGGTTTTGGACCACTCTCAAGAGTCATGGGATACGAAGATCAGAGATGCCTGGGTTTGTTCTTGCTCGAGCTGCGCAGACACAAAGATAGCCTGATGAATGGCGAGGCTAGCTAGTCTCAAAGACGGATCACAGACTTCTTCAGAGCAGACACGGGACAGTCGCAAGAGCCACTCCCATAGCAGAGCTCCCCCCCGTCTCACACCAGAGGCACACTGATTGACCGAGCAATTAAACTGGGGAAATCCAGGCGCCCGCAACTGTGAGGAACTACACAGCATCGACGAAGGCTACGATAGAAAATTCGGAGCACGCTGGCCAGGCATACACGACGCCCAGTCAGACTACCAACCATGGGGAAATTGATGAGATTCGCCAACAACCGATGCTAGATCTCTTGTGATTCAGCTATCCCAACAAGCCGCCCATTACTCTGCTTAGTTTTTTGCCTGGCTCACATCGACCAACTTAGGACCCCATAGTATATATCTTTGTTTTGTATTGTTGTTTGTTTTGTACTGTTGTTAGGTTATTTTGTTACTCTGACTTTGTATCAGATCCACCACTTTGTAACTTTCGGGTCTCATAGGTCATTGTGGTCTTTTGAAGACGTTAATATAACATTTCATTTCATTTCTCTCTCTCTCTGTGTGTGTGTGTGTGTGTGTGTGTGTGTGTGTGTGTGTGTCTGTAGTGTAATCTTCCTCCCAGGGTGTGCCGGACGTGCAACCCTTTCGGGGAGGATTTTTTAAAAAGCACATTGAAGATCTTTAAAAAAAAAGCGTATTCACTTTTGCATTTAGTACAAATAGAGAGAGATAGTTACCATCAAGCATTTTCTTTTTGACAAGTAAATTTCCCAGTCCCTCCATGCACTGGTACCCGCCTTGTGTGTATGTATCGATCCGACCTATGACCCCACTTGCATGTGCGACGTCTATCGTCTTTCCATTTTCTCCCCATCATACATGGCTTGGCATCACCCCAAGATTCACTAGATTCACCATTCACTTTTCATTAAACAAAACGTGCCCCCCCCCCCCCCCCCCCCCACGCTTTGTGTTCACTCAAGAATACTTTTTTTTAAAAACAGGCCTTAAAAAAAGAGAGAGTTTTCATTTAAGAAAAACCTCCCTAAAGGGATTTGCGTCGAGGTTTCGACACAGATCCCTTTAGGGAGGTTTAAAAAAAATAAAAACTCTCTCTTTTTTTAAAAGTCCTATAGGAAGGCTTAAAAAAAAAAGTGTTCTTGTAGTGAACACAAAGTGGGGGGGAGGGGGGGCGAGGGGGGGTCGCAAAGCTGCGGTGATGGTGGACGGATTCTATTTGTTGGTAGCTTATCCGATTTATTTGTGTACTAGAAGGTTTTGTTTATGTTGGGGTCTCTTACCTGCTCGTGTACAACTTGGTGTATCTGCAGGGGACTCTTGCTTGTTTGTCGGCTACTCAATGGATTTGGTCTTGTTGTCGATGGTTTGGTCCCAGGCCTTGGACTATGCGTAGTAGTGGCATCCTAGGCCTAGCCTCTTGGTGATGGGGATTGCGAGCCCTGCCATGTCGGCATTATATGGTGTTGGTATGCTCTTGTTTTGTCGAGGATGGCCTCCGCTCTTCAGTCGGGTTTGTTGTTGATGGTGGTTCACGGACTTGATGTATGATTTTGGTAATTTTTGTGCTTGATGTACGGTTATGCTATGGTGTCCTAGCTTGGCTTGTGAGCAAGGTAAGTCTTGTATTTTTTATTTGGTTATTTTAAATACAATACCACTCAGTTTTGTGAGTTTTGCCAAAAAATTATCCCTCTCTTTTGTAATCCTTTAGGGAGTCTTTTTTCTATTAAAAAAACTCTCTCTTACAGGTTTGAGGTAGCGCCTCTTATTGAGCATCAAACGTTGATGGACAAGAGGCCTCCAGTTAATGATAAAGTGTCTCTCATTAACTCGCTTGATTTTATCATCGCTTGAAAAAGTTCGCTCAAAGTTTGGGATTCCTCACCCTCTAAGGCTCTTGTCAACCCTATTTCAGGCTGTTTTTGGATCCATTTTCAGCCTTTTGCGTAGGTTATTTGGGGCCATGCATCACCCCCTTTTTAGCATCAACAATTGGGGCATGCATATCAACCCTTTTCGGCTCTCTATGGCTCTGTTGGGGCTCATGTTTGATTTAGCCCGCTTGGGTCTTTTTTGCAACTCCGAGTGAAGCAGAATTTTGAGGCGAGTCATTTGGGGTTTATGCATTGCGATGAGGATCATATATTTGTTGTGGCTAGTTGTACAAGCAAGAGTTCCTATGGGTACATGGGTAGCTTCCATGGTTTGTAGGGATTTCGAGAGTGAGGCCAAATTTTACCCTCTCTACCTTTGGTAGAAATGATGTAAACAAAGTGGACATCATTAGTATTCTTGCTTGGGTCAAGGGCTACTAGAGAAAGATGTGCTTGGTAGTACTTGGCCAATATGTATATGAAATGTCCCATCCAAGGCTTTCATAAGCATCAATCTAAGCTGTGTTCCATTTCTACGTGGACCACATCGATACATAACTTGCTTCGAATGACAAGGGGGCTGATCTGATCTCCCCTGCTTAGTCTTCCTTTGATTGCAACTATATAGATGCCCTGTTGCTTCCTTTTGTTCATACATCCTGGTCATTTTGTACTCCACTATAGCTATATCCGCAATCCAAACCGGAGCCCTTTTTTTGGGTCCCATACCAGGCCATTATGCCCATTGACCTTCTTGCATAACTGAGCTTGAGAAGCGATCGTCTCAACTTCGAGACCCTCGCTATCCTCGTCACTATATGGCATGGCTCTGGGTCAGAGGGGATCTAGGGCCCAAATTTGGGGCGCGAGGCGGCTTTAATCTCCGCCGTTGGATCACAAAGTGAACTAGGGGTGAACGGAGGGTGAACTAACCGTGAACTAGGGGCGGGTAAGCTAGGGGTGGGTGAACTGGGGGTGAACTAGGGGTGCCTAAACTAGGGTATGATCATGTGCCATGCCAACATGGACAACGACGCGCGCTAGCGTGGTGGTAGGGCATTCGTGTGGCAACCGAGACATCCCAGGTTCGACCCACACCTCGCGAGGCGGGTGAACTAGGGGGGTGAACTTGGGGCGCCATTTTTGCCTCGAGTTCACCCCTAGTTCACCCCAGTTCACTGCATGATCCGACGACGGAGATTAAAGCTGCCTCGCGTCCCCAAATTGGGCCCTAGATCCCCCCTGGCCAAAGCCGTGCCATATAGTGACGAGGCCTCGCTATTGCGTGTCAGGTCCTTGCTGTCATACATTAGAAAAGCCTCGCATACATTCACCGTCAATGGGTCTCTCACAACCCTATTTCATGCCCGTTCTGTGCACGAAAAAGTGAGCCACCCCTAGTTGCCATTCGCCATCCGACAACACTCAATCTTCATACATGCCACAAGACCTCTGCTCGAGGATCTTGGCTTACCGGAAATCTCATTTTCGTCTTGCCAATTCCTCACGATCTCAAGACCCCTAACATACAAACAGAGTCTTAACCATATCTGGTCCTTTATTGCCATACAATGGTTCGTCAGATCCCCGACTTCACCTTTAGTCACGCTTTTCGAACGTATTTGGCTCCAACATAGAAAAACAAGCATTCCCAGGGCTTTGGGTTCTATTGCCCAAACCTGTGAGAACTTAGAGATTAACTTAAATGTGATTAATATCGCTATTAATTAATATGCTAATGTCAAGACATAAGAGAGTGCAAGATAAAAATAGAGCAATGACAATAGATTGCACTTAAATGGAGAATGAAGACCTTGTTACAAATGAGGGCAGCTAATGGGATTTATATACAAGTTGAGGGAGTGAGGATTATCCATCACATGGGAATTATAGGTAGGTGGGAATAGACACATGTTGAGGCTTCCATAGGTAAAAGGGGTCCATGTGGGAATTAGGGAATAGAGGTAGGTGGAAAGGAAGTCCACACTTATTATAATCATAAGTTACTTTTACATCCCCCCTTAAGGGTGGACTTCTCGTTGTAACATTGAGATTGATGAACAAAAGAGCTTTGCGAAGTAGCCATGTCGTAGATACATGCTATCCCCCCTCAATGAGAAGTTCATCTGGTAGGGATCAAACTCAAATTACGAGATGAAGCGTGAGAGATGCAGTCAATCGCTTGCAGAAGCATGTACTCCGATGTGCCAAGAAGAGGAATGTCATCCGATGCGCCTAAGATAGCCATGCCTTTAGAGATTTGCCACATGTAGATATTGTAGTCTTGTTGTTGATTGAAGTCGCGAGCGACAAGGCGTGCCTTGTAGCGATCAACTGAGCCATTGGGGTGGTATTTCTTCTTTAATAGCCATTTGCAAGAGACAATGTTATGATTCTTAGGAGGTGGCACAAGCTTCCAAGTGTTAGCTTCTTCGAGGGCTTGGAGTTCATCCAATATGGCGGCATGCCACTCCTTGCTCTCGCTAGAAGCGAGGGCATCGAGAACAGAGAGGGGAAGGGCATCTTCAAGAGGCTCTGGTGGATGTTCAAGAATCATTTCATCACTGAGGATAGCAGAGAAATTGGTGGCTTCATAAATCTCGCGAAGAGAGCGGGTGCGGCCATGCGAACTAGAGGCGGCTTGGTCTAAGTGTATAGCCGAAGTGTGTTGCGATGGCAAGGTGGCAGAAGTAGAGCTATGAGGCTTGATTTCATCGACATCTGCTGGGATGAGAGTAACTGGCAAGGTTTCGTGGGAGTTGCGGAAAAAAGGTGAGACCGGTAGCGAAGGTGATGGGAGCTCACGAGGTGGAGCACCGAGTGTCTGCGGTGTGATGGAAGTAGCGGTAGTCGGGACGGACGGTGTTGGTGATGGTGTCAATTGTGAGGAGATGGGTGCAAGAGGTGGTGCAGGAGTGTTGCCGATTGGCTGTACATGAGAATGCGAGACACGAGGAGGTGGATGGGCGATGAGGAAAGGCCTTTGGATGGTGAAGGGAGACTCAAGATTGTGCCTAGAAGGGTGGAAAATTTGCATGGGTGTGTGTGTGGGTGAGGCTGTCAACAAAGATTGATGAGAAGAGTGGATTGGTGATGAGAATGTAGGGTGCAATGGTGGAGAAGATTTGCCTGAGATGATGAATTCTTCATCAAAGACGACGGTGCGGGCAAAGATAAACTTGTGATGGTCTGGGATATAGAGGCGGTATGCCTTGATGCCAAAGCGACACCATAGCCAACAAAAGTTGTGCGTTGAACACGTGGTGAGAGTTTTGATAAAGGTTGCGTCACAAGTGGGTATGCAATGCTTCCAAAGATGCGAAGGTGGCCAAGATGAGGTGGGTGACCGTACTAGAGGGTATAGGGTGTAGTAGTAGGATTGCGGGTGGATGGAATGCGGTTTTGAATGTAACACGCAGTGGCGGTAGCTTCTTCCCAATAGGTGTCTGTGAGGCTAGCTTGAAGAAGCATGGCACGAGCAGCTTCGAATAGTGTGCGATTCTTGCGTTCGACACGTCCGTTTTGTTGTGGGTGGTCGGTGATGGAGAATTCATATCGAATACTAGCAGAAAGACATAGATCTTTGAATGCATGAGAAGTGTATTCCCCACCATGATCTGTGCGGAGAGTTTTAATATGGCAACCATGTTTAGTTTCAACTAATGCCTTGAATGTGCAAAAATGAGAGAAGGTTGAGGATTTCTCGGCCATGTAGTAAGTAGTTGTGTATTTTGAGAAATCATCTATAAAAGTAAGCATATACTTATTGCCAGTGAGGGAGTTGACGGGCAATGGGCCACAAACATCAAAGTGGATGAGGTCGAGAGGTGCAGTGGTTCGTGATGATGAAGTGGGGAATGGGACATGATGTGCTTAGCAAGAATGCAGCCCTCACAAAGTGTGATGTGAGTGAGGTGCTTGGGAAGACCTAGTGCAAGTTGGCGATGAGTGAGTTGGTGCAAAACATGTTGAGAAATATGTCCTAGTCTATAATGCCATTTGAGTGTGTTTTCTTGTGTTTTTATGGATGATGCAGATGCATGTGCAGGCGATGAGTCACCCAATGGATAAAGACACCCAGTTTTGGGGACCAAAAGTGTGACATATTGACCATCTTTGTTTAGTGCCGAAATGTGGTAGCCTTCTCGCATAAATTTGATGATGATGCCGTTGTCGGTTAGCTCGCTGACAGAGATGAGATTTTTCTTGAGACCAGGGACATAATATACGTGAGAAATAGTGGTGTGTAGGCCATTAGGTAGGTTAATGACAGCATCTCCATAGGCTTTGGCGAGCTGGATGCTGCTATCACCGAGGCATACTTCTAGAGGGTGTTCTAGATAAGTGATATTGGATAGCCAGTGTAGGTGATATGTCATATGATGGGTGGCGCTCGTATCAAGTAGCCAGATATTGGGATATGAAGTGGCTATAGCGGTGGCATATAGTTGCAAAGGATAAGATGGCTTGTGGGTGTTCTCCTAAGCGAGGAAATGCGAAGGAGAAGCACAGGAGAATCATCAAGTGCTGCACTATCAGTGGAAACAAGAGGAAGGCTTAAGGAGAGGTTCAAAAACCAAAAGGGTCGTGATCGCTCAAGGCGGAGCAAGTCACGCACAAAGTCAGTTCTTGAATGTTGGAACTGCGGCAAGAAGGGCCACGTCAAGAAGGATTGTTGGTCCAAGAAGAAGAAGGAGACAGAGTCTCAAAACAACAAGCCAACATCGGAGGCCAATGTGGCAGGTAAAGTAGAGCAAGATGCTCTAATTCTCTCATTAGACAATGTGTCTAATTCCTGGATAGTAGATTCCGGGGCTTCATTCCATGCGACACCACACAAGCAACATTTCCAAGACTACACCAAAGGTAATTTTGGGTATGTATACTTGGGAGATGATGAAGCTTGTGAGATTGTCGGCAAAGGTACAGTTTCTGTCAAAACTGCTAACGGAAATGAATGGAAGCTTAAAGATGTTAGGCATGTTCCTTCTCTTCGCAAAAATTTGATCTCTACAGGACAATTGGACGATGAAGGTCACAACATTGCATTCGGAAACAAACGGTGGAAGATCTCAAAGGGATCTTTGGTGGTTGCCAAGGGTGAAAAAGTCGGTACACTTTACTTGTGTACTGTTAGCACGCAACCTTCAGCTTGTGCAGCAACTACAAAAGTTGACAGTGCGGTGTGGCACTACCGACTTGGGCATATGAGTGCCAAAGGAATGCAAATCCTTCAAACAAAGAAGCTTCTACCAGGTTTGAAAGAAGTGGACTTAGAGTTCTGTGAAGATTGTGTTTATGGTAAACAAAAGAGGGTAAAATTTCAAAAATTAGGAAATGAAAGAAAAAATAAAAAACTTGAGTTGGTTCATTCTGATGTTTGGGGTCCTGCAAGTACACCATCACTTGGTGGCTCATTGTACTATGTAACATTCATAGACGATGCGACTAGAAAAACATGGGTTTATGTCATGAAGAATAAATCCGATGTATTTTCCATATTTCAAAGGTGGAAAGCCTTTGTGGAGAATGAAACAGCTACCAAGGTTAAATGCCTCAGATCCAACAATGGAGGCGAATATTGCAGCCAAGCTTTTGTGCTAGCAATGGCATTCGGAGGCAAAGGACAACCCCAAGGACACCTCAACAAAATGGGATTTCGGAAAGGATGAACAGGACAATCATGGAACGAGCATGAAGCATGCGGCTACATGCAGGCCTACCGCTTGAGCTTTGGGCGGAAGCTGTAAGTACGTCTGTGTACTTAATCAATCGGTCACCCTCAACGGCATTGGATGGGGGAGTTCCAGAAGAGGCATGGACAGGTAAACCGGTGAATTATGTATTTTTCAAAGTGTTAGGGTGTGAGGCTTTCATGCACATAGATAGAAGCCTAAGATCAAAGTTAGATGCAAAGTCCAAAAAGTGTTTCTTCATTGGCTATGGAGAAGGAGACTTTGGGTATCGCCTATGGAATCCTGAAGATGGTAAAATCTTAAGGAGTAGGGATGTAATTTTTAATGAACAAAATATGTACAAAGATTACTTGGAAAGAAAACAAACAAAAGAAACAGGTGATGAGTACATGGAGCTTGAGGACGGTGAAGACTCAAGGACTGCAAACGGTGACAATGTGCAACAACGTTAACCAAATGAGGAGCCTCAACCTATTCCCCGAAGATCTACAAGAGCAAGTAGACCTCCAGAAAGGTTTGTTCCTTCCTTCAACCATCTCTTGATCTGATATTCTGGAGAGCCGAAATCATACGAAGAAGCTATGCAACATGAATCCAAAGAAGAATGGACGAAGAGCATGCAAGTGGAGATGGACTCACTACATCGCAACCAAACATGGGAGTTGGTTGAGTTGCCTAAAGGTAAGCGGGCACTTCAAAACAAATGGGTGTACAAGCAAAAGGAAGAAGAAGGTGGGAAGAAAAGGTACAAGTCTAGGCTTGTGGTAAAAGGTTTTTCTCAAAAGAAAGGTATTGACTTCAATGAAATATTTTCTCCTGTTGTAAAAATGAACTCAATTAGGCTTGTCTTAAGCCTTGTGGCTGCTCATGATCTAAATCTCGAGCAAATGGATGTAAATACGGCATTCCCTCACGGTGACTTAGAGGAGGAAATCTACATGCTTCAACCAAAGGGGTATGAAGTAAAAGGTAAGGAGAAAATGGTTTGCAGATTAAAGAAGAGCTTGTATGGTTTAAAGCAAGCATCAAGACAATGGTACTTGAAGTTTGATCGATGGATGTTGGATCATGGATTCACAAGATGCAACTCCGATCACTGCGTCTACACGAAGAATTTGGGAGATGGGAAATTCATCATCCTAATGTTGTATGTTGATGACATGTTGATTGCAAGTGCTAACATGCAAGACATCAAAGACCTAAAAGAGGAGCTGTCTAAATCTTTTTCAATGAAAGATTTAGGTGCTGCAAAGAGGATACTTGGTATGAAAATATCAAGGGACAGGACGAAGAAGACAATAAAGCTATCTCAAGAAGGTACTAGAAAGGTTTGCAATGCAAAATGCAAAACCAGTTTCTACACCTTTGGCTGGTCATTTTAAACTAACGAAGGATATGTGTCCAAAGACACAAGAGGAGATAGCCTATATGTCTAAAGTTCCATATGCTGCAGCGGTAGGTTCTCTAATGTATGCTATGGTCTGGACAAGGCCAGACATTGCACATGCAGTGGGAGTTGTGAGTAGGTTCATGGAAACCCAGGTAAAGAGCATTGGCAAGCTGTGAAGTGGATACTTAGGTATCTAAAAGGGACAACAACAAATGCTTTGTATTTTGGAGGAACTGATATTTTTCTAGAAGGGTATGCTGATGCAGATATGGCAGGTGACAAAGATACTCGAAGGAGCACTACTGGCTATGTGTTCACGGTTGGAGGCACAGCAGTAAGCTGGGCTTCAAAGCTACAGAAAGTGGTTTCACTTTCTACCACGGAAGCAGAGTATGTAGCAATGACGGAGGCAAGCAAAGAAATTCTGTGGCGTCACAGATTCTTAGAAGAGCTTGGATTCAAACAAGACAATTGTGTCTTGTACAGTGATAGCCAAAGCGCTATCCATCTTGCGAAGAACTCAGCCTTTCATTCAAGGACAAACACATTGAGGTGAGATATCACTTCATACGCACTCTTTTGGAAGAGGGACAACTAAAGCTAGGAAAGGTGCATACAAGTGAAAATCCTGCAGACATGTTTACAAAGGTGGTCAACAAGGAGAAGTTGAGCTTTTGCTCATCTTCAATCGGCATTCAAGGATAAGAAGCCAGAATGGAAAGCAGTCATAGGTTTGGTTTGGAGATCAATCTCCAAGTGGGAGATTGTTAAGTATGGAGCTTGATTTACCCTTGTAATTTTCTGTGGTAAAAGCGCACATTTGTAAGGCCCGCATTATGAGGAGAAGCCATCATGAGTGAAGGAAAATCACTCACCGGAAACCAAAATTTTCACAGAATATTCTTTTTCGCCGGAATATTATGGCCGGACGGCGGCCGGAAAGTGGTCGGAAAACAACCGGTCGGTTGGCCGGTGGCCGGTAGTCAATGGCCGATGGCCGGTGGTCGGAAGTCAATGGCCAGCGGCCGGATTGGAGGGTCAAATTTGGACTTATTCGCACAAGGGCGGCTACACATGGCTGTCTCTCATAAGAGAGGGCAGCCCTTTTGGCCTATAAAAGGAGGCCATTTCTACACACATTTAAGAGTGTGAAGTTGATGCAACAAGGTGAGTGTGAGGTGGTGAGAGTGAAGCAAGGCGGGAGCTCCATTAAGGGTATAATCCCTTTGTAAACTACTTCTTGTTTTGAAGTACTAAAGCCATTGAGTGGCTGCTTTCCCGTGGACGTAGCCCACATTGGGTGAACCACGTATATCGTGTGTACTCTCTCTCTCTCTCTACTCTATAATCTCTTGTGTGTGAAATCTATCTCTCTCCATTAAGTAATCTACTCAAAAATCTATTTAGCTACGTCTTATTTCCTAACAATTTTCTATAAGTGCATCATATTTTGATTGCATGGCAGCCATCCAATTTTTTGAATCCTGTGCTTCATCAAAAGACAGAGGCTCCTCAACATCATGTAAACTAGACACAGCCAAAGCATAACAATCTGATGCATAAGATGCATGGCGAGAGCCTGAACAAGTACGACTAGACAAAGGTGCATCCAATTTACTGTCACGCAAAGTGTGCACCAGCCATTTTGGCATACCTCTAGCTTGCTCATTTTCAGCCCTTTCCTCATCAAGTACATCATATACATCTGCATCAGTAATAGGCTGATCTAAAACATTTTCAGAAACCCCAATAGGCTGTACATTTGCCTCATTGGAAATTACATTCGTATTTTCACCATTAAAAAGAGGCAACAAAGTGTCATAAATGTCCTGTGAGCTTACATTACTGTCTCTAGTACATGACAACAAGGGCTGAACAGAATCTTCCACAAACACTACATCCCGAGAAACCAGAATACGTTTTATTTGCGGATGATACAACCTGTAACCTTTGCTTTCAGCACTATAACCAACAAAAATACATTTGACAGCCTTATCATCCAATTTTCTGCGCTGCACTTGTGGCACCAAAGCATATGCCAAACAGCCAAAAACACGCATGTGCTCAATAGAAGGTTTTCTATCATGCCATGCTTCATATGGAGTAATAGACTGCAAAGCTTTCGTAGGACACCTGTTAAGTACATAAGTGGCACACATGATGGCCTCAAGCCAAAAACAATGCGGTAAAGATTGACTTTTGACCATACATCGTGCCATTTCCGTCAGTGACCTGTTTTTCCTCTCAGCAACACCATTTTGCTGAGGTGTATAACGCACTGTACATTGGTGTTTTATCCCACGACTAGCCAGAAATGCATTAAATTCATGAGACATATACTCCCCCCCTCAATCTGAACGGAGGGTGCCCATAATACATTTCGAGACATTTTCAACCATAGCCAGAAATTACTTGAAGCACATAAAGACTTCGGACTTCGCTTTAAGCGGAAATACCCATGCATGCCTGGAGTAATCATCAATCAAAGTCACGAAGTACAAGTAATTGCCCAAGGACGGAGTTTGCATGGGCCCACAAACATCACTATGCACAAGCTGCAACCTGCATGTGGCCCGAACTGAACCATCCTTTGGAAACTTAGAACGTTGCATATTACCCAAAATATAGCCTTCACAAACATGTTTGACAGGTGCTTTAAGAGGCGACAAAGAAGCAACCATCTCAGATTTCTGCAAACGCAGCAAACTGGCAAAATTCAGATGACCAAAACGTGCATGCCAAAGTTTTGCATCTGAATAGCCCTTGAATCTGCAACAGCATTTGCACAATATTGCCCACACTTGTCGTACAAAGTGAGCTTATACATCCCACGGCACAAGAGGCCAGATGCAACAATTTCATCCCCAAAACTAGTATCGTGAACTGTACATCTGTCATCCACAAATTTGACTACAAGTCCAAGTCTAGCAAGTGCGGATACAAACAAGAGATTCTTCTTGGTCCCAGGTACATAACGTGCATCAACAAGTGTGAAGGAACTGCCATTAGCAGCAGTGATCACAATCTTTCCAACTCCCTGAACTGGATAAGAGGCGTTGTTGGCACAAGTGACTGAATTCCCATGAGGGACAGACTCGAGAGAGGTAAACAATTCACGATGTGAGGTAATGTGCTTTGTAGCACCACTGTCGAAATACCACACATGTGAATCTGCAGCAACTGACAAGCATGCATCATGGACAGCAGGATTGTAAGTGCACTCTATGCTAAAAACCCATTCTGCATCAACATCAGCAACACAGTCTCCTTTCACAGAAGACTCAACAATGGCTGCATTTGTAGTGGAACCAGCATTTGCAGTGGAACCACCCTCTTTCTTCTTAGCCTCTTTGGCCTTCAACTTAGGACACGACTTGATCAAGTGATCATTGGCTTTACAATAATGGCAACGCATCTTCTTTTTGCCCTTATCACCAGAATTGCCAGACGAAGTACTGCCAGCAGAAGCATTAGGAACATAATTTTTGCCACTCGCAGCAGAACCATAAGAAGTGGTTGCATTACTGTTACCACCCTTTCTTCGAGAAGCAATAAAGGCCTGTTCAACTGCACGCTGCCTAGTCCTGTTTTTTCTAGAAAGTGACTCTTGCAACAGCAATGTGCATAATGCATCAAACTTGACAACTTCAGGATTTCCTTGGGTCATCAGTCTCCAAGTACTAGCAAAAGTCTGGTAGGAATCCGGTAAGGCATCAAGAACAGTCTGCACAAGGGAACTGTCTGAAATGACTTCACCTGCAGAAATAAGCTACTCATTGATATGCTTGACACTAGCAAGGAAAGTGTCCATATCATCTTCCTCATGCATAATCTTCGACTCTAGATCTTTACGCAGCAAAGCAATTTTAGCCTCATTGCGGCTTGCATAAAGACCTGCTAGAATATCCCAAGCATGTTTTGCAGATTTTGCTGAACGGATGTGAGGAACAATGGTGCGCTTCACAAACAACGCAATCAATGCATGAGCCTGCGCATCCTTAACATCCCAACGAGCTTGTTTTGCCGTAGGCAAAACAACTCTAACAACAACAATCCTTGCAGCAAGACCTGCAACATCCTCAACATCGCCTACATCCTCAGAACTTGGACGTACATCAATGCCCTGCACAATATTCCAGACGCCCTTTGACACAAGAACGTGTTGCATCATATAAGCCCACATGGGGTAATTGTCCCCATCCAACCTGTCCTCAGCAGCAAACATCTTGAACACATCTGTGTTGTTGTTGTTGTCAGCCATGGTAAATGTTGCACCTGATGTGAAAACTGCCCGAAAATAGGAGAAACGGAGCGGGAACTACCTGTGCTATATAGCACAAACCGTAGAAGACTGTAAGGAACCTGTTATGCAGACATTGGCACTGACAAAAATTTTGCACAAAATGACGAAATAGCCTGTGCAGTACTGCTTGTAGTGGAAACGGAGGCCGAAATGAGCCCAAATCAAAATTCTGAGCTGCTCACTGAAATCGGAGAAAGTGAGCAGGCGTGTACTGGAGCAGCTGGCGACTAAGCTCGGGAGGACGTGACCGGCTCTGATACCAATTGTTGGAATTAGGGTTGCAGAGAAACACACACAGCTTAGAGAAGATGAAGGAAGCTCAAAGCACACAATAGAGAGTGTGTTACTTAGTGTGAAATGGAAAGATAGATAGCCCTAGAGTGATGGGCGTATATACAATGCACGGGGGAAAAAACCTCCTAAAGAGGGAAAAAATGCCCTGGCGGTCCTAGTGTGTTCACACACATCACTACCACATGTATATGGTAACAAAAACCTCCTAAAGAGGGAAAAAATTGCCTTGGTGGTCCTAGTGTGTTCACACACATCACTACCACATGTATATGGTAACAAATCCCCCCTGGAGTGATGCGGTGAACCAGAGTTGGCACATGAGTAAAGGGAAGTGCCATGCCTTGAGGACATGATCAATCCACAAAGTGGAGTAAGCCCAAAGCTTTGTGAAAAGCTTCGAGCTTCTCACGATACAATTCCTTTGTGAAAAGATCTACAAGGTTGTCCTGTGTTGGCACATAAGCCAAGCTGATCTCTCCTGCTGACAGCCTCTCCTTGACATAGTGGTAATGCACCTCAATGTGCTTTGTGTGAGCATGAAAAACTGGGTTCCTCGCAACTGCCAATGTTCTCTGACTCTCAATGTAGATAATGTTGGCAGTGTCTTGTCCAACACCCAAATCAGTCATAAGGCATCTAAGCCATACACACTCAACTGTAGCTGTGAAGACTGCCCTGTACTCAGTCTCACAACTCAAAGTGACCACAGTAGGTTGCTTCTTGCTCAACCATGATATACATGAACTGCCAAGCATGAAACAAAAACCACTTGTGGACACTCATGTGTCAAAACAACCAACCCAATCTGAGTCTGAAAAAGCATGTAAGTCTGGTGGCAATGATCCTCCCTTGGGATACAACAAGCCAAGATGTAAAGTACCACTTATGTAGCGGAAAATCCTCTTGACAGCCTGCCAATGCTTAGACCCTGGGCTATGCATAAATCTATTGACCTGTGAGACTGCAAACCGGAATATCCAGCCTCGTATTGCATACATAAATGAGGCATCCAACATCAACTTGGTAAAGAGTGACATCTGTAGGATCACCAACATCATGAAGACTCAAATTTAAACCTGTTTCCATGGGAGTGGCAATATGTTTGAAATCCTCAAGTCCAAACTTACATAGCAATGTCTCTATGTAACTTTTCTGACACAAGGCAATCCCACCATCACACTGCTTAAACTGTATGCCCAAGTAATGATGCAATAGCCCCAAATCTTTCATCTTGAAAGTAGCATTCAAATCAGTCATAAATTCAGCAATATGGCTCTTATTTGGTCCAATGATCAACAAATCATCTACATAAAGAACCACAATGAGAAGTACATCACCCTCACGCTTTACATACAATGTGTTTTCTATTGGACTGTTACAAAAGCCTCGTTTGACCAAATGAGTGTCAGCTTTCTCATAACAAGCACGAGGAGATTGCTTCAACCCATACAAAGCCTTCTTACATCTGCACACTTTGTCCTCTTTTCCTTTCTTGACAAAACCGCGAGGCTGCGTTACATAAACTTCCTCAACTATGTCACCATTCAAGAAAGCAGTAACAATGTCTCATTGATGTACATCCCAACCAAAATGAGTTGCCAATGCACATAGAAAATGCGCAGTAGTCATACAACAAGTGGGAGAAAAAGTATCTTCATAATCTATGCCTTTTTGTTGTGTATAACCCTTTGCAACAAGTCGAGCGTTATGGCGATCAATTTCACCATCCGGCTTGTGTTTCAACTTGTAAACCCACTTCATACCAATGGCCTTTTTGCCAGGAGGCAAATTACATGAAGTCCATGTGTCATTTTTTATAAGTGCATCATATTCTGATTGCACGGTAGCCATCCAATTTTCTAATTATGTGCTTCATCAAAAGATAGATGTTCCTCAACATCATGTAAGCTAGACACAGCCAAAGCATCACAATCTGATGCATAAGATGCATGGCCAGAGCCTAAACGAGTACTACTAGACAAAGGTTCATCCAATTCACTGTCACGCAATGTATGCACCAGCCATTTTGGCATACCTCTAGCTTGCTTATTTTCAGCCCTTTCCTCATCAAGTACATCATGTACATCTGCATCAATAATAGGCTGATCTATAACATTTTTGAAAAACCCCATAGGCTGTATAGTTGCCTCATTGGAATTCACATTCGAACTTCCACCACTGAAAAGAGGCAACAAAGTGTCATAAATGGGCCGTGAGCTTACATTACTGTCTCTAGTACATGACAACAAGGGCTAAACAGAATCTTCCACAAACACTACATCCCATGAAACCAAAATACGCTTTGTCATCCAATTTTTTGCGTTGTGTTTGTAGCACCAAAGCATATGCCAAACAATCAAAAACACGCATGTGCTCAATAGAAGGCTTTTATCATGCCATGCTTCACATGGAGTCATAGACTGCACACGATGCATAGGACACCTATTAAGTGTATAAGTGGCACACATGATGGCCTCAAGCCAAAAAGAATGCGGCAAAGCTTGACTTTTGACCATACATCCTTCCATTTCTGTAAGTGACCTATTTTTCCTCTTAGCAACACCATTTTTCTTAAGCGTATAAGGCACTCTACATTGGTATTCTATCCCACGACTAGCCAAAAATGCATTAAATTCATGAGACATATACTCCCCCCCCCCGTGATCAGAACGGAGGGTGTCCATAGTACATTTCGAGACATTTTTAGCCATAGCTAGAAATTGTTTGAAGCATATAAAAACTTTGGACTTCGCTTGAAGCGGAAATACCCATGCATGCCTGGAGTAATCATCAATGAAAGTCACGAAGTACAGGTAGTTGCCCAAGGATGGAGTTTGCATGGGCCCACAAACATCACTATGCACAAGCTGCAACCTGCATCTAGCCCTAACTGAACCATCCTTTGGAAACTTAGAACGCTAAATTTTACCCAAAATACAACCTTTACAAACATGTTTGGTAGGTGCTTCAAGAGGCAGCAAAGAAGCAACCATATTAGATTTTTGCAACCGCAGCAAACTGGCAAAATTCAGATGCTCAAAACGTGCATGCCATAGTTTTGCATCTGAAACAACCCTTGAATCTACAATTGCATTTGCAAAATTTTGTCCACACTTGTCCTACAAAATGAGCTTATACAGCCCACGGCACAAAAGGCCAGATGCAACAATTTCATCACCAAAACTGAGATCATGAACTGTACACTTGTCATCCACAAATTTGACTACAAGTCCAAGTCTAGCAAGTGCAGATACAGACAAAAGATTCTTCTTGATCCTGGGTACATAAAGTGTATCAACAAGTATGAAAGAACTGCCCTTTGCAGTAGTAAGCACAATATTTTCAATTCCTTGAACCGGATAAGATGCACTGTTGGCATAAGTGACTGAATTCCCATGAGGGACAGACTCGAGAGAGGTGAACAATTCACGATGTGAGGTAATGTGTTTGTAACACCACTGTCAAAATACCACACATGTGAATCTGTAGCAAAAATTGACATGCATGCATCATGGACAACAAGATTGAAAGTGCACTCTGCACTAAGAATCAATTCTGCATCAACATCAACATCACAGTCTCCTTTCACAGAAGACTCAACAATGGCTGCATTTGTAGTGGAACCAGCATTTGCAGTGGAACCACCCTCTTTCTTCTTAGCCTCTTTGGCCTTTCACTTAGGACACTTCTTGATCAAGTGATCATTAGCTTTACAATAATGGCAATGTATCTTCTTTTTGCCCTTATCGCCAAAATTTCCAGATGAATTGCTACTAGCAGAAGCATTAGGAACAAAAGTTTTGTGACTCGCAACAGAACAATAAGAAGTAGCTGCACTGTTGCTACCACCCTTTCTTTGAGAAGCAATAAAAGCCTGCTCAACTGCATGCTGCCTAGTCCTGTTTTTTTTGGAAAGAGACTCTTGCAACAACAAAGTGCATAATGCATCAAACTTGTCAACTTCAGGATTTCCTTGGGTCATAAGTCTCCAAGTACTAGCAAAAGTCTGGTAAGAATTTGGTAAGGCATCAAGATCAGTCTGCACAAGGGAACGGTCTGAAATGACTTCACTTGCAGAATTAAGTTTCTCATTGATATCGTTGATACCAGCAAGGAAAGTGTCCATATCATGTTCCTCAGCTCTTTATGCAGCAAAGTAATTTTAGCCTCATTGCGGCTTGCATAAAGACCTGCTAGAATATCCCAAGCCTGTTTTGTAGATTTTGCTAAACGAATGTGAGGAGTAATGGTGCACTTCACAGACAACGCAATCAACGCATGAGCCTGCGCATCCTTTACATCCCAAACAAGCTTGTTCTGACATAGGCAAAACAACTCTAATAGCAGTAATTCTTGCAACAAGACCTGCAACATCCTCAACATCGCCTATATCCTCAAAACCAGGACGCACATCAATGCCCTACACAATATTCCAGACGCCCTTTGACACAAGAACATGTTGCATCATGCAAGCCCATCTAGGGTAATTGTCCCCATCCAATCTGTCCTCAGCAGCAAACATCTTGAACACATTTGTGTTGTTGTCAGCCATGGCAAATGCCTACACTTGATGTGAAAACTGCCCGAAATGAGCAGAAACTGAGTGAGACCAGTATATACTATATAGCACAACCCGCAGCAGACTGTATGGCACGTGTTATGCAGTATTTGGCACTGATAGAAATTCTACACTAAATGATGAAATTGCCAACGCAGACCTGGTTGTAGTGGAAACGGAGGCCGAAATGAGCCCGAATCAAAAATCTAAGCAGATAGAGCTCTACGAGCATATCCAAAAAATTTGTCGACCTATGAACGCTCGCCAAAGCTCACAAAAATCAAAGAAAGTAAGCAAGCGTCTCCTGGAGCTGGTGGCGACTAAGCTCGGGAGGATGCAACCTGCTCTAACACCAATTGTTGGAAATAGGGTTGCAGGGAAATGCACACAGCTTGGAGAAGACGAAGGAAGCTCAAGGCACAGAACTGAGAGTCAATTACTTAGTGTGCAATGGGAAGATAGATAGCCCTAGAGTGATGGGCGTATATACAATGCACGAAGGAAAAAAACCTCCTAAAGAGGAAAAAATGCCCCGGCGGTCCTAGTGTGTTTACACACATCACTACCACATGTATATGGTAATAGAGCAAGAGTACTTCTTAACATGTACCTCCAAGAATGAGGATTTTAGGTCAAAATGGACCTTCTATAAGAGTCTGACCCATTCACACATGGACGTCCACACTGGCCGATCATAGTAAAAATCATGTTAAAATGAAATAAGTGGTGTGCCTCTCATTGGCGATCGGCTATACACCTATTGGATCAACAAGCCCGATCCATGACTCAAATAAATGATAAGGCGTCCGTCGAAGGTGATAGGGTGTACGTGAGGGTTAACATACCCCCCTTTCCGATGTAGATTCTATCCTCAGAAGCTAGTGAGATAAAGCCCGTTTGTTGAGGTAGAGCATCTGAGATCAAATGTTTTTTGCTTCTCCAAACGCTACAAAATCAACCACCAAAAATAGCATAGTAATTGCATTCTCATATACAATTAGAAATCATATGCATTGAATATGGACACAAATTGATTGGTAATAGAATATTAAACAATTTGTCAACAGTAAATATTAAATTGTAATATAATTAAACGCATAAGCACTTGTAAATTTCTAAGAATAAACAAGTCTAGGGTCGCTAACTTAATGGTCGAGAGGCACTAGAGGTCGATTATTAATACCATGGGCAAGCTTGTCAATTCTCTCTGGTCAATTAAGCTGTTTAATTGTGAGAGCAAAGTATTTCATGTCCGAGGGGCTGACTAAAGGCTGTAATTAAGCTACGATAAAAGGAATTGCTTATGAAATAATTGCCTGAATTATTTCCTTTTCTTTGACCTCCCAAAGTTTTTTAACGTTGATTCAATTTTTGATGTGTGTGCTTATTTTGTATGCCTTGGCCTTTTTGCTTTTCAAGAAAAAGCACCCACTGGGAACCTGTAGGGCTCTAGTACCATAGGCAATACATGCGAGTGAAGTACCAAATCAAGATTTTATATTTTTGGCACTTTTGTTTGTTTGTTTTTCATTGCCTTTCAATTTGTAACTTTGGGGGGTCATATTGACACTTTTGCCCTCCCCAGGCTTATCACAATAGTAAACTCCCTTTATTAATAGTTAAACTAAAGGTCAAGAGGGATTAAGCCCATTAGAAAGCCTAGTACATTGCACACAATGCTGCCTAAATCAAATTAAGAACCTAATCATTGACAATTAGGAAGGGATTTCCCATGGTATTAAGATAAAATATCTAACGCCTAACTTGGTCAAACTAGCTTAGTCAAACTGCTTGATTCATAAACCTAGACAAGGGACTATGACATAAAATTATATTGAATCTAATGTGTAATACTAAGAAAATGTGCTGAATAATATGCTACCAATCACTCTTGAGGAAAACAAACATAGATGCTAAAAAACAAGAGGCAATGATAATGGACAAGAAACACCTGTTCGTGTTGATGATCACACTCAATTTGAAGAGTGAACAAGACAAAGATTCCATGAAGTTCAAAATTGCAATTATAGCAATGCGTTTCTGTACACACTAGAAAACACAAAGCATACCTCTAGGAGGCACATCAGTGGAAGAGGCACCAACCTTTATTGAACACAATCAAAACAACATAAAGAACCCTAACCTAATTATTTGCACCCCCCTAGAGGGTCAAGGGAACATGATATTGAATACATGGGCGGGTAGCCCTAAGTCTAAACCCCTATCCTTGTCATCATCAAGAAAAATAAAGTCATCATCTGTGAGACCATACATGCCATCTGTTTAATCATGTAAATCTTCCTCATCATTAGATGCACATAAGTTCACTAAGAATGTCACTAGGCGTGCATAGTCATCTTGGTCAAAAGGGTAAGCTTGTGCAATTGGAGAGACGTTCTCTACTAAGTAGGGATCAGTCATGGTCAAGAGACGTATCAAACATTCTAATTTCTCAAAATTCTTCTCACATGCTAGCGTATTTACCAAATCCCATTCACAGGCAAGCACCGGGTAGACTATGTGAAACACTTGTGAAAAGTAAAGAGGGTATCTCTCATGCAAAGTAGGAGTGGATGACTCTAGCATACTAGCCATATTTGTACACACAGATAGATATTGGTTAGTGTGCAAATATTATAAGGCTCATGTCAAAGTGTCGTGTCCTTGTGCATAATGTGTTATTATGATTTGGGTCTTGTATTAGAACTTGTAGGTTTCCAGCTTTTTGTTTGGTGGCTCTTGCTCTTTTACTTTTTTAATTTTTTTTTTCTTGAGTATAGGGCTATATATATACATTCCCTAAGATTGGGAGATTGAGAGGTCAGGGAGGAAGGTTAAGAGGGGAGCAAGTGAATGATGGATGTCAGCAAACACTTCCCCCTTCCTTGGGTAGATCATACCTTTTGGAATGATGTCATCACCTTTTGAAACCAATGTTTTCCTAAGAGCAGGCTTTCCCCATTTTTTCCACATCCCCTTGGTTGCTATGGAAACTTCATCCCCACTATCTAATATTGCAATCGTCTTTACTCCTTTGTACTTGAGTGGTAAGGTGGTGTTTCCTTCCTTGTCTTCATAGTAATCACCCACATTATTTACTGGTAGTGGTTTTGCTTGTGGTTTTGTAGGCAAAATTTCATCCATGTTTTCATATGCAAATTGGTCATGTGAAGGGATTTTCAACCCCATCTTTTCCATGTGTTTGCCCATTTGACCCCATAGTAGATGTGGTCTAAATTTTAGCAATTCAAAGAGAGAAAGTGTGCATTGTATAGGATAAGACATCAATTCGTGCAAGCTCTTGGTATCCATCATTTTTGGTGTGGCTTTCCACGAGAAGGTATCACTATAACCTCAGATTTTGTTTCAAATTCTCCTATGTAAGATGTCAAAGTTTGTAGAGAGCGTGGTTTGCTCTCTTTAAATGTGACATACCCGACATCCCCATATAGAGATTGTATATCCCCCAGGAAAAATTCATGTTCCACGTTTATCTCAGGGATAGGTGCTGACTGTGAAGTAGCACTACCATATTTTTGGTTTCTAATCAATTCCCATAAGGATTGTGACCACGGTTCTTCTACCTCCGGAAAAAGCATCACTACTTGTGAGCCCACCCCATCTGTGGTATTGGCTACTTCCCTTATATCTAAAGATGCCTCAACTTCTAGCTCTTCTTGATCTCTATTTACAACACCTTAGTTATTCATTTCTTGGATTCTTTTGTGGATTAGCACCTCCATTTTTGGAGCATCTGGAACATGTGGTTCCATAAGAGCTTGGGCTGCTGGATGAGCTTCTTGCACATTTGCAACCTCACTTTTTCATACCCTAGATGAGGATACATCAATCATCTATGCTCTTGGGTTTGATTGGGTTTAAGTCTAGCTTCATAGGCCTTCACAATTGCATCTAAAGGTTCAAAGACTTTCTCCACCAAGATTGAACCATCTAAGTCTGTCTTTGACTCTTTAGGTCCCTTTGCATTTTTCTTGATTTCTTACTCTCGTCTAAGCTATTCTCTTTGATGCATTTCTGTTTCTAAAGTTGTTTTCTCCTTTAGCTTCTTTGCTTTCATTTTATCTCATTTGGCTTTCCATGATTTTCTTCCAATTCTCACTAATAAGTTCTCGATTTCTGTTTGAACAAGCAATGTGGCTTCCTCCTCAACAATTGTGTTTTTGGTAGCTTCTTGAGCTTGAGCTCGAGTCGTCACCTTTAAAGGAATCACAGATTCTACGTCGAATACGCTTGAAGAAGGCATCAATCCTACAACATTCATTATTGCTTTTCCCTTGTAGCTTGGATTCTTAGCATAGTGTTGGATAGATGGTCTCTCCCACAACCGTCACAGAATACAAATATTTCTATTTGTGGACCCTTGTTTGGACAACCTTGTGCCCAATGGTTACCTCCACATTCATAACATGAAATTTCTTGTTTCATAGCTGGTGATCCTGCCAATGGCTGTTCTAGCCTGGTGAGAATGTTCTTTGAACCATACTCTTGATTGGCTATGAACATGAGCGTATTGGCATCCATGGAGTACTGGTTTTCACGGGTTGTGGCACATGTGTTGACTGAGTGTAGTTGACTACTACTCTACCATCATTCAAAAGAGGTGGTTGTTGCCCTAGCATTTGTTGCGGCTTTGGTTGAGTGCTACACCATGGAGTGGGGTGATCCCCTCCACAAGTATTACATCTCCTCTATTGAGGCTGTCGTACATTCAGGTTTTATCTGTAGACTTTGTTTATCATTTGAATCATCTCTTCAACCACTTGGTCAAAGCTCTACATTGTAGGAGTTTGAACATCTTGCTTTGTTGTGGATTCTCTCTTTGGAGAAGAGGCACTACTAGTAACACTTTCTATGTCATACATCGCCTCCCCGTAGGCCTTACAATTGTGAACTAGAGATAGAGCTTCTCTAGTGACTTGCTTGAATGCCATGCATCCTTGCAAATGTAGGTCCTTTTTGAGATTCTCGTTCTTTAAGCCCTCAATGAAGAGAACTGACAATCTCTCATCTTGCGGTAACTCTCTCACAGGACTTCTGTCGATGTACTGTTTGAAGCGAAGCAAAGCATCCTTCACTTTTTCGTCCTTTTTCTGTTTGAAAGCGTAGATCTGTGACACCATGTTGTCCTTGATTACCCTTTTTGAGAACTCCTCTACAAATTCATGTAAGAGTTGTGCTATGATGGTAAAATCATCTCTATTTAGTGGTTGGAACCAGGCCAAGGCTGTTCCTTTCAATGTCAGTAGCCTAAATCCCTCATACTGAGTATGAAAATTTGCAGTCTTTTCAGCTCTCAAAACTTGTTTGAAGAGTGAGACATGAGCATATGGATCCTCTGACCCATTGTACTTTGTATTGACACATTGGGCCACTTGATATGGTCTTAATCGTTGTGGTCCAGTCATCAATCTAATATATTTGTGGTCTTTTGGAAAGATGTCTCTTGCTCTCTCCTCTCGTCTTAGAGAAAATCACGATGGAATCCTTCTAATGTGTAAATCTAGCATCTTTTTTGACTGAAAGTAAGTAGAGATCAGAGTACCCTTATATGTATATTGTTCTAAATGGGATCAACAATATTTTGTACTCACACCCATACCTATCTACCATCAAACCTGCACTCCAAGGGAATCTGTATATGTGAATGCATAGAGATTCTTATGAAATGGCATCTCTCCAACATAGGGTTCTACACACTTGTAGAAGATATGTTGATCCTCGTTTGTGAATCTATATAAGCTCTCATGAGCGTAATTCATTAGAACTCTCATAGCTTTGTTGGTTTTAATGAATCTCACATTCAGTTTGTTGATTAGATGATGCCTCTCCTCTAAGTATTCTCCCAATCCCACTATTGTCGTCATTGCAATGTTTCTTGCATTTTTCATGCCTCTGAGTGGAGTAGAAAACACTAGTGATGGATGATTTGTGATGGTTAAGGCTCACTCAAAACTTTGAAGATAGTCCTTGCCAAGCCCACTTTGGCTTAGGGCAACTTATCTCTTTTTTCCCCTGATCAGGTCTCTCAGAAGTCAAGAACTTGTGACTCTTTTGGCCTCTAAAACTTGGTCTTGGGTACCCTAAAATTTTGGAATTAGGAAACTTGAAAAAATTCAGTTGTGTTCTATTGCGATTGCAAGCTTTCTTCCTGGCTTTACTTGACTCAATTTGGAGTTGTCTATCAAAAGTTAAAGCAGTTTTGGTAAACTACACTTGAAACAGCACTCAAAACAGTCTTAGGACCAGGACCCAGGAACTTTGGCTTATATCTAGGTTTCCAAAAGGTATTTTTAGCTCAAACTTGAGATTTGGAATGTCCTCAAGTATGTATACAAGATCATCAAGTCGAATACCCCCACTATGATGAGGTACATGGATTGCGATCCATGTTCCCCTGTCAAAAAAAATTCCCCACATTCACCCAAATTTTGAGAGTATGTAGAGAAGGTCATATGCAGGCTCTGTACCAATTTTCATCAAATTCTGAGGTTGAGGTACATGGATCGCGATCCATGTTCAACCAGATCTGGACTTGATCTCGTGGCAGCTTGTTGGACTCTATAACCACAAGCTAAATCTCAAATCTTGTTGGATTTGGACATGTTTTGAGGGGTCAAATGCCCAATACTAGGTCTGCGCTTTGGTTTTTAGTTTGTCACCTGTTTTGCTCCCTTTTGACCCAAATTTGTTCAATTTTTTCCAAAACTAGACTTGGATATATGTTCCCTTTTGTGTGCACTAATGATCTTGAAAGTTTGAGGTCAAGCTGTCACTATGGGTACATGGACCATGATCCATGTTTGGAGGCCAAACTGACTTTTTTTGTACCATCAGAATCAGCATGATTAGTAGGTCGTACGGTATCCAAAGTTTTGAAAATGGACCTCTGGATTGAAAGTTAGGTCAGTTCTGGCACTTTGTTAGAGTACTTGACAATTTTGGACTTTTGGTCTGGTTTTTGATAGCCAAATTCACTTTTGAAAAAAACCACATGACTCCTTGTAATGGGCTCTAGCTATGGTACAAGTTTGGTATTAGCCTGTGACAAAGGAACATGGATCGCAATCCATGTACCCTTGTGTCAGATTGCACTGAAACTTGACACGCAGCTTGCCCTTGGTCTCTTGATCCCTGCTGTTAGCAGCAAGCTAAACCATGTAGCATTTTTCGGGAGTTTTATTGTAAAAACACTTATTCATTTGATAAATAAAAAATATTGTAACACTTATTTTCCAGGTGGATATTGTAATCAATGAGCCGGGGCTATAAGCTATTAAATTGTATCAACTTATCTTTAGTTAGAGCTCCCAGATTATTGGTTTTTGACCAAAGAAACCTTGGCTAAGGTAAAAAGCCAATTTTTGTAAGTTATTTTCAAGGTTTGGATAATAGAAACATAGCGTGAGCTAACGTCGCTCTCTTCTCTCATTCTCGCGCTTCCTACTCCCTTTCGGGTTTTCACATTGCAGTGCCATCTGTTGCATTGCAGCCGCAGATAAGAACTTTGACGTAAACATTTCATGGTAAACTGTAGCTTTTGGTGTTGCCAACCCGTGACCTAATTTTATCATAAGTAGGAATTTAAGCTAGGAAATCATAAAATAAGCATAGGCGGGGTATTGGGGCATCATTGCTAAGCATTTCGATGCATTCGCGGTCAAAAACAACTAGGTCAAAAACTCACTGTTGTTAATTGTTAATAATCGCGACTTTTGTACTTTATCAAAAGTGAGATTTGAGACCATAAGCATGTGTGCTTAGGTCTTATATACTTGTCCTATAGGTTTTGTGACAATCGGATGTCATTTGATGCTGTAACGGTCATGCTTTGTTTGCCGATTAATGACTAGCTTTTGGTGACTTTGGTCATTTGAGTGTATCTTGTGTTAGATGCGAGTTGTCTGTTGTTTTCCAAGAGATTGATACCCTCTTGTAGTCTCTATGTACTAGTCGAGTCAGCTTCGTCCCATGGACTGACAATTATATTCGTGGTTCTCGCTATGTCTGTAATAAGATAGGAGTGAGGTTAGAAACCCGTCCCACATTTGGCACCGCTATCGGGGATCGAATAGACCTAAACTAGAGAAAACACGAGCGTGTTGTGTAGTTGTCCTTTAACTTTCTCTAGGTTCATCTAGAGTTTAAATTTCCCTTTAAAATTGCATAGCTTAAGATTGGCGTCTTTTGTTGTGTAGAGGTAGCTTGGAAGTAGATTGTACTTGCTAAGTACCTTGTAGGATTGCAGGATTAGGTTAGGATTTTCATAATGATTGATGGACGAGAAAAGTCATAAGATTAAGGCTCAGGAAACCATAAAAAACAAGAAAACAAGTGTTTGTGGACACTTTCCACAACCCCATTGCAGTAGAACCTAGGAGTAGGGTAAGTAGAATCCGAGGTGGGATCTCAGAACATTGCTCACGCTAAAAGAATCAATAGTGAGTTGTTTATGTGAAGTTACAGAATTTTAGGTCTACGACTTGAAACAGCACCAAAAGACTGTCAACCACTGAATCCAGCTCGAGATTATGCTCTAAAAGTTGTATGAAGCACTGGAGTAAGCTTAAGGATGCCATTGAGGTAAATTTTCAAGAGTTTGCAAAAACTCAGACTATTTACTTTTTTAAAATATTTTAGGCCAAATTAAGTTTTGAATTGACTCAAAGGTTTAAAAAAAGTCACAAAAAGACTGTCCAGTGAAAAATTGCAAAAAGTGTTCATTTTAGGCCAAAAGTAAATAATTGCGATTATTTACTTTCAGCTCAAAACTGACCAAGGTTGATACCAAAGACTCTATGCATGATTACCAACATCTTTTGTAAAGGCCCATAGAATTTGGATCACAAAACAAACCAAAACCTTGAGAAAAACTGAAATTTGTACTAATTGTCGAGAACTTGAGTGTGACTTGGTAAATCTTGCTCAAATTTAGTGAAACTTGACTCAGAGGCTTAGATTGAAGTGTTTAACATGTGTATGTGCTCAGTTGACAAAAAAAGATGCAAAAAATTTTCAGAAGTAAATAATCGCGTTTTTTTTTAATCAATTCTGCATACCACCAATTTTATCATGTTATATTGAGCCCTCATATCAAATTTGGTAAGATTTGGATCTATGGAGGGAAAATTATGGCCAGATTTGTAAAGTCAGTCTGTAGACAAAAAATTGTTGACAAATTGAGCAGTAATTATCCAAACTTGGTGAAACTTTGCTAGGGAGCTTAAGTTGAGTTGCTTTACCAGCTAGTATCAACATTTTTGCAAAAAGTCGCAAAAAAATAACATAAGTAAATAATCGAGATTATTTACATCTGCTCCAGAATTGAAAAGTTTTGCACAATTGAGTATACCACAAGGTCAAGCATATCAAGTAGACTCCACAAATCAAATTTGGTGAAATTTGGATCACAAATGTGAGACTTAAGCCAGATTCTTGAAACCAGAGTCTACGGATACTAAACATGTGATAACTTAGACAAATCTTGTTCAAACTCAATGAAACTTGTCTAGAAACCACAACAAGGTGATTACCTGGCAAAACAAGCTTAAAAAGTGTATCAACTAAGAAAAGTAAATAATCGTGATTATTTACTACTGAGACCCAGAGACAAGATTTTTGACTTTTGAGCTTGTACACTATTAAAACAACATAATACAAGTCCACTGGTCAATTTTGGGTTCCATTGGATCGAAATTGGTACATGTTAACTCACTTTCCAGGTTGCAGATTAGTCCTTTAACTCTTTGCAAGCGTAGAATCTGGAAGTCTCAATTGCTAACTCACTTAGCTCAGAGTGAAGTGATATACACAAAACAATCACGATAGTTAGAAAAAATTGTACAGTCTTTGAGAGCAAACAACTAACTTGGTTAACACTGACACAGGAATCAGGTTGCAAACAAGGAATTGAAAGCTTGACAGGAGTTGAATTCAAGTCAAGTGGAAAACGAATAACAAGTCAATGAGCCGGTAATTACTCTATCCACAGGGCTTAACAAGTCTATATGAACATGAGATCTGGTCGTATACTAGCAAATCAAGGCATATTTGGAGAGACCGCTAGTAGGGCATCCTTTGAAGAGTGTGTGAATCAAGGTGATCACTTGGGCACTATCTTTGAAGAAGTCTTAGACATCTATTGAGACTCAACATCTAAAATGTCTTCCTATTCGTCTCATTCAGGAACCGAAACGACAGTGCGATATAAGCACATACTCACCTTTTATAGATTAATGGCCATGGAGCTTATGTTTACCTGGATCCTAATGAAGAGTATGCCATTTGCATTGATGACCATGACATAGAGTTTGAAGAGGATATCAGGGCAAACAAACAAGGAAAATGTACATGGATAAAAACGGGACTCGGTATATAAAGGTTGAAAATCCTTATGTAATAGACAAATGGGGGTTAGAGATGAAAACCATAATTCCAGATATGACAAGAAAAGAAGGTCCACCAACTTTAGAACTCAAGGGATATGATCAAGTTGATCTGAAACCTTTGAAACATCTTAGCACGGATTATCCTCAGATTGGAGTTTATTGTTGGGAACATAGGAACGTGAAGGATCTTTTATGGACCTCTCATGCCAAATCAGGGCAGTTAATACCCATGAAGATCATCTATATCTTCAAAATCAAAGAGAAGGGTTCAACAAATCTACCAACTTACCTATTTAGGGATTGTTATAACAATAATTTTGTTATGATGACTCGTGAGGAGATAGAACATACCAAATACCAAGGGTACTCCATAAGAGACAGGATATTGGGCCAAGGACAAAAAGCTATTTCAAGAGAGGAACTCCGCAAGAGGTCTTTTGGGAGAAATGTTAAAAAACTCAAACCTACCTCATCACATTGAAAACCAAGTGACACTAAAGCCAGTCCAGGGCTACATGAGTCACTATTTCCAACAGATTGGTTTGAAGGACTCGAGACATGACCAACTGCCAGAAGAGTTGAGCCAAATAGACGTGTCAGACCAGCTGATTTTCAAAAATGGATCAAAAAATATAGTGGATCTGGGGATCCATATGACCACTTAGCTAGCTTCAAGCAAGTGCTAAGAGCATAATACATATTTGATTTCCACACTCAATTTGAGGGATTTGGAATGACATTAGAAGTCAAAGCATTGACATGGTTCCAAAACATTCCACCAAAGTCAATCATGGATTTGAATACATTAGCTCAAGGATTTGTAGCTGCATGTTTCAAAACTCGGATCAAACACAATACGGTCACTCAAATCTATAGCTTCAAACAGAAACAAGGTGATTCTATTAGGGATTGTGCAACTAAGGTGAAGCAATACATTGCAAGGTGCCCATAACTAGAAATACCTGCAGAAGAAAGGTTAGTGTGATTGTTTCTAGAGGGATCACTAAACAAAGAACTTCATGCTATAATGTATAGCAAGAAACATATGACCCTAGAAGAGTATGTATCAGATGCTATTGACTTGGGAGACAATTGTGATATTTTCAATGAAGAAGATGTCCCTAAGAATACTCAGAGTGAGAAAACAGCATCCTCAAAACCAACACGAGTGGGAACAGCTGCTGCAGCACCACTTAGGGGTGGACTTGGTGACACATATCCCAAGTCCTCAAGCCTTAGAAATATATTAGATTGTGTGTGTGTGTGTGTGTGTGTGTGGAGAGAGAGATAGAGAGAGAGAGAGAGAGAGAGAGAGTCATTGAAGGTTCGTGAACCGCTACCTCTGTGTGTGTGTGGCTCATCCTTGTTGCGAAATTGGGCACCCTCCTATTGTATGTGTTTAACCACAATTGGGATAGATGGAGCGTAATGGTTAATTATTGTGTTGTCTTTCTATGATTTTTACTAACATTGAGTTGATGACTTGTAGATTGGAGTTCTGTCAAGTTGAGGAGAAGGATTTGGTAATAAATAAATTCCTCGGTCATTTTATATTTGCACAATGTTTAGATTCTTTATCAATAGGCCACTATGGTTGCTTTATAGATAGGATAGTGAGAACTCACCCTAGAGGGTCATGCAATAAGTGATATGCTCCACTCATAACTAAAGTGGACTAAGTGCAAAAGAGGGGACCAAACTCCACAAGGGGTGCCATGGAGTTTGGAGCTACAATATTTAGGCCATTCTTGTGTAGATTCTCTAAATTTTTCTTTCCTCTCTATTATGCTATGTTTGTTGTGCTGTGTACTCCATAGTCAAGTCTACATTTCCTCTCTTACACCCTTTCATTATCAAGCTTGTGTGTGTGTGTGTGTGTGTGTGTGTGTGATGTCATATTCTAGGTGTATATGTATTTGGAAATTGGAAGAGATGGTGAGAGATTGACAGAGAAGTGTGTGAGCAAGATTGAAATTGTAAGCAACCGTTCTCCCCATCTCCTCTTCAATAGTGGTATCAAAACCTTTAGGTTCAAGGAAATCGACAATCAATTTTCAAATTCAAAGAGGGATTCTCAAATTGGCAACATCAAATTTCCACATCAAGGCTTAATCGGGGAATTAATCGGCAATTTAATTCAATAATTTTTTCTTATTGGCTATCAAAAACGGGTATGTGCAATACTTGAATCAAAGAAATTGCTAAAATTTGTGGCTTGTGAAGATGGAAGTGCGAGGGTTTGCGAAGGACTCAAGAAGATATAAAATTTGAAGAACTCAAATTAAATCGGTGATTTGGGCTCGGCATTGGAAAGCTTAGAAGGAGTTTGGAAGGAAGTGAAGACTAAGAAACTCGGAACCAGAACGCCTTGAAGGAAGAGAAGGAGTTGAGAATGGGAAGGAGAGATTCAAAGGCTTCAATTGTAGCGACAAGCTAGTCGACCAATTCCTGTGGGAATGATAGCCAACACACACCCCTGTTTGAAGTCGACCACCACCAAACCGTGCAAACTTTGCATCAAAACGGGGCCCCTGGTACATGGAGCAATTTCCTCTCTTGCACTACGGCCTGAAAAAGTTTCTGCTAGTCGCTCTCAGCTCGAAACTCCCAAACGGCGTTGTCAGTGCTAGTTTGCTCATTGCATGCCATCCTTTTCACACTTTTTTTGTTTAAAAAGTGTGCTTTAATTAGCTTTCACTTGGCCGGCCGCCCATTGATCCATTGAAGCCACTCATTTTAAAGCCACATTCACCCCCTTTCAACTTCTTAAGTCGGCTTCCAAGGACACAAGCAGTAAAAGTTTGCCACGCATCATCCACAGTCTTTGCAGGCCATCCTCAAAATCCCTCGGCTGCTCACTCTTCGCCTTCTCTCTGACCACCACTAAAGCTTCAAAGGCAGTGCATCAATCGAAGATATAAATATATATATATATATATTTATTTATTTATTTTTATTTTTATTTATTTATTTATTTATTTATTTAACTCCAGCTAGAGCTCTTTTAACCTCGCCTTGTCCAAGATTCCTCAAGCTACACAATTTTCAATTACCATGGATCTCGTCACTTGATATTGCTCAACCAGAGATAAAACTAGATGAGGTTTGATGACATAACGAGAGCCAATCCTACGACTCAAATAACACAGTGAAAATTAAATCCTTTTACCAATTGCTAATACCATTGGGGACAAGGGAGATCAAACGCCAAAAATTCAATCAGCTTGCATCTGATTTGTTCAACTGATCACTGCCTTTGACCTTATCCGGGTGCTCTACATTTGGATTGGACGTCATCATCAACCGTCAAGCTAAGTACCAATTATTTTGTTATTTAATTTACTTTCTTATTGATTCTGCATATCGATCATATATATCTTATTCTATAACCATTTATTAATTAAAAAAATTAATTAGAAAAAGAAAGAGAGAAAAAAGCACGCAATCATGGCACATCTTCCACAGTCGCTTACGATTGTTGAGCAGCTCGCAAATCTGCAACAATCTCTCACTTATGAACGCATGCGAAGGCAAGAACTTGAGGATACATTACTATACCCTGCACATGTTGAATCTACACCAAAACCAAAACCAAACAAACTTAGTAGAAAAGCCTTCACTTTCAAGGATTTTGATGGCACCAAGTATGCTAGCACGGTTCTAACATGGGTTAGTCAATTAGATGACTATTGTCATTATGAAAATTTTCTTGAACATGAAATGGTAAAATGTACATCAAGTAATCTCACTAGTAGTGTTGCACTATGGTGGAATGCCACCAAACAGCATGGTAAAAGACCACGTACATGGCGTGCATTCAAAAAATGTTTTTATCTCAAATTTTACCCACACAGTACAAAGGTAAAGCACGATGCCAATGGGATTTAATTTCCCAAGGTAGAGTAGAAGATGTAGAGGCTTACAATGATCCTTTTTGGAATGTCTCATTCAACTTCAAACTTTCGAACATGTTAGCTGCAGAAAATGAAAGAGTAAGTATATATCTGGATTGGCACTACAAATTGTGTTGAAGTGGACTGTGTGAGTTTGATTCCCTATCAAAGGCCATCAATTTGGCCCTCAATGTAGAGGAAAAGAAAGGTGGACATCAACTTCAAGTGGACTAGTCTACTAACACTAACTATAACAAGAGAATTTTTTCCTCTCCTAAATTTGACAGGAATAAACACCAAAGCCGTACCTTCTTCAAGAGATGCAGATTTGACAACTCTACTACATCCTCTCAACCTCATGGCAATGACAACACTTATATGTAGCAAAGAACCAACCAGAATCCCTCCAACAACCACCATTATAGTCAATCTTCCAATGGTAATAAAAAGGTGAAATGTTACAAATGCTTTTAGTTTGGTCATTATGCAGATAAGTGTCCAAACAACCCTGTTAAGAGAAACGGTCATTCCAACGGCCAACCTAATGAAGTCACATGCACCCAGAACCAAAATCCATTCAACACAAACCACCCAAATGGTGCATAAATTAACCTCACCAAAGATGCTAATCTCGACGACAATGAAGTTGAGGTCAACTATGGTGAGGACTATGATCCTAAGTATGATGCCAATGACGATCCTTCTCCAAGCATTCCTATACTTAGGATCATAGCCCTCAACTATGGTGAGGGCTATGATCCTAAGTATGATGCCAATGACGATCCTTCTTCAGGTGTTCCTATATCTCCACACACTCTTCTCAAAGATGAAGATATCACAATTCTTTTATATGATGGTAGTAGCCATGATTTCATCTCTACACATTTGGCACAACAACTATCTCTTTCACAACTCTCTTCAGCTCACAAAGTGAAATTTTTTCAAACGATCGACGTTTTGATTGTAAAACTCAAGTCACTATTGAAGTTTGCATTGGTGAATTCTCTCATACACATACATTTATAGTCGCACATTTGCATGGTATTGACATGATTTTGGGGATGCCTTTTTGACATGAATTTTACCCACCAATCAATTACAGAACATACACTTTAACTCCTACTCATAAAAACAAAACCCACTCCATCCAAGCACTCCTAGAATGCTTAAAATTCCCACTACTCTCTCACACTCAAGCCAAGCGAGCAATTCGAAAGCATGGGAAAACCTATGTAGTGCTTGTAAACCAACTTTCAGCTCAAATTGAAACTTCTCAAGACTCTTCACACAATGAATTTCTCTTGCAATTTAAACATGTTTCATGCATGATTTGCCTCTTAGAATACCATCATCGCATTCTGAAGACCATAGAATTGATATTATCCATGAACCTCCATGTAGAGCACCATACTGTGTAAACCCAACCGCACATAGGGAAATACAAAATCAAATCACAGACTTACTTGATCAGGTACTTATTAGACCTAGTAGTTCACCATATGGATCTCCAATACTTCTTGTTAAGAAGAAAAATGGAACATTTTGTATGTGTATTCACGATAGGGCTCTAAACAAGATCACTAATTAAGAATAGATTTCCTATTCCTAGAGTGGACAATCTTC
Organism: Adiantum capillus-veneris; assembly: GCF_014529385.1. Lineage (NCBI taxonomy): Eukaryota > Viridiplantae > Streptophyta > Polypodiopsida > Polypodiales > Pteridaceae > Adiantum > Adiantum capillus-veneris. The sequence goes on from NC_140941.1 coordinate 104,148,479, forward strand.
TGGACAATCTCAAATGGGCAAACATTTTCAACAAAATAGACCTTAAATCAGGGTATCACCAAGTTAAAATGTTTGAACAAGATTTCTAGAAAATTGTATTCAAAACACAAAAGGGGCACTATGCATTTCTTGTCATGCCATTTGGCCTGACAAAAGCACCAGATACCTTCACTCGCATGATGAATCAAATTTTCATTGACCATCAAGACTTCATCATTGTATTTTTTTATGATATTATGGTATTTAGTAAATATGTGCAAGAACATAAGGAGCATTTAACACGTGTCTTTGACCTTCTATCACAAAACCATCTATATTTGAATACAAAAAAGAGTTCATTTTTCCAAACTGAAATAGAGTATTTAAGACATATTGTATCGGGTAAGGGAATATATGTAGATCCAAAGAAAATTGAAGCTATACAATCATGGCCTACATTCAAAAACCTACCTGAGCTACGTTCTTTCACTGGTCTATGCAGTTATTATAGGAAGTTTGTTCGTAATTTTGCCTAAAAATCACACTATTTGACTCTCCTGTAAAAGAAAAACACCCCATATATATGGACTCATCTACAAAAAATCTCATTCATTGTACTTAATAGTACTTTGACTAATGCACTTGTGTTACAATTTCCTAATTTTGACCGACCATTCTTTGTGGTAGTCACTGATGCTAGTGGAAAAGGTGGTGCAGTTCTTATGCAAGATAACCATCCACTTGTATTTGAAAGTTGCAAAAATAAACCATCTGAATCTAAATTTAGTGCATATGACAAAGAGTTGACTGCTATGGCGCATGCTTTGAAAATTTGGAAACGCTATCTAATGGGTGCTGACTTAATCATTAAAAATAATGAGCAAAGTATGAAGTACTTGTTATCTCAACCCTTAATAGATGATACGCATATTAAGTAGGCTGCCTTCATTCAAAGTTTTCAATGAAACATTCAATACCAACCTAGTAAAGAAAACGTCGTGGTTGATGCTTTGTGTCAAAGACCCTATCTTAACAATCTATCATTATTATGGAAACTTCATTTGATACTATGCCTGATACTTATGCACAAGACGATGACTTTAAAACCACTTGATTTCATATGCTTGAAAATTTAGTGCAACCTTTCTTGAATACACTATACAATAAAAATTTCTTTACTTCAAATGAAAACTGTGTGTCTCAAAACCATTTTGTGTTTTGCTCATTGGAGAGTTACATAAACCGCCTTATGCTGGAGACGACAAAGGTTTTGCTGCTACTTTTTAGAATTTGTGTCGTGATTTTTATTGGCCTGCTATGAAAAGTGATATTAAACACTTTGTTTCGTCTTGTCTCATTTGTCAAAAGATTAAAGAAACAACAAGTAAGAAATTAGGTTTGTTACACCCTCTCCATGTTCTTGAAAGACCTTGGCATCACATTTTTATGGACTTTAATTTGTTACTGGTTTTCCACTCAATGCTCACAAACATGACATGATTTGGATTGTTATTAATCGTTTTTCTAAGCAAGATATTTAATTCCATGCAGAAAAACTCTCACTCACATCAAGCTACACTTCTCTTTTTAAAAGATGTTTTTCCTCATCATGGTTTGCCAAAACTAATAATTTCTAATAGAGATTCAAAATTTTGTAGTGCTTTTTGGACTACAAATTTTGAAACCTTGGCACTACACTTGATTTCACTTCTGCATTCCATCCTGAATCTAATGGTCATACAGAAGTCACTAATCGCACTATTATTGACTTATTAAAATCCTTTGTGTCTTCTCAACCCAAGAAATGGGATAATTACTTGCATATTTTACAATTTCTTATGACAACACCACTCACTCTGTTACATGTAAGTCTCCATTTGAGATTTTGTATGGTCATTATCTTCCTACTCATGCTTCAAGAGTTTCTAACATTGTGCATGTTAGAAATGGGATAATTACTTGCATATTTTACAATTTCTTATGACAACACCACTCACTCTGTTACATGTAAGTCTCCATTTGAGATTTTGTATGGTCATTATCTTCCTACTCATGCTTCAAGAGTTTCTAACATTGTGCATGTTGTTGATACTTTTACTGCAAATTTTCATGAAATTTATGAAAATGTACACTCTCCTATTAAGCATTCACAAGAACTGTACGCCAAGCATGCTAACAAGCACCGCAAAACCATGAATTTAAAGAAGGAGATTATTATATTCTTTGAATTGAAAAGAGAAGAATTAAAGTGTTGATACAAATATTTTTGTCAAGCTTACTTCTCATTTTTATAGTCCATTCAAAATTTATGCTATGATCAACGATGTTTCATTTCGTTTAGCATTACCATCACACAGGCACATTCACAATGCATTTCACATTAGTTTATACGACCCTTTTGAGGAACCACCCACACTTGTAGATCAAGAAGAGCAACTCACCCTTGACCAAATAGTTGATCATGAAACCACCACTACACGCATTGGCATGCTTTATAATTGTTATCTTTTGAATTTTGAAGGCCACCCCTAGAGAAGATGCTAAATGGATGCTTGAAATTTATATTTGAAACTTTCCAGATATTGTCCACATATTTTATCACTCACGGTCCAATTGATTCTCTATTGAGCAACTGAGGATAGTTGTTATCCCTGGAGGGAGGAATGTTACGGGATTGGGCAACCTCTTGTTGTATGTGGTTAATTATAGATGGGATAGCTGGAGCGTAATGGTCAATTATTGTGTTGTCTTTTTATATATTTTTTACTAACGGTGAGTTGATGACTTGTAGATTGGAGTTTTGGGAGTTGAGGAGACGGAATCGCATTAAATAAATTTTATATTTACCCAATGTTTTAGATCCTTTATCAATAAGCCACTTTGGCTGCTTTATAAATAGAATAGTGAGAACTCACCTTAAGAGGGTCATGCAATAAGTAATATGATCCACTCATAACTAAAGTGGACTGGCCTCCAATTTTTGGCACCAACAAGTAATATCAAATATTAAATAACAAACTCCACAAGGGGTCCCATGGAGTTTGGGGGTATATCTTTAGACCATTCTTGTGTAGATTCTCTAAATTTTCCCTTTCCTCTCTCTTATGCTTTGTTATATTGTGTTGTGTACTCCCTAATCAAGTCTACATCTTCTCTCTTACACCCTTTCATTATCAAGCTTATGCGTGTGTGTTTGTTGTCATAGTGTAGGTGTGTGTGTACTTGGAAATTGGAAGAGATGGTGTGTGAGGTGGAAGCAACCGTTCTCCCCAATTCCTCTTCAACAGTCCTCTCTCTCACTCACTTGTCCCCTTGCCAAGTAAGGCTTTCCATTTCAGATCCTCGCACACACGCACATACACACAAACACACACACACACACACACACACACACACACACACATAGAGAACAACAACCTTTGATCTATTAAAGCAAAGCCGCAGTGACGTTGCTTAGGCTCCCTTGATGACACTATACCGAAGCTCTCTCTTAACGACATAGTGCCAAAGCTCTCGCTTGATGACACCAAATCAGCAATGCTCCCTTGATGACACTTTGCCAAACTCACATATCAAAGTTAGAAGGCTTGGTCCACACAAAGTGACTTTGGGCATGGATGGCATGCATATGGAGGTCAAAGCAGATAGTAGTGACAGCAGTCAAGGCGGGGCTCCACAAGGCCAATGGGAACGGGGGTAGCAACAGTGGTTGTAGTAAGTGCAAGTTGGAAGGGACGGGTTCAGTGTGGACGTGCGGGCTAAGGGGAGGAGCTGGAGCATGCAACCGTACAACACAAGCTTGGCAAGGAAGGTGAACTTGGAGGCTGGAAACCTAGAACCTATCCTCTACACTTGCGTAAAAGACTGAGAGAGAGAGAGAGAGAGAGAGAGAGAGAGAGAGAGAGAGAGAGAGAGAGAGAGAGAGAGAGAGAGAGAGTCCAAAGGGATCTAGAAATATAAGTGCAGTAGGGATAGGTTGCCTGTAGTCTCCTCCATACACACAGCCCCCACGTGGGCTCCTTATATGATTCCACCTTGCCTTAGCTTCCTCTTCCTTGTTGGCACACCTTGCGCCTTACTCCTCTACACTCTGCACACCTCCACTTGTGTCTTTCTTATCTCGTTCAAAAAAATAGACGAACCTGGCTGGGTGGAAGCTTGCAGGCTTGCAGCCCGAGTTGCCCACCTCATGCAGCTCAGTGTAGCTGGAATTTGAAGACGCCTTAGGGTGATGGACATGATTTGAGAGAGAGAGAGAGAGAGAGAGAGAGAGAGAGAGAGAGAGAGAGAGAGAGAGAGAGAGAGAGAGAGAGAGAGAGAGAGAGAGAGAGAGAGAGAGAGAGAGAGAGAACCAACTTGAAAGCTTCTCCTTCTTTGTTTCATTTCTCAGGATGGGGCTTCTCCTCCCTGCCACACTACTCACAATACTCATCATTTGCTGAAGCATGCACGACTCAAGTTGAAGGCGCACACCACATCACAACACCGTGCGCCTTCAACTTGAGTCGTACAGCAAATGAGGAGTGCAACAAAGAAGGAGAAGCTTTCAAGTTGGTTCTCTCTCTCTCTCTCTCTCTCTCTCTCTCTCTCTCTCTCTCTCTCTCTCTCTCTCTCTCTCTCTATCTCAGGGACCAACCTTAAAATGGTGTGCGCTCCTTGCCGCACTGTCGAAGCAAGGGCCTTGCCTAACACTGTGTGCGAGCCACATACGGCTCCAAGCACACAACTAGCTTAACTAGTAAGCTCAAAAGAGGGCAATGGTGTGTCACTCACCGCTCTATGCTCCTGTCGTGGAGGATTCCTCACCGCGAAGAAGAAGGAGACGCCGCTATGTCGCGCTCAACCGATTCACCGCCGTCGTGCCGCCGCAATGCTCTCTCTCTCTCTCTCTCTCTCTCACACACACACACACACACACACACACACACACACACACACACACACACACACACACACACACACACACACACACACACACACACACACACACACACACACACACACACACACACATACACACACACACAAGGAGGTGAAGAAGAAGAAGATGGAGATGGAGATGGAGCAAGAGCACTCTTCTATTATTAGGAAGGCATTCCCCATGGTATTAAGAGAAGATTTCTAACACCTAACTTGGTCATACTAGCTTAGTCGGACTTGCTTGATGTTTAAACCTAGACAAGGGATTATGACAAAAAATACATTGAATTAAATGTTTGATACTAAGCAAATGTGCTGGATATTATGCTACCAATCACAATCAAAGCAGACAATCATAGATGCAAAAAAGATAAGGGACAATGCTAATGGACAAGAGACGCCTGTTTGTGTTGATGGTGGTGCTTGAACAGAAGAGTGAACGAGAGAAAGGTTCCATGAAGGTCCAAATCCTATCAATAGCAACACGCTCCTGTACACACTAGGAAACAAAAGGAATACCTTCAGGAGGCACATTAGTGGGAAAAGGTACCAACACTTATTGAACACAACAAAAAACATAAGGAACCCTAACCTAATTAGTTGCACTCCCCCTAGAGAGTCAAGGGAATAGGATATTGTAGAGGTTGGGGGGAAACCCTAAGGCCAAACCCCTATCCTCGTCGTCGAGATAAACAAAGTCATCATCCATGAGACCATATGTGCCATCCGTGTAGTCCTGTAAATTTTCTTCTTCATCATAGGTGCCCATGTTTACTAAGAAGTTCACTAGACGCCTATAGTTATCTTGGTCAAAAGGGTAGGCTTGTGCAATGGGAGAAACGCTCTCTACTAAGTATGGATCAGACGTGGTCAAGAGACGTATCAGCCATTCTAACTCCTCAAAATTCCTCTCACATGCTAGCGTACCTATCGAATCCCATTCACATGCAAGCACTGGAAAGACCATGTGAAATATTTGTGAAAAGTAACGAGGGTACCTCTCACCCAAGGCAGGAGTGGATGACTCTAGCGTACTAGCCATATCTGTACACACAAATAGATGATGGTTAGAGTGCAAATATTACAAGGGTCGTGTTCTTGTGCATAATTTGTTTTTATGATTTTGTGTTATGGCTCTTGCTCTTTTACTTTTTTATCTTGTTTTTGTGAGTATAAGGCTTTATATATACATTCCCTAAGATTGGAGATTAAGAGGTCAGGGGTAAAGGTTGAGAGGAAAGTGAGTGAGTGATGATTGTCAGCAAACACTCCCCCCTTCCTTGGGTAGATCATACCGTTTGAAATGAGCTCGTCACCCTTTGAAACCAATTGTTCCAGTTGGTAATAGGTGAGGATTTTTGCCAGTAGTTTTCTATTACCCTAGGTGCCTCGTCAAGTTGCAAGGGTGGTAAGGTACTCTCCCAGGATCGAACTTGAAGTGGTTCATCAGGTGATTCTTGAACACTGGGAGGTGTGGATTCTTTTGAAGCTTCATGGAGGTCCACTACTATAGATGGAGGCTGTGTAGAAGCTTTTACCTCTATGGATGTATTACATGATGAGCTAGAAGCTTCATGGAACTCCCCCCTTCCTGAGCTAGGTGGAATAAATTGGTTTTGCCTTGGAGCCCAAACTAGCTATGGACTAGGTGTGTAGCATTCTGTGATCTTTCCCTTCCCACGATCTGCCATTGGCTTTAGCGTTACACTGTTTGACTCATATGGGTTTGTTGTCGATAGGGAAGGACACATTTTACGTTTGGGTACCCAAATTTTCTCATTTCCATCATAGTAGCCTTGGGCTTCTAATAGTCGTTTTGGAATCCATCGTGATTTGGTCTTGACTCTCCTAGAGCGCGCTCTTGGTTCTCCAGGGAAATTTTTTCTTCAAATGGATGGGAGGGTTGAGGTAGTTGGAAGTAAGGCCTTGGGGACCCATTGATATGTACTCTTAGGTCGTGCAGGTTGAGTACTTGCAATATTACTGCTTGCTGCAACTACAAGTGTTGAAGTGCTAGGTTCATGGGTAGCCGGCAAAGACGCGTTAACCACCTTGGCTTGTGAATGTTGGCTATCCTTCAACTTTGCTAGAGTTTGCAACGTAGGTGACCTTGCTTGAATGATAGGGGTAAGAGTCGATGGTCGCGTCGTGACACTACCAGTATCCCAATCAATAGTGCATTTGGTTGCCAACATCCGCGTGCGTCCCAGGTTTACGTTGCCTTCCATAGCTCCCGCGGGCATGACTAGAAACCTCTGCACTATGCTTCCATTGTCATAGACAACAGGGGTCTGAAGGACTCCAAGAATAGCAGTTTTCTTTTTATTAATGCCCTTGACTTGCATCGTACTCGGGGATAGGGTCGGTTTCCCTAATTGACACCAAACTCCATAGGACAACAAATTGTGTTTAGCTCCCGTATCTAATAAGGAATTGTATAGTACTTTCCCATAGGGGCTATTTAGCTCAATTGGGTATCGTAGGGGTGGCTCAGATTCTAATGAGTCGTCATCTGTGTCCTCGAAAAATGCTTGCATGATTCCCAGATTAGCCTCTCGTTGGCGTCTAAGACGTTGTTGTCGTTCTTGAGCCTCAACTCTTGCTTGGATTTTTCTAAGCTCTCCTTGTTCCTTGGTAGCCTTCTTTTGATGGATGGCTTGCAACTCTTCCTGGCTTAAAGGATCATAATATCTTTTGAATTTACTCCCATTAAGGAATCCAATGGTTTCAACTCCATCTAGAGTCTCCACACGAATGGTACCTTGCAGGGTAATTTCACACACTCGATATGGTCCCTTACCAGCGTATTTCAATTTCTTCTTTTCATTACGTACCCCGTACATAAGAACTTTATCACCAACCTTGATGTCTTTATCCTTTAAATGGCTATCAAACCACTTCTTTCTCCTATCCTTCTCCACTAGAGCATTTTGCACAGCTAATTGCCTTTCTTCATCTAGCCTTTCCAGGATATATAATTGCTCCACTAAGGGGTTACCATCCCAACCTTCTTGAGAAGCTACTCGAAGACTAGGAATGACAAACTCCCATGGCATAACTGCTTCTTGTCCATACACCATCTGAAACGGTGTGCAATTAATAGCAACTTTACATGCAGTACGATAAGCCCATAAAGTTGATGTAAGCTTTAGGTCCCAATCAGTGCGATGAGCCTCAACTGTCTTTGTCAAAATGGAGATGAGAGTTTTGTTGGTATTCTCAGCTTGGCCATTTGCTTGGGGATAATAGGGTGTAGACTTGTGGTGAGATATCATGAAGTTTGATGTGAGTTCTTTTATTACTTCATTTATAAAATGAGTTCCATTGTCACTCACAAGTTCAAAGGGGCATCCAAAACGTGTGATAATGTTCTCAAAGAGGAACTTAGCTGTTGTTTTTGCATCCGCCTTTCGTGTTGCTTTTGCTTCAGCCCATTTGGTTACATAGTCGGTAGCCACAATGATATATCGTGATTGCGTGTTACGTGCAGCCGGACTGATCGGTCCTACAAAGTCTAAGCCCCACTTTTCAAATGGTTGGGTTACCTTGATGGGATGTAGAGGCATCCTATCACTTCTTTGTGGCTTCTTGAAGCGTTGGCATTCATCACATCCCTTTTCATCATCAACCCCCGTAGGAGCTTCGCCATTAAGGATACGAGATAAATGATCCGCCATGACATGTTTTCTCCCAGGCCTCACAACAACAGTGAAGTCAAACTCAAGAAGAATTAACAACCATCGTGTAATTCGACCTATGGAACACGGCTTCTTTACCAAATATAGCAATGCTTGATGATCCACATAAAACACAAACTTGGTAGCAAGAAGGTAATAGCAAAATTTCTTTACTGCGTAAATCATAGCTAAGACCTTCGCGCTCTTAAGATGCTTGTACAATGGACGCGCTATCTCGGCAAAGTTTAAAATAAACCTTCGATAATAACCAACATGGCCCATAAATCTTTGAACTCCTTTATAGTTCGTAGGTGGTGGCAAATCGGCAATGGTTTTAATCTTACTCTCATCTGTGGATATCCCGTTCTTGGACACTATATGCCCTAGAATGACTCCATGCTTAACCCAAAATTGGCATTTGAAAGGGTTCAATGAGATGCGATAAAATCTGCACCTTTCAAATATTTTTCGTAGATATAACAAATGCTTCTCCCAAGAAGAATAAACACAAACTTCGTCTAGGAAAGCTTCACAAAACTCCCTTAGAAATTCTTTAAACGCAGTGTTTATTAATCGTTGGAATGTAGCAGGGGCATTTGTTAAGCCAAAAGCCATAACACAAAATGCAAACACTCCAAGCTCTGTGATAAAAGCAATTTTAGCTTGGTCCTCTAATGCAATTGTGATTTGATTGTACCCAGAGTACCCATCTAAAAAGCTATAAGCTTCCTTGCCCGCAACTCTCTCAAGCACATGTTCTGAATATGGCAGGATAATGATCTCTCCTAGTCGCTGCATTAACTTTCTTGAGGTCCACGCACACTCTTAGTTTCCCATTCTTTTTTGGCACAATGACTATTGGAGAAACCCATTCTGAGTGCTCAATAGGGTATATGAATCCACATTGGATAAGTTTTTCAATCTCCTCTTGTACAATTTTGGCGTACTTAGGATTCATTGGATAGAGTCGTTGCTGGCAGGTTTAGCAATGTTGATCATGGGAATTGTATGTTGCACCACAGAAGGTGGAACGCCCTTCATGTCATGATATGTCCAAGCAAAGATATCCTTGTATTCCTTGAGGAGCTCCTTAAGTACAGCCTCTTCAGTTTCGGTAAGGTCTTGAGCAATAAAGACTGGTTTAGACTCCTCACCTGGTTCTGCTAATTCTATCTCTTTAACTACCGCTGGACCATCATAGACTCCACTGCTTCCATTGGTAGGTATTCGTTGGGCTTTGGCATACACAACCTTTCTCTCCCCCGTGGTATAAGATTTAAAATGTTTAGGAGCTGTATGTAAGTCAGTAGGCTCTTGTCCTGACAAAGACCTTTCTTTTAGTTCTGCCTCCTTTTGTTGTTGAGCTAACTCTCGATTTTGACGTCTTCTTATAGTTCGACTCAATTTCGGCTCTGTAACCTCCAATTGAGCGAGGTCAATGGGTCGCGGGCTGCACCACATGACACTCTGGAGATGTTCACCCCAATTGTCTACTAGCTTTCGATGAGCATCACATGCCCCTAAATAGCTAAGCCATTCTACAGTAGATCTTTCCTTGTTTATCCTAGCTCTCACATTTGCTCGATATCGTCATCTCTTATATGACCTTTGTTTCTTGTTAAGGTTTTGATTTTGGTAAATGTTTGAACTCGACTTGCCTAATAGGTCTTCGCTTGTATCTTCTTCACTCTCATATAAATTACCATAGATGGTTGTACTAGGCCTTGAGTGTTCAGTTTCTATACTTGATTCACTCGATGTCTCCTCAGGTTCTGAATCCATTTCTCCCTGAGATTCCGTTTCTGATGTGTATTGGCCTGAAGCCTTTGAGGAATCATCGATTTCACTCTCAGGTAGGTGTGCCTCTTTCTTATCATCGGATGTTACATGCGCTACACCTAACATGTTTACTGGTGCAATGTGTGGTATCTCTTCCCCATCTGGTGTTACCCAGGTTGTTCCTCTAGCTCCCCATGTATCTATAATTGCCGCTAGGTGCACCCAATCGACATTGTCTGACTCAGCCATTCCGGGTAGGATATCCATATAAGGAGAGTTCTCCCCAATATCCGTGTCTTCGTTACACGTGTAACAATACTGTAATGGAGCTGAGTGAATTGTTGTGTCTGATCGATTATCAATGATGAATTTATTTCCTAGAGGATGCATTCGACCACTTAAAAGATCAACTCGAATGACAGAGTCTTGGAACTGTAAGTAGACGTGGTATTTGGACTAGTTATGCACCATTTTTGCTTCCCTCATGAATGGACACCCTAAGATCATCTCAAATGACATAGGATGCTTAGAAAAATCCATAACAATGAAAGTCTGCCTTACCTTGTGTCCCAAGACCTTGATTCTGAGATCCTTTAGCATTCCAATAGGCGTAACAATAGATCCATTAGCCATTTTTACCACTACGCTTGTGGCTTCAAGGTGAGGTCGCCCCATAGACTCCTAACAACTCTTTGTCACCATGCTGACTCCCACACCACCGTCAAGGACCCCCTTTACAGTTAATCCTTTAGTAGTGATTGGTAGAGTAGCATTAGATTCATCACCTTCAAAGTATTGCCCCAACTTGTTAACGGGTACTTCAATTACAGATTCATGTCCCGCTAGGTCAGATGGTGGTGCTAAATGTTCCTCATCATTCATTACCGAGTCAGGTTTGTTCATATGTGAAAACTGTGGTAATTCGGCCTGTAATTCTCCATTGAGGAAGGCTCGAAGAGCTGCGACTAGCTCGGGGTCTTTATATAGTTTTGACATGATGGTGGTTCTAACTTCTGAAGACCTGAAATCCATCAATTTGGCAACATTTAATGGCATCTTGTGGGACGTAGGACCCTGACAAGAGAATGGTGAAGATGGAATCTCCACTTCCTCAAGGGGGTCGGGCATTCCCTCACCAAACATTCTCTCTAGTAGGAAAGGTGTGTCCACTTTCAGATGTCCTACCCTCACTCTCTTCCCGAATGATACTGGGTATAGCTAACGGCCTGTAGTTCTTGTGAGGTTGAACTTGTGTGGGAAACACTGTGTCCGACATCTGGATATGTTTGGGTTCAGGTTCTAATGTTCGTTGAGTTTCTTCCACCAAACCCCTCAGTTGTTGGACTCGTTCAATTTCCACTGTTGGGTTTGGATAGGTTCCAATCTTTCTCTTGGAATCCTCATTTTTTGTCTCTCGTGGCTTATCTTGGGGGTTCGCAACTGGGTGGTTTAACTTTGAATACTCTTTTGGTGTTCGTCGTAATTCCCTCTCGTGATCCTCCTCACTGGCTTTTTCCTTTGTAGTAACAGTTTTGGTCTCCGTGGTCTCTATCGAATCTGAGTCATCCTCAGGGTCATTCATATACACGGGATCCTCTCCTGTCCCTATGTTAGTCTTTGAACTAGGTTTTGAGCTAGAAGCATTAAGGGATTTCTTTCTTCGTGTTTTCTTCTTTCTCGCTCGGCCAATGGATGCAGCATCTCTCTCTTCGAGGATGTAATTTTGCTTTTGGAGCATCGACCGTGTGAGTGCATTCACTGGTGCTATGTTTATAGTTGGTGGTGTCCCATCAACAATCTCTATTATGTTCAATGGTGTGATTTTCAGTGCGTTTGGATTGTTAGGACACTGTGCGATCAAATGATCTATGCCACATCGATTACAAGTGAGTATTAGCATTGCCAATGCACTCCCTTGACTTGTTTGCATTAGTGCGGCATTCTTTTGCATTCTAATGGGGCACTCAGCTACTCGATGTGGTCCACCACATTCGTAGCACTGAAGAGGTGGTCTCCTGGCAAAACTATTAATGTTTTGGCCTCTTGCTGCTAGCGCAGTAGCTTGATATACCGGTTTGATTTGTCCCCAATGGTCTTTCATATAGTACATGGGACACTCCTCAAGCATGTCGACTCCATAGGTGATACTAGAGTCTATGTCCTTTTCGCAATCTACATAAGTACTAGATGACTCGCAACCTATTTGGTTCATAGGTGTAACTCTTGGATGAGGCGGTTGCGGTCCTAGCACTGGAGGTGGCAACGGTGTGGTTTGGACCGCATTTTGGGTTCTAGGGACCATGTGCTGTAATGGCAACTGTTGCTCCATGGGTGGGGTGGGCATCAATGCAGGAACTCGAGGTGAGTCTGCCCAAGCTATAGGCGGTCTATTTTCCATGATGTGTTTAAGCATTAGGCAATCCTTCGCTTGATGGCCATACCTACCACACGCGTTACAAGTCCCGTTAAACTTTACTCTGAAAGTAGGGCATTCACTCGTAGTATGTGGGCCCAAGCAAATTGAGCACCATTGTTGCTCCCTTCTTGGATACATATGAGTGTTTTGTGGAGCACGATCACCCCTAAGGCTTTCTTGGATGGTCTTGGTGAGATCTGCCAAAGTCATCTCAGATATCGTTTGCTCTTTCACGATTGGCTTTACCTTCATTGGCTCATGCCCTGACGCTTGCGAGCTACTAGACTTCGGCTCGGCGGACACTCTTTCTCCTGCAATCATTAAATTATCCTCCAATTGGATTGCATTCATGGTGACTGCTTCCCAAGTAGTGATACCTCTAATGACTAGGCCATTATAGATACTTTCATGTCGTAGTCCCCTAATGAATCTATCGAGCAATTGGTTGTTGTTGAATCGCTCGTTTGGATTGCATCGAGAATTCAAATTCTTTAGGCGACTAATGTAGTCTCTCACGGATTCACCTTCTTCTCATTGGGCTTTCTGGAGCTGAGAGGCTACACCCCACAGTACTCCCTCTCGTATGTATGCTTTTAAGAACAGTCTCCTAAGAGTAGAGTAGATCGTTTTCTCTTCTACTCTCAAGGTTCTATACCAATCTCCAGCCTTTCCGCTTAGGGTCAAACTCAAAGCCTTACACTTATGTAGCTCATTGTGCTCTTCCAAGGAATCGCACACATGTTCAAAGACTTCCATATGCTTTTTAGCATCTCCGTCTCCACTGAATTTCTGTGTGAGCTTAGCTACTTGAACTGCCTTGCTCCTAGGCTCTCTATCAGGTGCACTACGCATGTTTTCCGCAATAGAGCGACCGATAGTTTGAGCAAATGCTGCCAAATCTCCTATTTAAGCAGGTATAATGGGTGTATGTGCTCCTAGAACCACATGTGAGATGGGAGTTGGCCTTGGCCTTGGCATACGCGCAGCTCTTGGGTCCCATATTTCGTATGGTGGTGTACCAGACGGTGGTCCAAAGTTTACAAGCGTGGCCCTAGGCATAGGGGGTGCCTGATATGGCATGTTATTATTAAATGGCATGGCTCCACTTGTATAAGAGCTTGGATAATGCCATTGTGGATTGTAAGATCTTGGAATAATCGGAGGTGTAGGAGCTACATGAGGCTGAGGTACGACACGTGCACACGATTGATACATACATGTAGGTATAGTTGGGGGCACTGTGCTACTAGGCATCGGCGCAATGTTAACAAATGAACTCCATGGTGTACTTCTTGTCATGCTCACCACTGGGATATGCATGGTAGCCGTAGTGTCATTAAGAGAAAGATGAGCTAGATTTGGGAAGGTAAAGCTGCCAGTTGTGGGCTCAGATTGTACTGAGGCTCCTGGCGAAACAACATATGGAGGATCAATGGGGCTCACTGAGGGAGTCTCCATTTGTGATAGGGTTGGTTGGTTGGCCTTTCCCGTATCCAAGAATCTCATTAGGCATGTTGAAGGCATGTTGATCCCTGTGTTCTGTCTTTCTAACTCAATAATCCTATGGAGGACATCACAGACTTTCTGTTGTTGCTCATCTATGCTAGTAGCACCCGATGTGGATTGTAGAACATCTAACCAACCCACATGATAGGTGTGTCCTGTGTACCGATCAGTTAAAGCTTCTGCTTGTAGGTCATACTCCCAATTTTCGTTTAGGAATATCCCATCTAGGCCTTGCGTGCTGGAGGTTTCCCTCGAAGTGGAAGCATTATTGCTCCCCATCGCTTGCCCCTCCGTGACTGCTACCTTGGGAGCACTCGTTTGCTCGGCTGGCATGATTGTTGTCATAGGAGCCTTTGCTTTCAGGGCTCGACTTTGTTCTAGCCTTCGTAGGTTCTCAATTTCCCTCTCCCTTGTTGCTTGCATATAGCGTTCGATCTTTTGTACTTCGGCAAGACTCCTACCATCAGGTAGTAAAACCTCAGAGGGAGATAGTCCTAAAGGATCAGGAGGTGCAGTGGATGGAACATTCACATGCACACTCTCAAGAAGCATAGGGTCTATTTTAGGCATGAATGACAAATTTACTTCCCCACTCCCTTCATTTATTTCATTAACCGCATGTTCGGAGCGAGTAGCTCTACTAAGGGTCTCTTTTAAGCGGCTAAACACGCTGGACCCGGGCCGTGGGTCCATGGCATGCATGTCTTGACTTGAACTATCACGGTTTGGTGTAGGATACCCCTCCATGACTTCATAGTCAGAGGAAGAATCACTAGACGCGATATGAGGATCTTGGGTCGCGCTACCTTGAGTCCCGGCCGAAGGTCCAGAACCTAGGGTGGAGGAATAATGGGTGCCCGTGTAAATGGAGGCACTACCAATATGCTCGTGCTCTAACACTCGTCCAGAGCGTAGGTTCATATGACTTGGATCCCCTAGAAGTGTCAGTGAGTGCCCGTGAAGGCTGCTCACCTAGTAATTTTGGGTGTTTTGCAACCCAAGTCTTTTCTTATTTATTTATTTTTTGATTTTTTGGTCCTTTTTTTCTGACCCAGCTATAGAATAGAACGTGTGATAGCTCAAAACGAGCGTCTCGGTCATAGGGACGTGCCGTGCTTTACAGCCCTCCGTTTGGTCGCTTTATGCCCTCGGAATCCCTAAAACCATCAATTTCTAGTAGGGAACTAGGCCCAAATTAGAAAGTCTAAGGGTGCAAGTGGGAAGAGAAGGGAGGAGAGTGGAGGACTTGCCCCACATGCTCTCATTCCCTCTTGAGGGGGTAGGGTATATATATAAGAGTGAGTCTAGTATATATCACAAGATTGAGGACTGAGGTTTGGGCTTGGGCTTGGGGAAATGATCCCGATCCCGATCAAAATTTTAGTGTAGCCCCCCAGTCACTCACGCTTAAATATTTTCGGTTTTTTTTTTTTTAAATCCCGATCCCGATCAAAATTTTACTGTGGCCCCCCAATCACTCACGCTTAAATATTTTTTATTTTTTTTAATTTTTTTTTTAAGGCGACAACCGCGCGCGGTTTAGGTGACCCTTTCTTGGCCACACACACTGTCAACACCTACCTAACCTCTCTGTCAACAGCTCACTACCTTATCTACTTACTAACAGTGCTGCTAACCATTAACTACTCTACTAACTAATCTGTTAACCACTCTGCTAACTGCTTACTGACAGTGGGCTAACTGTCCACCTACTTCCTCTCTCACTACCTTACTGTGCAAAGACTGTGTGCAAGCAAACCTTGACAGAAAACTGTGTACAGACTATGTGCAAACAGAAATTGCTAACTGCCTTCCTACTTATTCATTCACTGCGAACAAGCTAACGACTACTAATTGTGCAAAGACTGTGTACAAACAGAAAACACAACATTATGCAGAAATCATAGAACTTGCAGACAATACAGAAATTAACAACTTGCAGAAAAATAACTCATTCCTCTTCCTCTTCCTCTTCTTTCCTACTACAAACAACTCATAGGAGAAGTACAAAGTGCCTCTTTGGCTTAGTGTAGGGCGATTCCCCGGCAGCGGCGCCAAAAATGTGCGCTCCTTGCCGCACTGTCGAAGCAAGGGCCTTGCCTAACACTATGTGCGAGCCACAGACGGCTCCAAGCACACAACTAGCTTAACTAGTAAGCTCAAAAGAGGGCAATGGTGTGTCACTCACCGCTCTATGCTCCTGCCGTGGAGGATTCCTCTCCGCGAAGAAGAAGGAGACGCCGCTACGTCGCGCTCAACCGCTTCACCGCCGTCGTGCCGCCGCAATGCTCGATCGCACTCTCTCTCTCTCTCTCTCTCTCTCTCTCTCTCTCTCTCATACACACACACACACAAGGAGGTGAAGAAGAAGAAGATGGAGCAAGAGCACTCTTCTATTGCACAAATGAGAGAATGAATGAATTTTAGGTTTAGTTGGCTTTTATATGAGCTCACCCCATTCACACTTGGGCGCCCATGCTTAGCCAACTAATCCCTTGAATGTCCCACTTAGAGTGCACCTCTCATCGGCGATCACTCTTACCCTTTTCCTGTTGGTCCGACAAGCCCGGTACCTGACTCTACCAAATACATAATACACGTCCGTCGTAGGTGATGGGGTGTCCGTGATCCGTGAGGGTTAACAAATAGCAGCATGGAATTGTAACGGATCAATGAAGCTAGATGTATGCGCATTTGAAGATAGCTTTAAGGGAAGAGACATCATTTTTTACTTGGAAACATATCAAACTCCTGGCGGCACATTACCTAGAGTGACGGGATACCATTGGGAGACTATGTGTAGACAAGAAGTGAGATCAATGCATAGAGGATGGGGGTCAAGAGAGGTGGCAATCCTATCCAGAGAGGAGCTACAACCCTTGATTCGTATTGTTCGAAGGGATGGGTAGGCCAAATATATGTGGGTCAGTGTGAGAGTAGGCCAGATATATGTGTGTTAGAGCAGAGACAGGGAGGCCACTCTACAGTGCAATATGTTATTTTTCCCCCAGCACATCTCATTATGCATCACCCAAGGGGGAGTCACCCTACATGATATTGGATGAGGACATATGGGAGTTCTCTAGGGAGACTTCAATGCCAGGATGGGCCGGTCTCAGAAAGCTTTCTATGATACCTCAAAGGAAATGTTGAGAAAATTGGATGTAAGTGATATGGGACTCGCCAGGTGTTCGCAAGATGAAGAGCACACTGGATATGGGAGATATCTCATAGATTTGGGGATTGCACATGGACTAACCATCTTGAATGGCCTCCACAGATTTCGAGCGTCGAGTGGGTTCACTTGCTCTCCTCATAGATGTTTTGGCTCAGCCCAGTTTCATACCCTCTATTCACAATTTTACAGTCGGGTCCACGTCTATTGCGGTAGCAGCAGATCATGCTCTCCTCACGTTTACCATTCCATTCTAGTTTAGCATAGCTGGAATGGCACAGACACCTATGCATATCCGATAAACTTTTAATTCAGAGACTGATTTTGTCTACGTAGATGGTATCTACAGACGCTTATGCACAGAGGATCCACGGAGACCTTTAGGAGAGCTCACTTATATATTGACAGAGACACTACAAGATGCAACAACAGAGGCAAACCCCCATACTGAGCCTGGGCAACGCCGATGTTCTGGGAGCACACCCCAAAATAGTTGGTATGATGAGGAGTGCAGAGAGACGAGAACCCGAGTTTTGTTGGGGTAAAGGCGCTCCGCCTTTTGCCCGCTCAGACGTCCAGTGTCCGACCGCCCGCCCACGTGTGTACATACCCTTATTCTTCATTACATATGAGAATAAGGAGCTTCTCATCACTAGTTCTTGAGGCTGCTCCACCCACATCGGCTTGGCTTCTCCCCTTCCCCACATGCACGCATCCGCGCACACGCACACTCACAATTGGTATCAGCGCTCCGGCAATGAACTGCGCGTGCGAGCGCTCTTTGACGATCAACTTGGAAGCGACAGAGCTTGTTGGTTATGGCGGAGCTCGGAGCTCAGGCTTGAGCTTGGCGATGGCAGCAGATCCAACACAGATCGGAGCACTCGGAGGAGATCGGACGGTTTCCCGGCTTCTCGACGTGCGTAGCCCCTCTCCGGGGGAGGGAGATCTTAGAGATTTTAATGGCATCTCTGTAGAAAAGAGATCTACATACACAGTTTGAGAGAGAGAAAGAGCTTGGAGCTCTGCAGGGTTAGAGCAGGGGAGCAGGGGAAATCGAAGGCAATAGAGCCATAAGAAGAGCGGGCACTGAGTGCCCGAGATCGGGTGCATGCCACAACAAAGGGAAATCTTGAAGCCTGTGTGCAATTGGAGCAATTGCAAAGGAGTCGCCATTCGGGTGTTCTTGAGCAGGGCCGACCACACACTCTGTCTAGTGCTCAACAGTTTTCCAAGCATAGAAGGTTTGTAGCGCTGGTCAACAAAACAAGCAAGCATGGATGTGTGGTGGTCTGTTGCACACACACACACACATCATCGAGATGCAGGGGTAGCAACACTCGGGGGCAGCCTGTACCAGGTGAAGCAGGGCCGTGAGCAGCACATTACGGGATTAAGGAGTCAGGCAATTGGTGCAGAGGCACCACTGTGGTGATGCAGGTCGAGAGCAGGGTCAAGAGCCTGGCGGCGCTGGCAGTCGTCAATGGACTTTTTTAAAATTTTTATTTTCAAGTCATTACACAATTTGATTGTGTGCAAGGGTTTGCTCCCGCCAAAGACCCTCAACCCCCTCCCCCCGACTCACATCCAAAGGGTTCGAGCTACCCCGACCCCCGAATCTCTCACACCGGGAGAGAGATAACGGATAGGTTTTTGGTCGGGGACACAGTATCGATGAACACACCCCAGCTTGAAGATAGACAGCTATGAGAGAGAGAGCTTGAGAGAAAGAGAACGAGCGTGTGAGTTGAGAGAGCGAGTGAGAGGTCAGATAGAGACCCTCTTTTGGCGTGCACTCATGGACATAGGCACACGTGTGCAGGTACCGAGTAAGCCCAAGCATCACCCGGCATCAGCCCGATTTCGTTGTCCTTTTCGGCGATTTTTCTCCCCTTCTTGCCTTCCGATTTCGGCGACCCGACATCGGTTTTGACACCGATTTCGGTGTTTTCTCGGCGTCTCGGCGATTTTCCTCTCCCACCTAGGTATCGACGGCTGAGCATCGGCTTTGAGCATTTATGGCTCGGCGCATCGCTTGCAACACCGATTTGTGGTTATTCAAATACCGCGCTTCTGCCCGGCAGCAGAAGCCGACATCGAGCGTTTTCTAAACTTTGAGCACAGGTGGCCATAGCATTGGCACTTAAGCGCGGCGATGGAAGACAACTACGACGGCCATCCCCGATTTTTGGCTTTTGACAATTTTCTCCAATTTTTGGCTTTGACAGCACATATCGACAGATACGGCTCTGACGAACCATTCCAGAGCGGGTTTTTCTTTGAGCACACACAGCTCTTGGCAGGTTTTACCGGTCGACATGTTTACCAATCCATGAGGTAGTAGTTGCAAGTTTTTCAACTGTTTTGCTCACAGGTTGCAGTGCAGCTTGTGTAGTGCACTAGAGAGCATTTTTTGCACGGTTTTGTGCAGTTTCATGCTATGTATGCATTTCTGGATATAGTTTGAGCTTGGTTAGCTCGCGGGTAGCAGATTTACAGGTTTGCAACGATATTTGGATAGGTACACGTCCATAGAGCCACTCGGTCAAGAGTGAGCCGGTTTGCCAGGCTCTTGGCATTGCATGTAGACCACTTGTGGATCTGTTTATAGAGACATTGAGTGTCTTTCTTTATGCTATTTGGTGAGACTTTTTTGAGTTTTTTCTCAGTTTCCAAGGGAAACTCTACCGGATTTTCCCAGATTCTCGCCATGGTTTATGCGTATTCACAGTTTTCTCTTTGATGGTTTAGTGGTCGAGATAGACTCCACTTTGACAGTGATTGAGTGTTTACTCTCACTTTGACAGATTTTGATAGGTTTTGGCAGTTTGGACACGGTTTGGTGTTCTTGTACCCACTCTCGCAGGAGTGAGGATTAGCGTATGCTTGTGTAGCTATAGTTAGGCAGTCATAGGTTTTGTCATATTTTTGCAGGCAGCTATCTTGTGGGATGCGTTTTGAGCTAGTTTGCTCTCTACTTGCGTATATGGTTATGCGCTTTACGCTCAGTTGAGCAATTTGTCCTAGTTTATGCTTGCAGAGTTTGCAGATTGTGTATTTGGTTTTATGCATATGTGAGCGTCAATTTTGATGCGATTGATCATGCTTTTGAGCATTGTGTAGTGTTCGAGATACCTCCCACTTTGTTGTCAATTTTTGGCATGGTTTATGGTTGAGATTGTACTTGAGGTTTTTTTGCTCAGTTTACAGGGGAGATTATGTCGGATTTTTTCCAAATTTCTTGCCATACTTTGGTTCTTAGCCATTCACTTATGGTTGCAGATATGTGTGATAGTGTAGAGTCCACTACGGTGACTTTTGAGAGACGGCGGTCTCGTTCTTGCCGATACTTGCGTTGTTGGCATTGCGATCACCCATGCCACATTAGACGTCGTTGTTTCAAACGTATGAGGCAACAGCAGAGATGTATGCATAGTGCAGACACGTATTTGACACAGGTTCGAGAGGCAGTTCTAGTGGCAGTTTATGCCAATGACGGTGATATCATGCTTGCCTCAAGTGTACCTCTTGCAAATTTGTCTATGGTTAGCACACTTTCTCCATAGTGGTTACTAGATAGTGATGCAGTTTCCATGTCACACCATGTCGTGAGTGGTTTAGCACATTTTCTAGTGGGAGACTTGGTTGTGTGCACTTGGCCGATGGTTCAGCATTTGACATAGAGGGTGCATGAGATGTTTGTTTGTCTTTGCCTAGTGGTGCGTCATACACACTATGACATGTGCGCTATGTTCCTTAGCTAAGATAGAGCTTGATCTCAGTGAGACAATTAGTAGACTTTGGTTGTCAGATATTGCTTAGATAGCAGTATTTCCAGATGCATTGCGGTTCACTAGTGATTTCCTGAGGAGCCTGCAGCGGCTTGGTATATCCTATGCATGCCTCTGAGGTTCGCGACGGTGTAGTCTCAATTTTGTTGCTAGCATGCTTTGAGCACGAGACGAGACGTGTCTCTTTCGCCAGTGATCTCCATCATGCTTAGGAGACAGAGCATTTGGTTGTGCAGGACATGCTAGTAGACTCCATAGAGACAGAGATAGAGCCGCAATGCTCTAGTGAGACACAGCAGGTGTTGTCAGACTTTGTGCAAGCAGAGGTAGAGCAGGTCTGCTCCCTAGAGACACAGACAGAGCTGACAGATATGGAGTTTGTTGACATGCTCATGTTAGAGGCTAATGAGCTGGTGCCAGGACACACAATTTTGTCTATGGGTGAGAAGGACGTCGCTTCCCTAGTGTCGGTGTTGACACATCCATACGCAGTGGGTAGTACTAATTATGTAGTGATTGCAGATAGCGCAGGGAAGGCGAGTACAACCAGGTTTGCGCATATTTTGTCAGCATTCGGGTGTCTCATGTTCGACTTGTTAGTGTCGAGGCTCGATCTAGCAGCTACAGTGGGAGAATTTGAAACAGAGATA
Organism: Adiantum capillus-veneris; assembly: GCF_014529385.1. Lineage (NCBI taxonomy): Eukaryota > Viridiplantae > Streptophyta > Polypodiopsida > Polypodiales > Pteridaceae > Adiantum > Adiantum capillus-veneris. Next base: position 104,170,372 of record NC_140941.1, read on the forward strand.
GTCACTTGTACGGTGACTGACACTAGCATGATGCTTCGTGAACCTTTGCAGGCCATACAGAGTTGTCTGTAAGATTTACATGTAGGCTCTAGCGTGGGTATGCACACTAGCCTACCACCAGAGCCGATACGATTGCGTGTAGCTCAACAGAGTGAGCCAGTGGGCATAGGTTGAGAGAGTCACATCACCTTATTAATTGTACATACTAGTAGTTTAGCTAGTAGGTCTCACTTATCGGTGCATTGCCTTTAAGTGGAGATTGTTGGGGTGGATAAAGGTGCTCCGCCTTTTGCCCGTCTAAACGTCCAGTGTTCGGCCGCCCGTCCAAGTGTGTACATACCCTTATTCTTCATTACATATGAAATAAGGAGCTCCTCATCACTAGTTCTTGAGGTTGCTCCACCCACATCGGCTTGTGCTTCTCCCTTTCCCCACAAGCACCGCACTGCGCACGCATCCGCGTACACGCGCACTCACAACTTTAGAGAAAGGTACTTCTAGGTGTCATTACTCATAGGCAATCACGGATTGCTTCTCGTTGGTACAACAAAAGAAGAGGGCATTTCTAGCTCAGCTAGAGCAGGATTTATATCAGTTGTTTTTGAGCCAGGATTCAGGCGAGGCATGGTGACTCTTCCATAAGCACTCCCCCACACCGGTCATCACTTCTACGCAGGTATGGGTCAGTATGCATTATCTCTCTACACCATCTCGGGGCAGCCACCTCTTCCATATCCGCCAGAGCCATGCCCATACACATGTGCTTTCTTTACCGTGGAGATGGTAAAGAAAGCCATTGACATAATGAAGACTAGGAGAGCATATGATCACGATGGCCTGATAGCATAGCATTTTATACATGCCAAAGATTTCCTTGTAGAGCTTCTAGCAGTGATGCTTAATCGTGCCATGTTCGAGGGCCTACCTGATACTTGGATTTTTTCCACGATTATACCTATCTTCATGTCAGGGGACCCTATGGAGCCTGGGAACTATCGCACTATCATGATTGGTGTAACATTTAATGGCCTGATAACTTATGTGTAGCGGAAATTAGCATGAACATAGTGGGCATTTCATTAGAATAGATTCCTAATGAGAATTACAAGAGTGCTTGGGTGGAGAGAGCAACAAAAAGCATAACACCTAGTTAGATAGCATCGACAATACTTTCAAAAGAGAGAGAAATTAATCTATTGACAACAGTTGAGGACCGGATTTTCATGGAGCCGGTCCCCCCTCCAAAAGGCTTTGTATTATGGTTTCTCCCATCAAGAGAGACATTGTACAATACAATTCTTTGTGTTCCTTCAAGACTAGCTAGTGCAATGAAGATGGAAACTTCATGCACTAAGCAAAACACTTAACAAACACAACTTGAATTATCCCCGTTCTCAGACCCAAGACCTCACACACCTTCGAAGATGGTGAGAGCTAGCAGGGTATGAGAGTAGATTGAGAGGAAGAAGGAGTATCTTATGAGAAAGATGTACATCTCCTCACATAATCACTCATATGTAGCATAGCTTAGCTTAGTAATTAGCTTGGTAGAGGAGATGAGCATGCATTGAAGCTTGGCTCTTGGTTGGATTTGCATCCACATGCCAAGAGAGTGTTGATGTAGGCTTCTATCTCACAAGCTTGGAGTAGGTGATGAGTTCTCCATTAAAGCTTGGGAAGAGATAGTCTTCTCTTTCTTCACACATGAGCTTGTGTGAGTGTGTGTGTGTGATAATGCCTTGCAAAAATCAGCCCCCTCTCTCTCTTGGGCGAGCCCTCTTGCTAATTGCTCTTGCTGAAGCCTCATTGGCCCTCCCCAAGTCAAGCCAATTACAATTAAGCAGCATAAGTGATAGCCTTCTGACATGTGTCTCCCTTTCCCCTTTTTGTGAGAGCTTTAGGTAATTAAATAATTAAACTAAACTCTCATTGAACCCCCTTGCCTCCTGGCCAATAGGAATCAGGCAAGCCATGGGGCTCCTGAATGCTCATTGGACCCCTTGGGAGACTACCCAATAATCTTCTAGGAGACTTAATTCTCATTGGTTTCTTTTATTAAATGTTTTTAAATTAATTAAACTAGATTTACTCTAGCTTAATTCTCATTGGTCCACTTCAAGGGTCATCCAATAGAAATTGGGCACACCTTGTGGGCATCTAGCCTAGGGAGCTGACATGTGTCCCTCATTCCCTTTGTGTAAAGGGAGCCTGTGTGTGTATGTGTGGCTTTCTCTCTCATCCCCTACCTTTAGGGATCGCCCCCTCCCATGTAGGGATGTGCAAAGACTTTTAGGGCACACACAAAGCATCCAATTTTCCCTAGGGTTGACCTTTGGACACAACCTTTGAATTTTGGAACCTTAGCATTTTGGAAGTCTTAATGGGCTGAACCTTAGGGTCTTTTTAGCCCATTGTTGCACATGGCTCTTTTGCAGATGGCCCCCCCTTTGGATCCCTATTTTCCCTCCTTTGGATCCCTACTGTGGCCGGTCTGCTAGCTTAACCAATATTCTAGCTTTTTCTCCCCTAGCCTTCCCCACATTAAATGATCAGTTTAATATGAGAAAATCATTTAGGAGAATTAGATATTGATTATTATGACATTACCTCTCTCTTGAAATCATAGTCGTCCTCGACTATGGTGTAGAGAAGATAAAGCATGTTCATGAGTCCTTTTCTTACCGGGTAGAGGATCCCTATGTTACCCTACGACATCATTCCACAATGGATGACTAGTCCATTTGGCACTTGAGAGCCTGAGGCTGCCGCAAGCATGTCTGCACATTAGTCCTATCAGTCTTCCATAGTAGAGTGACAAGCTCTACTTGGTGTTTGGGAGACGTCGTCTCCGCAAACTTGATCTAAGCATGCATACTACTTCATTTCTGTGCACAAATAAAGAAAAAGAGAGTCTTATAAGACAAAAATTTTATTCATTTTTAACATTTTGTACATTTGCTTACTCTTGGGAAGCATTGTAAGCATTGACAAGGTTTAGGTTATCCTTTAATTGTATGCCTTGCATCCATCTAGCATCTTCAAAAGGATAATTCTTAAACTTAATAAGATATCGTCGGATAGTCTTACCGCCTCTTAGTACCTTGTCTTCATGTCGGAGAATGGACTCAGGCTGCAACACCTCTTCTTGGTCCTCGATCTCCGGTGGGTCTTCAATAGTTGGTTCTTGAGGTGGCTCTCCTTTGTAAGGCTTTAATAGGCTCCCGTGAAAAGCATTGTGTATGAGCCAATGATTGGGCAACTTGAGTTGATAGGCCATCTCATTGATTGGCCTAAGAATCTGAAAGGGACCATAGTACCTGTTTGCTAGTTTAGCATAGTACTTTTGGTGACCCGTAGGATTATTGCCCATTGTGTGCCTTAATCCAGCCTTGGGAAACTTTAACAAGACCCAATCGTTTTCTTTAAAGGCTTGGGCTCTTCTGTGCTTGTCAGCAGCAGCCTTTTGCCTTTGCTGTGAGATAGAGATAGCATCCTTAATCTTTTGGAAAGATTCTTGTAGGTCTCGGCTATACTCATCTGCAGCGAAGATCTTCCCATGTACCTTAAGTAGCAAGGGACTTTTTGATCTTCCCTCAATTACCTCGAAAGGTGCTTTTCCCGTGGAAGTATGTACAGTGTTATTGTAAGCATACTCCACTAAGGGTAAGTACTTTTCCCATTGGGATCTTTGATCTACTTCCGTTACATAGGCTTTTAGTACATCGAGAATGGTTAGGTTAGCTATTTCACTTTGGCCATCAGTTTGTGGATGATAGGCCGAAGAGAAGTTTAGCCTTGTTTCTAAATTCTCAAAGAGACCCTTCCAGAAATTACTGGTCATTCTAGGATCTCTATCCGACACTATGGACATGGGCAAGCCATGGTACTTGAAAATTTGTGAAATAAAGAGGGTTGCCATTTGATGGGCTTTGATAGTCTTTTTGACAGGTATAAAATGAGATTGTTTACTAAACCTGTCTACTATCGTCCATATTCCCGTATTCCCATGGATAGACTTAGGCAATCCAAAGATAAAATCCATGGATATGCTCTCCCATGGTGAATTAGGGATTGGCAAGGGTTGAAGCAATCCAAGTTGCTTCCCTCTATCAAATTTTGTCTTTTGGCATACCACACATTTGGAAACATACTCTTGTATGTTCACTTTCATGGTAGGCCAATAGAAATATGTTTCAATTCCCTTTAAGGTAGACTGAATCCCTCTATGCCCCGCATAAGGTGGAGCATGAGATTCATACATTACTTTCTCACGTAGTGAGTTAGTAACGCATAGTCTATTGCCATAGAGAAGATAACCATCTTGTAAAGTAAATGGTTCTTCTTTATTCCCTAATGCAAGGGCTGAAATCACATCTCTAAAATCGGGATCAATAGCATACTCATCTATCATTGAAGATAGATCATTGTGAGTTGCTATGGAAACCGCATTCACTCTCGGCCGTCTTGAGAGTGCATCAGCTACTTGATTATGCTTGCCAGCAATGTGAGCAATATGAAAATGAAATTGCGAAAGGAAATTTGCCCACCTCATTTGTTTGTCGGAGAGCTTGGTTTGCGTCATGAAGTACTTAAGACTTTGGTGATCCGTTCGCAGAAAGAAAGGAGTCCCCAATAAATAGTGCTTCCATGAGTCTAAGGCATGTAGAACTACAAGGAGTTCCTTTTCGTATATGCCTAGAGCTTGCTCAACAGGGTCGAGCCTTCAACTCTCATAGCCTATGGCGTGCCCTTCTTGGAGCAAAACAGCTCCAACGCAATCACCACAAGCATCGCATTGGACCTCAAATGGTTTTCAGAGATCCGGTAGTGTAAGCACACGTTGAGAGATAAGCTTTTCTTTAAGCTTTTCGAAAGCATTGTTCTCCTTAGCAGACCATGTATACCTAACGCTTTTCTTTGTTAGGTCATGTAATGGTCCCGCAATTTGTGAGAACTTTTCTATGAAGCGTCTATAGTATGCACACATACCTATGAAGCTTCTTAGTTCATGAAGATTCCTTGGTTTAGGCCATCCTTTTATTACCTCTAACTTGGATGGATCCATTTGGATGCCATCTCGAGAGATAATGTGACCTAAATACTGAATCTCTTGCAAGAAAAATTCACTTTTCTTTCGATTAACATAAAGTTTATTCTCTCTTAAAACTTGAAATATTACCTGGAGGTGTTGCTTGTGTTCCTCCAATGAATTAGAGTAGATGATAATATCATCAAAGAACACTCCAGTGAAGGTTCGATGAGGCCTGAACAGCTTCTCCATCAAGCGGTTGAATGTGGCTGGTGCATTGGTCAAGCCAAAAGGCATGACAATGTATTCATAAAGACCAAATGTAGTACGAAATGCGGTCTTTACAATGTCTTGATCAACTATCCTTATTTGATGATAGCCACTTTTTAGGTCAACCCTACTGAAGTAGGTCGATCCTTGTAGCTTATCAAATAGGTCTTCTACCCGTGGAACGGGAAACCTATTCTTGATAGTGATCCTATTTAGTGCTCTATAGTCGACACACATACGATATGTGCCGTCTTTCTTTTCCACTAATAGCACAGGTGAGCAAAATGGAGATGAGCTTTGCCTAACCATACCCTTTTTAACTAACTCATGCACTTGCCACATAATCTCCTCTTGTTGAGCTTGAGAAACTCTATAAGGAGGTTTATTAGGCGATGAACTTCCTGGAAGAAGTTCAATTGCATGGTCATCATTACCTCATTTAGGAGGTAGTTCACAAGGGATGTCGTCAATAAAAACATCTTGAAACCCCTTGAGAAAATTGGATAACTCTCATTCCTTTTGGTTGCTTTTATTTTCTTTTGCTAAAGCATTAGGTTCATTTTGAGAGTCTTTAACAAAAATCATGTACACGGAAATAGAGCTCTTTATTGACTTGTTGAAAGCTGGTGTATGTACAATGGGGATGGTGTTACCCATTTCCTTAGCATCTATATACATGTCTTTTTCCCTGAACTTAAAGGAGATTCTCCTTTCAGGAAATTTAACATCGGCAGCCAGGCGGTCAAACCATGGTGCCCCTAGGATTACATCCTCATGCTTGAGAGGAGAGATAAAGAAGTTCTCTTTGTCCACATAGCCTTGGACATGAAGCCTCAATTTCCCGATTAAGGGAGTGACTGAAGCTTCTTGCCCCTTGAAGGCACTGTCTGCGGGTAGGACGTCTCCCATCTCGTAGGATTGTATTCCTAGCTTGGTGGCCAACTCTATAGATATAAAATTGTGAGTAGAACCAGGGTCAAAGAGAATAAAAGCATCATGTTCTCTTACCTTTCCCCAAGCATGGCATAGAGGATATCCTTTGTGGTGAGTTTGGTGAGTCTCCTCCTCTTGGATTTCAACCAAGGAAGCTCTAGGAGGATCTTGGCGGTTGTTCTTTTGGGGACAAGCACGGTACGCATGCCCTTGTTCGCCGCACTTGAAACACCGATTATCCTTACGATAACGCTCAAGCTCTTCAGGAGAGAGTTTATTCTTACCTTTGTAAACTCCCTTCTCTTTAGCTTTGTTGGAGTTTCCCTTAGGAGACTTTTGGACATTGTCCTTCCCCTTAGGCTCATTGGAACCCTTGTTTTCAGGGGGCTTATTATTTCTTTTTGCCCCCGTTTGGAAATTGATTCGAGAGGCGACCATAGTGTGGTGTATTACCGCCGATATGGTACATGGTCTTTGGGAGTTGACATACTCCGCCATTTCTTCGGTTAAGCCCGAACAAAATTGTTGCTTTTGCTCTCCAAAATCCAACTTTTTGAAGATAGTGGCTTTGAGTTGTAGGTCCCAAAACTTGTCTACATATTTGTGGATAGATTCATTGGGAGAGAGCTTTAAGCTTCACCATTCGGTGAGTACTTTGTCTTTGGCATCGGTGGCCAAAAACTGCTTCATAATGGAAGCTCTTAAAGCTTTCCATGTTCGTGGAGCTTCACCGTTGGCTCGTAGGCTAGACCACCATTGTCTGGCGGACTTTTCAAAGTGCATAGCTACATGGCGTAGCGTAGAGGACTCCGTGAAGCCCTCATCTCCAAACGCCGCATCGAATTGTTGGATAAAGGCCAAGACGTTGTCCGTAGCACCAAAGGTACCATCATAGGTAAGGAAAGAGATGCTCTTCCCTCCCTCTTTGAATTTCTTCAACTTGGACGACCTCTTCCATGCGGCATAGGATTTCCTATGGCCTCTTCTTTTTGATGGTTCAAAGGTTGCACCATCACTTTCTTCAGAAGGTGAATAATTTGAAGAAGGTGGAGAAGAGGGTGACCTCTTTCTCGCCTTTTTCTTGTCTTGATCTTTGTCGTCTTCGCCATAGTTTTCATAAGAGGAAGAGGATGAAGAAGATGGAGAAGAGGGTATCCTCTTTCTTGCCTTTTTCTTCTCTTGCTTTTTATCATCCCTCTTTGAATTATGGCGTGGAGAAGAGTGTGATGGTCTTCTCCGCTTTGGTGGTGATGGAGAGCGTTTAGCCCGCCGTCTTCGTGGAGCCATCTCCGCCGAGGTGGCGGGAGATTCGCTTCTTTCTCGTTCCTTCGGTGGAGGCTCTTGAGTTCTCCTTTGGGAAGGAGATGCATCATCAAGAAGTAAATTCTTGAGCCCTTCATATGGATTCTCTTCTTCTTCCCGAATCGGAGAGAGACCTCTTTTGGTAGTCTCACAAGGAGGCTTCCTAGGTGTTCTCTCGTCATGGTGATGAGCTTGGAGAATCCCGTGAGCACGGAGCTGCCGTTGCACTTCACTTTGGAGAGATGGATTGCCCATGGCTTGTTAAAGCCTAGAAACAAGATAGTTAACAAGCATTGAAGCATCATTAGTAGCTTGCTCATGAGCAAAATCAAAGTTATCAACATTAATTTCACTCTCTTTACTATTGTCAGCCATTCTAGCAACTTTTAGGTGTAAACTTTTTAGGTGTACTTTGGCACTTCAAGCCCTAGTTGCTACTCCTCTTTACCCCTTTAGAAAAAGCACTCAAGCTACTGTACCCGCGGCTCGAATACCATTAATTGCAAGGAATAGAAGAGAGGGTCTTTCGACACCAAAACAGCATCGGCTCCTGTCAAGCTTCTAATAGCTCAATAGTGGTTAAGCCGTAGGCAAGCCCCGTAGGACTCCACTATTAAGACCATAGCTCTCGACGGTGATGCCCCGTTAACTCCACGAAGGCAGGCGCACTGCAAGGCTGCAAAATCCCTATTCTACTTACTCACATGCAATTAATAATACCAACCATTTGTAGCTAGCTTGAGGACCTCCCTTCTTGAGCAAGAAAAGAGAAACATTGAGCTCTGATACCAATGTAACATTTAATGGCCTAATAACTTATGTGTAGCGGAAATTAGCATGAACATAGTGGGCATTTCACTAGAATAGATTCCTAATGAGAATTACAAGAGTGCTTGGGTGGAGAGAGCAACAAAAAGCATAACACCTAGTTAGATAGCATCGACAATACTTTCAAAAGAGAGAGAAATCAAGCTATTGACAACAGTTGAGGACTGGATTTTCATGGAGCCGGTCCCCCCTCCAAAAGGCTTTGTATTATGGTTTCTCCCATCAAGAGAGACATTGTACAATACAATTCTTTGTGTTCCTTCAAGACTAGCTAGTGCAATGAAGATGGAAACTTCATGCACTAAGTAAAACACTTAACAAACACAACTTGAATTATCCCCGTTCTCAGACCCAAGACCTCACACACCTTCGAAGATGGTGAGAGCTAGCAGGGTATGAGAGTAGATTGAGAGGAAGAAGGAGTATCTTACGAGAAAGATGTACATCTCCTCACATAATCACTCATATGTAGCATAGCTTAGCTTAGTAATTAGCTTGGTAGAGGAGATGAGCATGCATTGAAGCTTGGCTCTTGGTTGCATTTGCATCCACATGCCAAGAGAGTGTTGATGTAGGCTTCTATCTCACAAGCTTGGAGTAGGTGATGAGTTCTCCATTAAAGCTTGGGAAGAGATAGTCTTCTCTTTCTTCACACATGAGCTTGTGTGAGTGTGTGTGTGTGTGATAATGCCTTGCTAAAATCAGCCCCCTCTCTCTCTTGGGCGAGCCCTCTTGCTAATTGCTCTTGCTGAAGCCTCATTGGCCCTCCCCAAGTCAAGCCAATTACAATTAAGCAGCATAAGTGATAGCCTTCTGACATGTGTCCCCCTTTCCCCTTTTTGTGAGAGCTTTAGGTAATTAAATAATTAAACTAAACTCTCATTGAACCCCCTTGCCTCCTGGCCAATAGGAATCAGGCAAGCCATGGGGCTCCTGAATGCTCATTGGACCCCTTGGGAGACTGCCCAATAGTCTTCTAGGAGACTTAATTCTCATTGGTTTCTTTTATTAAATGTTTTTAAATTAATTAAACTAGATTTACTCTAGCTTAATTCTCATTGGTCCACTTCAAGGGTCATCCAATAGAAATTGGGCACACCTTGTGGGCATCTGGCCTAGGGAGCTGACATGTGTCCCTCATTCCCTTTGTGTAAAGGGAGCCTGTGTGTGTGTGTGTGTGTGGCTTTCTCTCTCATCCCCTACCTTTAGGGCTCGCCCCCTCCCATGTAGGGATGTGCAAAGACTTTTAGGGCACACACAAAGCATCCAATTTTCCCTAGGGTTGACCTTTGGACACAACCTTTGAATTTTGGAACCTTATCATTTTGGAAGTCTTAATGGGCTGAACCTTAGGGTCTTTTTAGCCCATTGTTGCACATGGCTCTTTTGCAGATGGCCCCCCCTTTGGATCCCTATTTTCCCTCCTTTGGATCCCTACTGTGGCCGGTCTGCTAGCTTAACCAATATTCTAGCTTTTTCTCCCCTGGCCTTCCCCACATTAAATGATCAGTTTAATATGAGAAAATCATTTAGGAGAATTAGATATTGATTATTATGACATTACCTCTCTCTTGAAATCATAGTCGTCCTCGACTATGGTGTAGAGAAGATAAAGCATGTTCATGAGTCCTTTTCTTAGCGGGTAGAGGATCCCTATGTTACCCTACGACATCATTCCACAATGGATGACTAGTCCATTTGGCGCTTGAGAGCCTAAGGCTGTCGCAAGCATGTCTGCACATTAGTCCTATCAGTCTTCCATAGTAGAGTGACAAGCTCTACTTGGTGTTTGGGAGACGTCGTCTCCGCAAACTTGATTTGAGCATGCATACTACTTCATTTTTGTGCACAAATAAAGAAAAAGAGAGTCTTATAAGACAAAAATTTTGTTCGTTTTTAACATTTTGTACATTTGCTTACTCTTGGGAAGCATTGTAAGCATTGACAAGGTTTAGGTTATCCTTTAATCGTATGCCTTGCATCCATCTAGCATCTTCAAAAGGATAATTCTTAAACTTAATAAGATATCGTCGGATAGTCTTACCGCCTCTTAGTACCTTGTCTTCATGTCGGAGAATGGACTCGGGCTGCAGCACCTCTTCTTGGTCCTCGATCTCCGGTGGTTCTTCAATAGTTGGTTCTTGAGGTGGCTCTCCTTTGTAAGGCTTTAATAGGCTCACATGAAAAGCATTGTGTATGAGCCAATGATTGGACAACTTGAGTTGATAGGCCATCTCATTGATTGGCCTAAGAATCTGAAAGGGACCATAGTACCTTTTTGCTAGTTTAGCATAGTACATTTTGGTGACCCGTAGGATTCTTGCTCGTTGTGTGCCTTAATCGAGCCTTGGGAAACTTTAACAAGACCCAATCGTTTTCTTTAAAGGCTTGGGCTCTTCTGTGCTTGTCAGCAGCAGCCTTTTGCCTTTGCTGTGAGATAGAGATAGCATCCTTAATCTTTTGGAAAGATTCTTGTAGGTCTCGGCTATACTCATCTGTAGCGAAGATCTTCCCATGTACCTTAAGTAGCAAGGGACTTTTTGATCTTCCCTCAATTACCTCGAAAGGTGCTTTTTCCGTGGAAGTATGTACAGTGTTATTGTAAGCATACTCCACTAAGGGTAAGTACTTCTCCCATTGAGATCTTTGATCTACTTCCGTTACATAGGCTTTTAGTACATCGAGAATGGTTAGGTTAGCTATTTCACTTTGGCCATCAGTTTGTGGATGATAGGCCGAAGAGAAGTTTAGCCTTGTTCCTAAATTCTCAAAGAGACCCTTCCAAAAATTATTGGTCATTTTAGGATCTCTATCCGACACTATGGACATGGGCAAGCCATGGTACTTGAAAATTTGTGAAATAAAGAGGGTTGCCATTTGATGGGCTTTGATAGTCTTTTTGACAGGTATAAAATGAGATTGTTTACTAAACCTGTCTACTATCGTCCATATTCCCGTATTCCCATGGATAGACTTAGGCAATCCAAAGATAAAATCCATGGATATGCTCTCCCATGGTGAATTAGGGATTTGCAAGGGTTGAAGCAATCCAAGTTGCTTCCCTCTATCAAATTTTGTCTTTTGGCATACCACACATTTGGAAACATACTCTTGTATGTTCACTTTCATGGTAGGCCAATAGAAATATGTTTCAATTCCCTTTAAGGTAGACTGAATCCCTCTATGTCCCGCATAAGGTGGGGCATCGGCTCACCACATAAAGCTACTGCTATTTTTTCTGTTATAAAGCTCTCCAAAGTACTGTTAGCCAATTGGCTGGGAAAATCATTTTTTTGGCTTGCTAGCCAGTGAGAGGGAAAGATGGAAGCAGCCCAGCTCGGGGAGGGGGTACGTGTCGTGTTTGCCGATGGGAGAAGGGGGAAGGGAACGAGTTGGGGCAAAGGAACAAGAATCCTGCAAGGGCAAGGATGCGATACATGTAGAGGAGGCGATGGCAGCGAGCAACAAGCAAGGCTGGAAGGAATCTTCGAAGGTTCAACTAGGTGTCCCCGATTTGGAAAGCCCCATTCTGTTTATCTATCGCACACGCAGTTGCATGAGTGTTTCCGGGATGTGAGAGCCTCCAAGCCTCTGGGACAGGGGCGACATGGCACGGCCTCTTGAGAAACAGCAGAGCGGTGACTTGCATCTCCAGAATCCTTTTGCAACTGCAGTACTCCATCTCGACAATGCTCCAAAAATGTCAAAACCGAACGTATGAAGTGGACTTGTTATGGAAGGAGTATTTCAGGGATCGCACCCAGTGGTGGGACAATCGCACAAGCAAGACTAGCCCTGCATTCCCAGACTTCAAACACAAAGTGACCAGAGATCCCTTGTGGATCGATGGCCGGTGCACTCCCAGGTGGGTTCATGAAGAGCTCAAAAGGTGGGAGGGGGCAGACGAAGGCGATGCAGTTTTTGGCAATGGCTTGAAAGCAGGAAAGACATATTTTATGGGTTTACTGAGAGCTTGTGCCAGAACAAAGGATCTGTGCAAAGGCAGTAGAGCACATGCTGATCTTCAGAGAGGGGGACTTTTGAAGAAGAGCTCTCTTGTGGGTGATGCACTTGTCAACATGTATGCCAAATGTGGTGCTGTGGCACAAGCACAAGAAGTACTTGATAGCCTCCCTGCTCGAAATGTTTTCACCTGGACTGCATTAATTTCTGGATATGCACAGCAGGGCCAAGGTGAGAAAGCTCTCAATAGCTTTGATCGGATGCGGGGGGAAGGCCTCGCTCCAGATGCAGCAACCTTTGCTTGCATTTTGAAAGCATGCAGAAGCATAGGAAATATTGACAAGGGTGAACTAGTTCATGATGAGATTGGCAGGAAGGGGTTGTTGAGTGATAACATTGTGCTCAGCATTGCCTTGGTGGGCATATATGCAAAATGTTGTGCCCTTGCCAAAGCACGACAAGTCCTTGAGGAGATCCCTTCCCGAGATGTTGTCTCTTGGAATGCAATTATAGCTGGTTATGCTCAGCAGGGTAAAGGTGAGGAAGTGCTGAACTGTTTCAAGCACATGCAAGGTGAGGGCCTCTCCCCCAATGCAGTGACAATTGCGTGCGTTCTGAAAGCATGTGGCAGTATAGGAGCTGCAGACAAGGTAGAACAACTTCTTGATAAGATATTTAGGCAGGGATTGCTGGGTAAAGATGTTGTGCTTGGCAGTGCATTGGTGGATCTGTATGCCAAATGTGGCGCACTTGTGAAAGCATGGCGGGTGTTTGAGGAGCTCTCCACTCGGGACGTTGTCTCATGGAATGCGCTTATAGCAGGCTATGCCCAGAATGGCCAAGGTGAGGAAGCTCTCGCTTGCTTTGAACAGATGCATGAGGAGGGCCTTTCTCCTAATGCAGTGACCTTCACTTGTGCCTTAAAAGCTTCCTGATGCATGGGAGGAGCAGCTGACAAGGGGGAACAAATCCATGATGGGATTTCTAGGTAGGCGTTGTTGGGTAAAGATATTGTGCTTGGCAATGCCTTAATCGACATGTATGTGAAATGTGGTGCTCTTGCAAAAGCACAAAAAGTGTTAGATGAGCTCCTTGCTCGAGATGTTTTCTCTTGGTCTACAATAATTGCAGGCTATGCCCAGCATGGCCAATGTGAGGAAGCCCTTAACTGCTTTGCACGAATGCAGGGGGAGGGCCTCACTCCGAATGCTGTGACTTTCACTTGCATTTTGAAAGTGTGTGGCAGCATAGGAGCGGCTGACAAGGGGAAACGAATACATGATGAGATAACTAGGCAGGGTTTGTTGGGAAATGATATTATGCTGGGCAATGCTTTGGTGGACATGTATGCAAAATGTGGCTCACTTGGCAAAGCAAGAAAAGTGCTTGAGAAACTCCCTATTCGGGATGTTGTCTCTTGGTCAGCACTCATTGCAGGATATGTAGAACAGGGTCAAGCTGAGGAAGCTTTGGATTTCTTTGAGGAGATGCAAGGGGAGGGTCTCTCCCCGAATGAAGTGACCATTGCTTATGCCTTGAAAGCTTGCAGTAGCATAGGAGCAGCCAACAAGGGACAACAAATTCATGACGAAATCACCAAGCAGGGGCTCCTGAAAAAGCATGCTGAGCTTGGTTATTCTTTGGTTGACATGTTTGCCAAATGTGGTGCTCTTGCAAAAGCACAAGAAGTTTTTGAAGAGCTCCCTTCTCAGAATGTTGACTCATGGACTGCACTAATTGCAGGATATGCTCAACAGGGTCATGCAAAGGATGCTTTGGATTGTTTTATAGGAATGCAAAGCGAGGGCCTCTCTCCAAATGCGTTCACATTTTCTTGTGTTCTGAATGCATGCAGTCACTCGGGTCTGGTTGATGAGGGCAAGATGTATTTTGCGTCCATGAGTACAAAACATGGTGTCGAGCCAGATGTAGCACACTACACTTGCATGGTTGACCTATATGGGCGTGCAGGACACCTCGACAAGGCAGTAGCAGTGATCCAGAACATGCCCTCTTCCGATGATTGTATAGCATGGCTTGCCTTGCTAGGCGCTTGTCGGAAATGGCAAGATGTGAAGATTGGCAGATGGGCCTTTGAACATGCAGTTCGGCAAGATGAAAGCGACGCCGCGGCATATGTCCTTATGGCTAATATTTATTCAGCTGCTGGTGTGAAGGATTGAAGCCATGGGAGTGAAAAATTACGCATGGAGGAAGCCGGGACATAGTTTTTTGGTTGCTTCAAGTGGCAAGGTTCATTCTTTTGAAGTTGGGGATACATGTCAGGACAAGGGTAAGACCGGAGAGCACGGACCCTAGACAAGGCTGGCTAGACATGCGTGTTCAGGGGATCCTTAAAGCCTATACAGAATATGATTGGGTCGAGATAAGCATGCCCTAGTTTCCTATGGTCTTTCAGTGGTATCAGAGCTCAGGGGGGAGAGAGGCAGGGAGGAGCATGGAGCATCTTTGTATGAGGTGCATGGCATGCATGCACGCATGCTCTCGGCAGGTTTGACGGAGACACGAAGCCGTGGGGAAAAGGAAGCTTACACGCAGACAAGGCGAGGATGGCCGTTGGCAGCAGCTACGGCTCCGAAGGGGGGAAGAGATTACACTTCTGTAGCACTTGTCGAAACAGCCTCTAGAGCCCTGCGCAAGTGGAATGGCCAAGCAAAGCCATAATCGTTGGAGAATTCTTTTTTATAATTTTGGGGACACACCAAGGAGTGGGTGTCCTTTTTTTGGGTACCCTAGATTCTATTGAAGGTAGGGTGCTCCGCAGTCCAAATTTTTGGGTAGGCATGGCTATTTGTACAAGATAGTGTTTCTGATTGCCTGTCTGATGTGCTGAATGTCGGGGTCATGTTGTTGAAGTTGGGAAAGCTGATGTAAGCTAGTTGGGAGATCAGCGAAGTCGATCCGGGTGTTCTGAGTTTGCTGAATGCATGAAAATTAGTTGCACCCCGTCTGTAGCGGATTGTGAACTCGTACTCCTGTAGGGCCAATATCCAGCGGAGCAAACGTCCTGGAGGGTGAGCAAGGATAGGGTAGGCTGGTGGTCGGTTTCTACTATGACAGTGGTTCCATGTAGGTAGGGGTGGTATTTTGTAAAAGCCCACACTATGGCTCAATGCGCAGCTGGTTGTTTCAGCTCAGGTTTTTGCGCCTTTCGGATTGGTTACTTGCAAGGCTTCGAGAGCAAGGTTAAGGGGATTGAGGAGTACTCTCTTGCCCCCATTTGCATTGCTCATCTTTGCCCGTAGTGGGTTGTGGATTTGATCCTCTAGCGGAGGTTGTGTACGCTTTTCTTGGTCACACTTGGCCGCCCAGCGGGGCTGATCATTGCAGGGTTGCGCCATCAGGTTGTGAGCAGTCTATGCACCAGCAGGGCATGGTGCCATCGCCCGCAACGGGCTTATGTATGTGAAGCCACCTGGTCTCCGTAGAGCTAGAGTGTGTTGTGCCATTGAGGAGTTTTGCAGGTCTTTTTTGTGCGGGTCACGTAACCCTTTTTGTATGCCCACAGGCTGAGGTGAGTAGACCCTTGCTCGACTTCTATTGTTTTGTATCCGTTTCGACGGATGGAGCAAAGAAGACCAGGAATGTGATTGGGACATGATTCAGGAAGCTTTGCACAAAATAACGCAGGTGCCCAAGGCTTAATTCGACTGATAAAAGTTTGCATACCCAAAAAGATTTTACAACTTAGAAGGGGATTACACAACTTTTAGTCAAATCATTTCGCAAGATTCATTGATACCGCCTGGTATGTGTATTGTTGATCCCCTGTTATTATGCACTCCCAAGGCATAATGTCAAGTTCCTTGTTTGGTAGAGCAGATGGTAATTGACCTTGGGGAAGTAACCTCTCTTGGTGATCTCAGGACTCTTTTGCGGATATGTTTCTGAAAGCACAATTTGCCTGAACTTTGACAGGGTAGGGAAAGGTCACCAAGCGACCTTTCCCTGCCTGCTTGGTGACCTCACTGTAATACTGGGACTGCATGGCGACTGGCAGATGCCAAGAGCCATGCCAGAGCAGTATTGCAGGTAAAGGTATGGGAGGAAGGGGGCCAGCACCATGATACATTGTATGAGTGATCGGGTACAGCCTGCAACAGGGTACAGCAGAAAGTATGACTGGTTACATGCAGCAGTGTCAGAGCACACATGCCATGGCAAAGAAAATTCCGCTTGCTGAGTTGGGATGTTCCCACTGGTAGAGATAGCACAAGAAGATTTAGAAATTTTCTCATGTAGGAAAACAAAGTCTTTTTCGGTATTTTTCATACAATGCATAACATCATGAGCTTCTGCTCGAGAGGCACCGCATACCTAGCTAGGTACAATTGGGGGTAGGGGACCACTGGCCCACCCTGCCCCCAATTGTGCCTAGCTAGGTATGTGGTGCCTCCCTCACAGAAGCTCATGAGGTTGAGGTAAGTCACAATGTGGGAATTATTGTGAGAATTTATCCAAAACTTCTTGTG
Organism: Adiantum capillus-veneris; assembly: GCF_014529385.1. Taxonomy (NCBI): domain Eukaryota; kingdom Viridiplantae; phylum Streptophyta; class Polypodiopsida; order Polypodiales; family Pteridaceae; genus Adiantum; species Adiantum capillus-veneris. The sequence continues at coordinate 104,187,190 of NC_140941.1, forward strand.
TAGTGATTGACGACTGCAGGAGGTCGATGGATTTATTATGGGTGCTGACAGAGCATACAATTATTGGTAATGATTGGAACATATAGGACGCAGTGACTTGGAAAACAACCGCGACAACACAAAGAATCATCTCTGCTCCGCCCTAAACAGAAGGGACTACCTCTGTCCTTAATAGCATCCCCATGTATGCTAGTTTCAAATAGAACCAGAGCAACTTTTGCCTCCGAGCACAGAAGTGTGTACGAAGTACGTATAGATGAAGCCTTTTCCAGGCTTTCCTAGTTAGTATAGTATATTCACTCTTCCAGGTAGTCTGCAACCTCTTGCACCTCAGCACCGCCAGAAATGGTTATATGTGCCCATAACCAACGATATCTTTTTCATCCACAGTCGCCATAGCACTGATCTCTGGGTTAACCCCTTCATGACGCATCTTCTGAAAGCAAGCAGCACTGATCCAGAAAACACCATGGGCAAATAAGCGAATTAAATGACTACCCAAGTAAGTGCTTGATTGAATATTTTTCTTTGTGATTAAACTTTGAACTTGCCTTCCTATACAGATATTTTTTGCAATTATACAGCCCTGCAGTGTACTGTGCCCTGCAGTATACAGTACAGCCATTTTGGTCCACGAGGACTCCTTTTTGTGGTAATTTTGCAGCAACAACAGGTGTCAAGCTGCGCCGAAATAACCAGTAGTGTTTGGCTCTTAATAAAGATGCACATATCGGATTTGAGCCTTTTCGCTGGTCAGTAGGCAGCTGTTTTTTTTTTCCTAAATGTATGGTTTTGCAGGGTTTTGTAAAAGTAACTTATGATTATAATAAGTGTGGACTTCCTTTCTACCTACCTCTATTCCCTAATTCCCACATGGACCCCTTTTACCTATGCAAGCTTCAACATGTGTCTATTCCCACCTACCTATAATTCCCATGTGATGGATAATCTTCACTCCCTCAACTTGTATATAAATCCCATTGGCTGTCCTCATTTGTAATAAGGTCTTCATTCTCCATTTAAGTGCAATCTATTGTCATTGCTCTATTTTTATCTTGCACTCTCTTATGTCTTGACATTAGCATATTAATTAATAGTGATATTAATCACATTTAAGTTAATCTCTAAGTTCTCACATGGTATCAGAGCACTCGAACTTAAGATTAGTTTTTCTAATTAGTGCTAAGAGTCTTCCATCTCTCTAGCCCACACTCGAAGCCTCACTCTCCATTCTTTTCAAAGAATCCGGAACCTCGAAAGATGGCCGAATTAGCTTCTTCATCTTCCGCATCCACCTACAAGCCCCGCTACATTATCGACAAGCTTAACGGCACTAACTACCAAGTGTGGAAGATTCGGATGGAACTCTACCTCACGCAGCTGCAACTTTGGGACGTCACGTCAGGGGTCGAAGAGCAACCTGACCACCCCAAAGACCCCGAAGACAAAGATTTAGCATACTTCATCGACACCTATAATACTTGGCATAGTAGAAACAATAGTGCCAAGATGGAGCTCATTCTCCATTGCCAAGATCGGCAAATCCAAATGGTGAAAAAGCTAACTACTGCTAGCGCCATTTGGAAGTTCTTCGAGAAGAACTATGAGCACACTGACCTCGTCTACCAAGTTTCCCTGATCAAGAAATTGATAAACACTACCATGCAAGAGGGTCAGTCATCCTCCAAGTTTTTGGAGACGTGGCAAATACTTCTAGATGAAGTACTTATCTCAGGGCTTGCCATCCCTGAAGAGCTTCAAAGTATGCTCTTATTGGCTTCTCTACCTGCATCATGAAGAGCCTTTATCACTACACAAGCCACTACGGCTAACTTGCAGCTACAAAATCTTGTAGCCAAGATCCATCAGGAGGAAACGCTTTGCGACCACAATAGCAGCTCGCAGAAGTCCACAGCACTTGTCACTATGACAAGAAACTTACGCCCTTACAACGGCAAGAAATCTCAACATTCGGGCCCTCCTCGACAACACAATAATTATGGAAGAAAGTTGCAATTTCAAAGCCACCACAATCACCAAAATTCAAAGCAATGCGCCAACTGTCATCGCTTTGGACACCTCACAAAGGACTATGGGCAACCACGCAATCAAGGTAATCGTCCTATCTCTCACCCTAACCTATATCCTTCTTACCCTCAAGGAGGGGCACGACATGGCCAACCATCTCCTTTTATTTATGGTCAACCTCATTATGCTGACATATCAAACTTAAGAGTATTTGTGCCAAAGATAGAATTACTTACAGCCATCACAAGGCTGTCCCAACTATCCGGTAGAGATGATAGTATAAGGAGAGCTCGCACTTCGTCATTGAAATTGATTTTCACTGATCGAAGTTGACTTATGTTTGTGTTAAAGTCATTTAGGTGTTCTGCAACTGAACCATTCTCTGCCATCTTTAGATTGAACAAGCGCTTCATAAGAAATACCTTATTGGATGCCGATGGTTTCTCGTAGAAGTCGTCAAGTGACTTCATCAAGTCCTCCGTGGTCTTCATCTCCGAAACATTGAAGGCCACTGTTGACGCCAAGCTTAACCGGATTGTTCGCAGTGCCTTTCGATCAAGGACAATCCATGCTTCATCTGCCATTGTTGCGGGCTTCTTCGCAAGACCGCCTAGTGGCAAATAGAGGTCCTTCTGGTAGAGATAGTCGTCAATCTGCATCTTCCAATGTTGGTAGTTTTTGCCGTTGAACTTCTCAATCTTGAGCTTCCTTTCCTCCGCCATAACTCCCACTTAATTCAAGGATTCCTTTCCTTGAGATAATTTAGCTACGAGAAAACCTTGCTCTGATACCAGTTGTTAGGAAATAAGACGTAGCTAAATAGATTTTTGAGTAGATTACTTAATGGAAAGAGATAGATTTCACACACAAGAGATTATAGAGTAGAGAGAGAGAGAGAGAGAGAGAGAGAGTACACACGATATACGTGGTTCACCCAATGTGGGCTACGTCCACGGGAAAGCAGCCACTCAATGGCTTTAGTACTTCAAAACAAGAAGTAGTTTACAAAGGGATTATACCCTTAATGGAGCTCCCGCCTTGCTTCACTCTCACCACCTCACACTCACCTTGTTGCATCAACTTCACACTCTAAAATGTGTGTAGAAATGGCCTCCTTTTATAGGCCAAAAGGGCTGCCCTCTCTTATGAGAGACAGCCATGTGTAGCCGCCCTTGTGCGAATAAGTCCAAATCGGACCCTCCAATCCGCCCATGTGTGGCCGCCCTTGAGAAGACAAGTCTGCTTTTGAATTCGGCCACCGGCCATTGAATTCGGCCACCGGCCACCGGCCATTGACTTCCGACCACCGGCCACCGGCCATTGACTTCCGACCACCGGCCATCGGCCATTGACTACCGGCCAACGGCCAACGACCGGTTGTTTTCCGACCACTTTCCGGCCGCCGTCCGGCCATAATATTCCGGCGAAAAAGAATATGCCCCTGATTCTTGTCCGTGAAAATTTTGGTTTCCGATGAGTGATTTTCCTTCACGCACGATGGCTTCTCCTCATAATGGGGACCTTACAAATGTGCGCTTTTACCACAGAAAATTACAAGGGTAAATCAGGCTCCATACTTAACAAAAATGACACATGGACTTTATGTGATTTGCCTCCTGGCAAAAAGGCCATTGGTACAAAGTGGGTTTACAAGTTGAAACGCAAGCCGGATAGTGAGATCGATCGCCATAAGGCTCGACTTGTTGCAAAGCGTTATGCACAACAAAAAGGCATAGATTATTAAGAGACTTTTGCTCCCACTTGTCGTATGACTACTGTGCGTTTTCTATGTGCATTGGCAGCTCATTTTGGTTGGGATGTACATCAATCAGACATTGTTACTGCTTTCTTGAATGGTGACATATTTGAGGAAGTTTATGTAACGCAGCCTCGCGGTTTTGTCATAAAAGGACAAGAGGACAAAGTGTGCAAATGTAACAAGGCTTTGTATGGCTTGAAGCAATCTCCTCGTGCTTGGTATGAGAAAGCTGACACTCATTTGGTCAAACAAGGCTTTCGTAACAGTCCAACAGAAAGCACATTGTATGTAAAGCGTGAGGGTGATATATTTCTCATCGTGGTTCTCTATGTTGATAATTTGCTGATCACTGGACCAAATGAGAGACATATTGCTGAATTTAAGGCTTCTTTGAATGCTACTTTCAAGATGAAAGATTTGGAACTGTTGCATCATTATTTGGGTATACAGTTTAAGCAGTGTGATGGTGGTATTGCCTTGTGTCAGAAAAGTTACATAGAGACATTGCTATGTAAGTTTGGACTTGAGGATTGCAAACCTATTGCCACTCCCATGGAAACAGGTTTGAAGTTGAGTCTACATGATGTTGGCAATCCTGCTGATGTCACTCTTTACCAAACTGTTGTTGGCTGCCTCATTTATGTATGCAACACGAGGCCAGATATTCAGTTTGCAGTCTCACAGGTCAGCAGATTTATGCATAGCCCAGGGTCTACGCATTGGCAAGCTGTCAAGAGGATTTTCCGCTACCTTAGTGGCACTTTACATCTTGGCTTGTTTTATCCCAAGGGGGGATCATTGCCGCCAGACTTACATGCTTTTTCGGACTTAGATTGGGCTAATTGTTTTGACACGCGAGTGTCCACAAGTGGTTTTTGTTTCATGCTGGGCAGTTCATGTATATCATGGTTGAGCAAGAAGCAACCTACTGTGGCCACTTCGAGTTGTGAGGCTGAGTACAGGGCAGTCTTCACAGCTACGGTTGAGTGTGTATGGCTCAGACGCCTTATGGATGATTTGGGTGTTGGACAAGACACTGCCAACACTATCTACACTAACAGTCAAAGCGCATTGGCAGTTGCGAGGAACCCAGTTTTTCATGCTCGCACAAGGCACATTGAGGTGCATTACCACTATGTCAGGGAGAGGCTCTCAGCAGGAGAGATCACCTTGCAGATCTTTTCACAAAGGCATTGTCTCGTGAGAAGCTTGAAGCTTTCTGCAAAGCTTTGGGCTTACTCCCCTTTGTGGACTGATCCTGTCCTCAGGGCATGGCACTTCCCTTTACTCATGTGCCAGCTCTCGTTCACCTCATCACTCCGGGGGGATTTGTTACCATATACATGTGGTAGTGATGTGTGTGAACACACTAGGACCGCCGGGGCATTTTTTCCCTCTTTAGGAGGTTTTTTCCCCCATGCATTGTATATACGCCCATCACTCTAGGGCTATCTATCTTTCCATTGCACACTAAGTAACACACTCTCTATTGTGTGCTTTGAGCTTCCTTCGTCTTCTCTAAGCTGTGTGAGTTTCTCTGCAACCCTAATTCCAACAATTTTTTTCCCCCGTGCATTGTATATACGCCCATCACTTTAGGGCTATCTATCTTCCCATTGCACACTAAGTGACACACTCTCAGTTGTATGTCTTGAGCTTCCTTTGTCTTCTCCAAGCTGTGGCGTTTCTCTGCAACCCTAATTCCAACATGCTCTACCTCTATCTTCTTCTCCTTCGTGTGTTCGTGTGTGTGTGTGTGTGTGTGTGTGTGTGTGTGTGTGTGTGTGTGTGTGTGTGTGTGTGTGTGTGTGTGTGTGTGTGTGTGTGTGTGTGCGGGTGTGTGTGTGTGCGGGTGTGTGTGTGTGTGTGAGTGTGTGTGTGTGTGTGAGAGAGAGAGAGAGAGAGAGAGAGAGAGAGAGAGAGTTGTGATCGAGCATTACAGCAGCATCGGCGGCGGCGAGGTGGTTGAGAACTCGGCGGCAACGACAACAACTCCTTCTTCTATGCGGCACAAAATCCTTCACAACGGAAAGCATTGAGCGGTGAGTGACACACCATTGCTTCTTTGAGCTTGCTAGGACTGTCTTGTTGTGTGCTTGCCGACATTTGTTGCTCACACACAGTGTTTGGCAAGTTTCCCACCCTTCGACATGTGCAGTAAAGCACGCACAAGGTTAAAGAAGAAGATTGATTTTCTCTTACAAAAATCAAATTCAACATATGCGGAGAAACGGGACTCAAAATCGCATGTTCAGCTCCGACAGATCCAGAAGCGAAAAAGAATTTAATGTCTTACGGAACATGGATAATGATGGGGAATTCACTAATCAACAAGCTAGAGGACATAGTGTACACAAGTTCTAAAACGGAAATTCCTAGGTTCGGAGTGACAGAAGTTGTACTCAAGTTGAGTACTGGGGAGTATAAGGATACTTTCCACATAATCGACTCCCATCTCATCAAAGAGAGTCTGGTCCTGATAGAAAGCTGCAGGAACATCTTCTTTAGACAACAATCAAAAGCTTCAACAACAACAACAGTAAGAGTCCATGAAGCTTCTCAAATCCATGTGGAGAAGAAATTGCCAACCATTGCCGAAAAAGGTAAAGCAAAGATTAACATTAAAGTATATCTACCTTGCAAGATGACTTTACCTTCAATGAGCCTCCATCAACTTCTTGTGAAGCCTCTACATCAAGAGCCAAACCATCGACAATGCAATGGAAACCAAAACAAAAAGTCTATCAACCAAAGTTCCAATCGCAACAAAGCCTCCAAAAGAAGTAAAAAAGAATCAAGCAAGTGTTAGTATCCAAAGAGCACATCAAAGTGAAAGAACCAATTTGGATACATGAAGCATGGGTTCAAACACAACAACAAAAGGTGACCGGGTGGGTAGTATCAAATGATTCAATCACTACTCAAGGATACTTCCAAGGAAGCACCACTGTTTGGGCCAAAAAGCCTAAAGTAGTAGCCTGGGTCTACTCACCTCATGAAAGAAGTTCTACAAGGAGCAAGGTGAGCTATCAACAAAAGACACACACCTCACGTACGAGAGAGAATAACAACAAAAGACTGAAGAAAAGACCTTCCAAGCAAGCAATGTGACAAGTATGGGTGCCGAAGTCAGACCTCAGCCAAGCTAACAGATGAAGTAGTGGATGATTCCAATCAAGCTACTCATAGTACAAGGATTTTATGAAGGTAACACTCAAATATGGTCACCAAAAATTGTAGCTCAATCTGAAGTAACCAAGAGAAATCATGCAGCACAATCTTCTACCCAAAGGCAAGCAATGACAACCACAAGCCAACAAAAGCCAATTACAACCAAGGCTGCTACAACCTCTATATGAATACCTTGTCTTCAATTGCAAAAGCAAGGCTTTTACAATGGAAACAATCAGATATGGATACCAAAGCGTAGTGTCCATCAAGACATCAAGCAAAAGAAACAAATGCAAAATACGGTCACACATGGACCAAAGACAGGGTGGGTTCCAAAATTGCTTCAATCACAAAAAAACCACACCTATTGATAATCGCTTCTTATGGGAGTTAAAGTAAAGGCTCCATTAATCACTACAAGTGTTGAAGGACTTGTTTCACAAAGCAGTGTCGACATACAAAGAGCAAGTCAAGAGGAGCCAAAGTATGCCAACCTAGTGATGGACAAAATGGTGGCATCCAAAGACCAACACAATGGAAGAGGCTTAAATTTTTAGAACTTATGGAATTGGGTTTTTGGCCTTGAATAGGTAAGTCAAAGTTTCCATTAAACATACATGGCATAAAAGTCATAGTCGGGCAGCTAAGCCACCAAATGAGCGAGGCGTTAATCCCAAACCTTCATGTAATATTCTCTATGGTCTAAGCTTCTTAGCTAGTCTAGGTACTGCTCAAGCTAGAAGAGTTGAGTATAATTGTCTTATGTCACTCATGCTCGTACAGGTGAGCATAAGAGTCAAAGTCTATGTAAATTATATGTGGTGAAGTGAAGGAGGAAATCCAAAAGGCACTCACGCACTAAGCACAATGAGGTATGATTGGAGAAGCTTCTACAAGGAAAACCCTTCTCGGAAATGTGAAAGCTATTGTGACGTCCTTTGATTTCACATGTGCTACATTTTTTCCTTGATGCACCCATCATCTCCATCTCTAACACTGCATGCTTTTGTTTGAAAAATTTCTCATATGCATATAGAGTGTCCCATAATCGGTACTTGCATTAGGCACTCTTCCTTTGTTTCTCCCAAGCACTCACATTGCATGGCGGGTACTTCAAGAGGAATTGCTCAACCACAATAAAAGCGTATACTAAAGGCACTTTTTTCCCACTGGGTTTTTTTCCTTTGGTCATCCAGGTTTTAGACCCTAATCTAAAAACCCTCATCATCATCATCTTGTATATATTCCTTCTACATCACCAATAAGGAAATGGCTGACCAAATCAATCGACAAAGACTTGGAGTTACAACTGCATATCCCATTGTATTTATCAAGAGCATATCTTCCTTGAAGGAAACTAACAAAGCTTCAGCAAGCAATGGAAAAATGAAGAATGGCCTACAATGACAAGCAATGACAAATTCAGAAAGCGAGCTATCAACAATAATCATATGTAGCTCACAAAGTGATTCAACATTGGCTACCTATTGCAGACAATTCAAATTGCAGTGGACCTTGAAAGCAAACCCATCATAAAGTCCACGCCACAAAGAGGATCAGTTCTACAAGCTCAAACACATTAACATCCATCTTTACAGGGCGGCTAAGACTGGCAACAAAGAGGTGAATGCACAACAAGAATAAAATTTGCCTCGAGAATCAAAGATCAAGTCACATATCAACAACATGGCAGATATGAATCACTCAAGGAAGGAGGGAGTGTCATCAACGCCAAAGCTCTTTCAAAGCTAAAGACCAATCTTGAAGACAAATCTGCAGACAAACCTAACAACAAGGTTGCACATGGTCATGTCAAGGGACGACACGAGCTAGGAAGGTGGGAATGTTGCGGAATTGATCGGACGAGTGTCCACCTGGTCGAACACGTAGTCGGACACTACATTTGTACTCTTATTATTTTTCCAAGCTAGTGTAGTGATACTTTGTGTAAATCTTGATTCCAGAGTAGCAGGTCAATTCCCTGAGTTGTAATTTTGTCATGAAAATTGTAAAAGTCCATATGAGACGGCCACTAGCCATTTAGAAAGCCCTAGGTATAAAGATCAATAACTCTAGTGTGAAAGGAGGCTTATCTTTAAGAAGAGAAAAGAGCTCTGTTATACGTATGCTCAAGCTACAAAGCGGCTCCAATTTGTAATCATCCCAACTAATGATTGGGTGATCCATTTTCAGTTTTGAAACTTGCACTGTGTTCCTCTTTCCTTTCTCTTTCATGCAAGTGTAAGCATTGTCAGTTTTGTTGTGGTTTGTGATATGCGTTTGTGAGTCTTAATTACAGATTTGAGTGCTTAAATAGCTGATTTTAGTCGTTTTGACCATAGGAGAGTGTTCTTAGAACATAGGGCGACCTTTCTGGACTAATCTGATGCAGTTTTCAGGACCTTTTTCATGATGGATTGTGATTTTGATACCTTGTCGGATTGCAACCAGACTTGGTAGGATAGTGTCTCTAGGTGTCCTAGACCTCCTCCTAAAGTTTTGTTGCATTTCAAGTCCGTTCGAGTGCCAAAATGGCATGATGACTTAGAGTTGGGTGAAAGGACAACGACAGATTTCCCTGATCATTGAGTGATTGATTTTCTTGTAGAGTTGTTGCGTTAGCTTGTTAGGTTCACTTCTTGAGAGTGACAACCTCAAAGAGTCTATGCACCCCATTTGAGTCACTTCCATGAGTATTGACATTATGTTAGTGCGAGATCGCTATGCTACAGACGTCCATCGCGGTGACCCGCTAACATATAGGCTCAAAAAAGGGAAGGTGGCATTTATTGCTAGAAAGTGATTTGGGTCACATGTGGGAAAAAGGTCAAGTGGCAGGATTATACAAATTGGCGAGCGGGTCTTTTCGAGCAATGAAATAATTGAGCAAGTCCCTTCAAACAAGCTAGATTAAAGAAGTTTATAAATTATACAATTTCTTGAGCTTGAAGACCAAAGTAATCTAGCCAAATTCACAACACGTGGCGATGGTGCATATCTTCAAGACAATCTATCCTAATGGCTCAAATCCACACACTCCTGACATATGATTAATGCCGGACTCACATAACAACTCAGGCAATCATATGAGTTTCTAGAGAAGTGTAGCCATGAAAATTAAAAAACTTGCATGTCTTCTTGCATAATTCAAGACTCACATGCCTGATGCATGGTGCCATGACCCCTTGGCTTTACGTGCTCCCTCCTTGTCTACCCCTCACCTCACCCAATACTACTTGTGTGCATCAACTAGCCTTCTCCATCACATTTAATGGTGCTAAACCGCTAGTATCCCGTTTGACTAAGTTTTTTTTTTTAAATCATTGGCCCCTCATTTGATGCTTTCAATTTTTTATTGAAATCATTGGCCTCTTCTTACGTAATGGGTCTACATAAAAACACACACACACACACACACACACACATTTATCCAGCTAACAACATAGCAATTGTATTCCGCAAAGAAACGAAAGTCAAGTGAACTAACACCATTGAGGAATCAAATGCAATTGGCAAGTTCAAGAGATATTGCCGAGATGTTGCTATTTCCACCTCCTCTTCACTTAGAAGTTTATAATTACTTTTTTCCATAATCTGAGAACAAATCTGAGTCTCTGTGTGTGTGTGTGTGTGTGTGTGTGTGTGTGTGTGTGTGTGTGTGTGTGTGTGTGTGTGTGTGTGGAGATGATCATTGATATTGAATATTCCAAAACCTGTACAATAGAGTGTGGCTGTCACAAACACAAAATTACAAATCCAAAATTTCTAAAACTATCTCATCCTTAATGCTGTCATCATTAGGATCGGCAGCACCTACTCATCCTCCTACCTACGAAGCCTCGTAGAACCATTGGTAATGGCAATGTTGCACTGAGTGGCTCGCTCCACAATTTCCGCTTCAAAGTGGAAACATAATGATCAATCTCAGCATAAAACTTCTTGTTGTGCATCATAAGGAGGTCCGGTTCAGCAAAATGGTGCACCAAAAATTTTGGAAAACCATCGGGTAGCACATGCCTTATCTTCTTGTTTGAGTGATACCCAAGGTTAGGCATCAAAATGCACCCTTTGAATTTCCTCCTGACACGTGAATCAATACCCTTTGGTTTGAGCCTCACCATGCAGCCCCCTATGCTACTAAAACTCTGGGCAATGAACTTCCTCATGGTTCTTCTGGTAGCCCTCAAGCTAGCCTGCCATGCCCTCAATGGGGCCTTACCCCGTCTCCTATGCAGATCCACTCCTCAGGCTCTCCAGACGCTGAAGGTGCTGATGCCTCTTGCCAATGATGCTAGCGGTGCCAACACAATCAATGAGGCACTTCGAGCCACCCTCCCTACGCCGGTGGTAAAACCCGCTCAAGCACAACATGTTGAAGGTGATGCCAACCATGGTGAGTCCTTGCCTACTCCTGACCATCCCATGTCGCATGCAAAACTCGAGACGGGACCCTTGACATTCCTGCAACCAACTTGGTCGAATCAGCAGTCAAAGCTGACACCGCCATCATGGAAGCATTTATTGCTCCACTAGAGGTCCCTTGCTCAGCAGTCGACCATGGTGTTACTATCCTTGCAGACTCTCGCCTCCCACCTCTCACACCTATGCCACGGTCTACTGCTCCCCGATCTCCTGCTGGTCTGTTGCTACCACTCTCGCCTCCCACCTCTCACACCTACACCTTGGTCTGTAGCTCAATGGTTTTCTGTTGCAACCATTCCGTACCGGCGCGGACTGATTGTAGTAGCAAACCAGTGCGGGTAGGGTCATTTACAAAAAGGGAAATTTACAAAAATACCCCTCCTAAGTTTCCTTCAAATTTCAAAAGTTCCCAAAGTACCCCCCATATTTTGTCCTAAATTCCCATTTAATGCCCTTTAGATTTTCCAAAATTCTCAAGATACACCAGTGTTGAGATTAAATTTCTTCAAAGATAAAAAAATTTGTAGCTTTCATAAGAACACCGATTGTCTATCAATACAAGATGCTAAAACTAGAATTTGAGTTAGTTATGTAGGCTCTGTAAACAAATTGCTTCATTATTTTTTGAACCTAATTGCCCTTTTTGTGAGGTAATTTGTGACAAATTACATGCTAAGCACTCAAAAATGGATCTCAATTGTCAAAAAGGAATAAAGATTAGAAAATCTTGAAGAATCCAGCCAAAATAGATACAAGGGTATTTTGGGAATTTGTAAAATTTGAGGGTATTTTGAGAATTTCCACAAATTAGAGGGTACTTTGGTAGTTTTCTCTTGAAAAAATAGCATATGTCAAAATGAGTTGGGTTCCAAGCTTTTGTGAATGGTTTATTTTTTGTTGTCGTTTGTCTCACTTGCACCTACAATTACTGTGTTTTGCCCATTTGTTGCTTCTTGTCCATAGAATCACGCCCACACAATCTGGCTCTTCCTAAATATCAGACTCTCAACAATATGGGATCCTTGAGAGCCTGCCATGTAGCCGCGGGAACAACCTGCTTAGTAGATTAACCAGTTAGGAGCTTGTTCCACCAAACATGTTTGAACATAGGCTACAAATGAACATGAACTATGTTCAACATAGCTTGGGATCCGAACTAGGGCGGGCTACGAATGAGCACAAACTCTGTTCAACACAAGTTAGGATTTGAACCAACACTCTTGATTCATTCCAACATGATATACCCCATAGCACTAATGATGTTCGCTTACAGTAAGATATTTATCCTAAGTCACATATGACAATACTGTGATAGATTGGAGGGACATTGGATTGTAGCCATAGACGTCGGCATGTAGAAGAAACATTTCTATTGTACCTATGTTCCTATGATGGTTGCTCTTGTTTACCTATTGCTGCAAAAGATCAAGCAGGCTTTGGAAGTTGTAAATCACCATTCTTTGACCCAGGACTAAAAGATTCTTTCAATCTTGCCTGGATATCCTAGGATTAGACAATTCTCTAGTTGTGCCATGGCCTTCGGGTGTTTTTAACAATGAGAGCACTCACATTATAGAAGCTTTTAAGGAATTGTTGCTTCATGACTTTATCTTTGCATCCAACAGGAAAATGAACCTGAGACTTTGGCCTTTCCTGTGTAGGAGAACTTGCATTTGGCCTTGGGTCGTATCATTTCTGTCTATTGATCTCACAATAGACTCGTTAGGCAAGAAATTTTCTCAAGAAAAGTGGTTCCAAAAGCAAAATGATCGGATAAAGTAGCAATTTGGAGGTCTTGCAAGGCACCTCTTAGAGCTTTATTTTATCCTTAAATTTGCAATTAGGAGGGCTCAGAGAATTAAGAGGCATCTTAGAAGCCAATGTTGTGCAAGCTACCAACAAACTTAAGCGAGACGAGAAGTTTTGACTTGAACTTTTGGTAATTAGTAAAATGGAGCTTGCCAAATTTTTTACAACCTATTTTGAGAGGAGGTATGCCACATGGAATTGAATTGTATATGTTTAAAGTATGAAGAGATTGCTTGTGCCTTGTGTATTCAATTTTTATATTTGTTCTAAAATCTCATTTTTTGTCGATTGAGTGTTAGATTTGTGTAATGAAAGTAAGGTGCATGGCGTAATTTTTCCCTTTCACCATTGTTGCTATTGTATCAATTTGCTCGAATTTGTCGTCGCTCGGTTTTTTTGTGCTCGGTGATTAGAAACCCCCAAGTGGCATGTGGCTATACCAAATAGGATGTGTCTATACAAAATAGCATGTGACTATAAAGAAGTATATGTTTAGGAAAATCTATATAGTGGGATGCATGCATGCACATACGGGTGCATACTTGGTATGCTTGGCTTTAGGGGTTGGTCATGTATTGAGTGTAAGCTAAAGGCTTACCTCAATAGACACCCCCATAAGCTGAAGTTTATACGAGGTGCATGGATTCTAAGTGAGGGATTCTAACATGGGCTACATTGGGTAAGTACATGGGGCTCATAAAGGTGGAATCTGATGCAAGAGATGATAGGTCTTACCTCAAAACTTTGGGGTGGAGGTGTCTAAAACCCATTACAATACATCCTCATAGTGTTGACATCCCCTTCCTCTTCTTCTTCGTCTTCCACAATGTGTCCTTTACCTTTGGAATCTCTAGGATTCTTTTTGTTCCTAGCATTATCTTTGAAGAAACATAGGTTGGGTGCATGTCCCTTCTTATTGGTGGACATAGTGCTTGTATACATGCAAATATGGATGCAACAGGCTTGTTCAGAATGCGATAATACTTGTGTTAATGTATGGCTTGGTGTTACAAGGGCCTTTGCTAATCTTTAGATTAGATAGTTCATACATATCAAGGGGAGCTTTGTGCAAATGAATCCTCATTGCACTTTACAACATTTTGACCTAATGTGAAGTCACTCTTCACTTTTGTGAAGCACATCTTCACAGTGGCTGAATATCTTGAAGCTCGAGGTTCATGGGAAAAAGCCTTGCAAGAAAGTGTTGAGCTCGGGCTTGCTCAAGGAAGGTGCCAAGCCTTGAGGATTAGTGAGACCTAGGAGCTTAATTTGAGAGTGTAAGAACATGGGCTTGGTGGGGGGACAAGCCCCTCTTAAAGCACCCTTAAGTTTGTGGGAGCACCCCTTAGAAGAATTGGGCAATGCGGGTAGGCCAGATAGAATGCAAGGCTAAGAACACAAATTTATGGTCAAATTTGTACTAACTTGTTTTCTTTTGATCTAAATTTTCATTGAACTTCACCATTAGGCTTAGATTGAGTACTAGAACTAGGTATAAAAGTCTCACCCCCATATGTGATCAATGATGGATCGTGATGCATGCTCCTAAGAATTTGTAAAATTTGACCACACAGACCTCATCTAAAGTGTCAAACAACAAGCCTATGATCTTTTCATATTTGGAAGCCATAACCACATGAAAAAGTTAAACCTTGACTTAGTGATCTCAACCTTGCAATATCTAGCATAAAATCCAAAACAATGATCCAATTTCAAAAAAGATCATGCCAAAATTATCTACTAATTGTGTGATCCAAACCATTTCATCAAAGATTATAAATTGCAATCCATGTACCCAAAGCCCATTTTCACAAGCCAGTTGTACACTTGTCCCCAAGGCTAGTCTAAGTCTAGTAATGAAGTTCAAAAAAAGAAAAAAGAAAATGTGGATTTCCGTCACTTTCTTTTTTTGAATGTACCACCGAGATAGAAATTTTAAAATTAATGAGTTACTAAGTAACAATTAGAGTAATGTACTTAATGGAGAGAGATGACATACACAAGAGAGAGATTGGACAGAGAGAGAGAGAGAGAGTACACAAGATATGCATGGTTCATCCAAGTGTGGGCTACATCCATGGGAAACCAACAAATCTATGGCTTTACACTTCAAACGTGAAGTAATTTACAAAGTGCTTAGAAACTCTTCATGGTTGTTTGCCTGATTCTCTCTACCTTGCACTTATTGCTCTTCTTTCTTCTTTTTTCATGTGTAAAAGAATCCTAGATGCAAAGGATCCTCTGTGGGCTACCCTCTCATATGAAAGGTATCTACCCATGTGTAGACACATCCTTCCATAATTGGCCACTAGCCACCGGCCATTGTAAGTTTGGCGGTTTCTAAGCCTCACTCTATCTTATTGTGTAGAGATAGCAAGAATCAAATGTCATATCGTGGTATGGAGTCGATACGACTAGTGCATGGAGGCTAAAAGAGGTTTTCAATCTCTTGGAAAACACACTCAATCCCTATATACTCAATGCAACACTCAATTATATGTCAGATGGCAAAATCTAATTGCCACATTGGCAAGAAAATCTTGATGATTCAACAAGAAAACAAGTTCCAATCATCACCAAACTTACATAGCTTGGGTAGAGATATTGGCAACAACAAACTCATGGAATCATCACAAGAAACTTACAATGCCACGTAGAGCTTTCATATGTTGTGAACTTGTTGAAGTAGATGGCACTCCAAATGGGCAATCCACAAGGGAGATATGAGCACGAGAAGTAAGAGAGAGAGTATACAACAATTAGAGACAAAACATAATTTATTATCCAAAAACTTCATAAGGGATTTTACAAAAAATATCTTACAGTTTAAAAGTGTCAAACTGGCTCAAATATTGGGTAGAAAGGGACTGGAGATCTACAATCTGGAAGCTCGTAGCCCTGACTATCAACTTTAAAATTCCATAAAAATAACTAAAACTACAAACTTTGGACATGATGGGTTTTTATATCAAAAGTGAATGAAGTTGTAAATTATGAGTTCAAAGTGAAGTCACTTTGTTAGTTGCTAACATTCCCCCCCTCCTAATCTACCATATTGCAAGGTAGTGCTTTAGCTTTTGTCCTTTATACTACTAGAGTGCTTTGAGAGATTCATAGTACTTAATATGCAGCTTCTTGTCTCCTTCAATGAGTAACTGGATGTTAATAGGGCTTTTGAGTTCCTTGACAGAGTAGCCGACAAATCTAGTGCAAAGATTTTCAATGACAAGGCCAAAGATTTTTGCTTGAAAGTGAGAATCCATGCATAGAAATCCTCTTCACATGCATAAAATAGGATGGTAAGAACATGACTCATGCATAGATTCTGTGAAGAACTTTGTCAAGAGGTTGATATGACAAGTCATACCACAATCCTTGATTGCCATCAAGAAAAGACATCCATGAGGTATATACCTGCTCAGCTTGATGGAAAGCTTGCATGCAAGTCAAGATCATCTTTTCACTTTTGATAAACATGCAAGTCAAATTTGTTATCCTCTTGAAGATTGCAATAGCATCTGTTAAAGTCTTTAGCATGTAGTCTTCATTGGTTTTACATTTTGGTGGAGGGAGCTTGGGATAGTTTAACTAGATAGGATGTTTCTTGAGAACTAGATGGGTTGTGGATGGGTTTCCTAACCTCACTCTTATCTTATTGCAAATATAGCGAGAACCACAAACATAATTGTCAATCCATGGGATGAAGCTAACTTGACTACTGCATAGAGGCTACAAGAGGTCTGTTCCGCTCTTTTTACCTGAGTGGTTTTACACACTATGGAATCATCTTCGTTGTCTCCTAAGTAAGAGGGTAGTGTTTTTAGAGTAAATGGTTTAGACATTCCTGATGCTTCAGAGCCGCAATCCCCATACAAGGATTGTATATCAATGTCTAGATCAGGAGGTAGATTGTCTAACCAAACTTTCCCTATTGGAGATGACTTCAAAATTATGCTCCCATCATTAATCTCTCTTAATTTTTTCCATAAATATCCTGGACAGTCTTCCTCCACAAACATAATTCCATCTAAAGCATCTTCACTGTCAAGCACTATGAGTTTTGGCTCTTTAGTTTCATGGTGGGGTTCTACCACCACTTTGGATTTCTTTTTATTGGTTTCCACCACAAGCTCCTCAGGTTTTGCTATACTCTCAAGCTTGGATTTATGTTTTTCCAACATTTCTTGAGTAGTTCTTACCAAATTTTGATAAGCTTCAAGCTTAGTTGCTTACATATTTGGAGAAGGATAGTTCCATTTGTTTTCCATGTTTTGGCCTGCTTTAAGCCCCGCTTGGAAAGCTTCCAAGCCTGCATTGATGGGCTCAAAAATTTTGTCTACCAAAATTGATTCTCTAGATTTTATTGTGGCTTCCTTGATTTCACTCTCAGTTTCTTTCATTTTTTCTTGGAATAGTTTCTTGGCTTTTTCCTCAATTTCATCCTTTTGTTTTTGTTTCTCATCTCATACTTTTGACTTCTTCTTTTCTTGGTCTTTTGAGAGGAATTTTTTATATTCTCTGATTCATCAAAGGAGTTATGTTTCTTTTTATTAGCTTGGACTCTAGTGATCACCTTGATTGGAACAATAGGTTCACTTTCTGAAGAGCTACTAGGTATCACTTGGACTACATTCACCACTGCTTTTCCCTTGTTTAACGGATTTTTTGGACAGTCTTTAGGGAAGTGTTCACCCTTTTTGCAACATTGTGTACAAAAAGCTTCAATTGGCTTAATGTTCTTGTCAGGTTCTGAGCATTCATTTTTCCAATGATCATCTGCACCACTATTATGGTAGTTTCTAATCTTTGTCTTAATCATGGGTCTTACCATTGGAGGTCTAACACCTTGATTAGCTACAAAGTACATCGGTGTAAGCTCTGGTGTACCATAAGTCATAGGTTCTTTCATGAAGGTGGATGTGAATTATACTACTCTCCTTCTACCATTATTGTAGATAGATTAGGCTAAACATAATGTGTAACAGGCACTGGTACTTGTTCATCTATGACTCTTTCTGCATGCATTTACTTTATAGGCACTGCATTATGTCTAGGGTATGGAGGTTGTTGACCCAACACTGGTTGTGGTCTTTTCATACCCATCGGTGGTCTTTGTGTTGGGGCCATATTAGGTTGGTATGTACATGGGTTGTCCTTGTGGTCTCATAGGCACATATTGAACATTTTCATCGTAATTTGGTTGGTAATAGTAGTCATTGGTCTCATGGGTGGTCCATTTACCCTCAATAACACACCATTTTTGCGGTCTAATTGGTTGTCCATGTTGAGGTATCCCTTGCCCCGGTCCTCCCATAGGAGCTTTCTTCGTATTCTTCATCATCCTTTTGAGCATGTCTTCTATGGTTGTAAGTGGTGCTGAAACAATGACACTAACCTTTCTTCTTGCACATGGATTTTTTTTTTCCAATCTGGAGTTTTCAATATTGGTGATGTGGTCAAAGTTGAAGCTTCTGAAATGATTCCTTGCATTCATTTGTCCACTCAAAATGAGTGATAAGGCTATTTTAGTTATGACTACATACATGTAGATAAATCTACAACAATAGCCACTATGTCCCATAAATGCGTGAACTCCCTTTACGTTTGTCAGTCTAGCCATCCCAGTGATCACTGCCACCTTCTCCATGTCTATGGAAATCCCATTTTTTGATACAAAATGTCCAAAAAATTTTGCCATGTCTGACCATAAATATGCATTTTTTAAGATTTAAACATATCTTGTATAGATGGCATTTCTCAAAGACATGTCGTAAATGTTTGAAATGACTCTCTCTTTTTGTAGAATGCACACAGACAGTATCCATGTATACTTCTAGGAAATTTTGTAGATATTTCTTAAAAGCATGGCTTATTAGTCTTTGGAATATTGCCGTTGCATTGGTCAAGCCAAAAGGCATGACCCTATAAGCAAAATTTTCCCATTCCATGGCAAAAGCCGTTTTAAGTTTATCTTTAGGATCTATGGTCAATTTTACTGGTATTTCTAATTCTGAGCATCTTGCAATGTATTGCTTCGTCCTAGTTGTACAATCCCTAATAGACTCACCTTGTTTCTACTTGAAGCTATAGATTTGAGCTACCGTATTATGTTTGATCCCAATTTTGGAGCATGAAGCTAGAAATCCCTAAGCTAATGTATTTAAATCCATGATTGACCTTGGTGGAATGTTTTGGAACCATGTCAAAGCTTTTCCTTCTAAAGTCATTCCAAATCCCTCAAACTGACTGTGGAAATCAAATATGTCTTCTGCTCTTAGCACTTGCTTGAAGCTAGCTAAGTGGTCATATGGATCCCTAGATCCACATTATTTTTTGATCCATTTTTGAAAATCAGCTGGTCTGACACGTCTGTTTGGCTTAGCTCCAACTCTTCTGGCAGTTGGTATTGTCTCAAGTCCTTCAAACCAATTTGTTGGAAATAGTGACTCATGTAGCCATACACTGGCTTTAATGTCACTCGGTTTTCTTTGTGATGAGGTAGCTTTGGGTTTTTTTACATTGTTCCCAAAAGTTCTCTCGCGGAGTTCCTCTCTTGGAATAGGATTAGGTCCTTGCCCCAATATCCAATCTCTTATAGAGTATCTTTGGTATCTGGTCTGTTCTACTACCTCCTCAGGATTCATCATAACAAAGTTATTGTTATAACAATTTCTAAATAGATAAGATGGTATGTCATGAAATATAATATTTAACTTTTCTCATATTAAACTGATCATTAAATATGGGAAGATAAAAGGGGAACAAGAGTTAGGATATAGATATATGCTTCTAGATCTATCTCAACAAGGGATCAAAAGGAGAAATGGTTGCATAGGGATCCAAAAGGAGATGGTCTACCCAAAGAGCAATGTGCAATAAGTGCTTCTAGATTTACCTCAGCAAGGGACCAAGAGGAGAGATGGTTACATCTCAATAGGGGTCCAAAAGGAGGTAGTCTATCAAAGAGCAACGTGCATCTAATGGAGCTTAAAAGACCTTAGGGTTAGCATCATTAAAGACCTCCAAAAGTTAGTGTTAAAAATTCCTTTGACCTTAGGCAAGCTAGGGCTAACCTTGCGGTGGGAATCCTACCCAAGCATGAGATGCTAAGATGCTTAAAGTGGTTGTGGGAACCTTGCCCAAAGCTTGAGGTGATTTTTATGCTTAAATGACTAAGGTCCTTGAAGTGTTCAATTCAAATGTAAACTATCAAGAGGCATAAAATATTTTCATGCTTGATTGACTAAGTGGTTGAAGTATTCAATTCAAATCAAATGATTTAATAAGCATAAAAGACACATGTTCAAATGATCCTCCACATATGGCCCTCATGATGTACTTAAATTCTATTGGATAGGTTTTAAAGGGGTCCAATGAGAATTTAGATACATAAAAATAAATAATTAAGTTCTTTCTCTCAAAGACTAAAAGAGGACACGTGTCCAAATGAAATAATTAAATAATATGAGAGAGAGAGAGAGGTGTGAACCAAGTATGAGAGGGGGGTATACTCTCCCACACACACACACACACACACACACACACACACATTCTCTCATTGTGTGGAGTGCAAAGTGCAAGAGCTCCATCTCCTTCTCTAAGCAAGAGCCTACACCAACACTCTTGGCTATGGAATGCAAATCCAACAAAGAGCCATGCTTCAATGCTTAAGCTTGACATCTTCTTCATCTTTATTACTATGCTATTATGCTATGCTACACAAGAAGAGTGATGATAAATGAGGAACTATTTTTTTTTCCTATGAATGATTCTTCTTTCTCTTCCCTACACTCGTTCCCTGCTAGCTCTCTCCACCTTCAAAGGTGTTTGAGGCCTTGGGATGAGGATTGGGATAGTTAATGCTTTTTGCAAAGTTTATGCTATGCTCGTCGTGCATGAAGCTTTCCATCTTCATAGCATCACCAAAGTCACAAGGAACACAAAGATTGTATTGTAACAAGTCTCTCTTGATGGGAGAATCTATAATACAAACAACTTTTGGAGGGGGAGCCGGCTCCAAGTAAATCCGATCCTCAACTATTGTCATGTTCTCTAATACTCTCTCTCTTGCAAAATTATTGTTCATGCCAAGTTAATTAAGTACTATCTTTATGTTGCTACCATCAATTAAGTTCATCCTCTATATTCTCAAAGTGATCTCGCAAAATTGCTCACTTTAATTCTCTTAATTCCACTATTCTCAAAGTTCATAGGCCATTTCCATTACATTGGTATCAGAGCATTTGGTTACTCTTTTCTTGCTTAAGAAGAGAGGTCCTTAAGTAGCCTATTAATGGTCGATTTTGTTAATTATATTAGGGTAAGTAGGATTGGGATCTATTATCAATTTTGTTGAGCCCACTATGTGGGATATGGTGCACACCTTGGAAGCTTTGGTCTTAATAATGGGATCTTTTTAGGGTCTTTTTAGACTTGCCTATGGCTTTACCATTATTGAGCCATAAGAAGTCCAAAAGGAGCTATCCCTCGGCAATTATGCTATGTTATACCCACTCCACTACTCTCTATAATTAACCAATTTGAGCCGTGGGTGTAGATACTTAAGTGCTTAGTTTCAAAGGTTAAGAGGAGCAGCAACTAAGGTTTTAAATTGCCAAAGGATACACTAAGTCAACACATAAGTATAAATAGCATGGCTGACAATAACCAAGAGAGTAGATAGAAAATTAATAACTTTGATTTTGAACATGAAGGTGCTAATAATGATGCCCCCATGTTTATCAATTATCTTGTTACTAGGTTGCATCGAGCTATGGACAACCCTACTTTGCAAGCCAAAGTTAACAATTTTGTGCTTATGGAATTTCCCTTCCTCTTCAAAGAGCTTAGGAGGTCTCTTGATGAGACTCCCAAAAGAAGACTCTCTCTTATAAGAGAGGAGGAATACAAAGAACGAGAAAGAAGCAAATCCCTAAGTTCCTTTGAAGATGTGGCTCCACAAAGGTGGCGGTCTAAACTGTCGCCAACTCCTCCCAAGTGGAAACAATCAACCCATAGTCCTTCTCCTTGTCATTCCAAAAGGGAAGAGAGGAAACAAAGGAAGAAAAAGGCAAGAAAGAGGTCACCCTCTTCTCCTTCTTCTTCACCTTCCTCCTCTTCCAACGAAAGCTATAGTTATTCTCCTAGAGAATACAAGAGAAGAGGACGTCACAAAACTGCGAAGGTCCCAAAAGCTCAAGAAATTCAAAGAGGGAGGAAAGAGTATCTCTTTTCTCACCTATGATGGAACCTTTGGTGCCCCATACAAAGTATTGGCCTTCATCCAACAATTTGATGCGGCCTTTGGAGACGAGGGCTTCACGGAGTCCTCCAAGCTACACCATGTAGCTATGCACTTCCATAAATCTGCTCGTCAATGGTGGGCTAGCCTTCATGGCAATGGTGAGGCCCCAAAGACATGGAGAACTCTACAAGTTTCCATCATGAAGCAATTCCTTGCAAGCGATGCAAAGGACAAAGTTCTTACCGAATGGAAAATTTTGAAGCTACTCTTCAACGAGTCTATCCACAAATATGTAGACAAGTTTTTGGATTTACATCTCAAAGCTACATTCTTTCAAAGGATAGACTTTGCCGAACAAAAGCAATAATTTTGTGCGGTATTACCTGAAGAAATGGCCAAGTATGTCAACTCACAATGGCCTAGCACTATCATCGAAGTCATCCACCACACTATGGTTGCTTCAAGGATCAATTTCCAACAAGGGGCAAGAAGAAATTTCAAACCCATGGAAAACAAGGATCAAAATGAAGCTAAAGGGAAGAGCAATGCTCAAAACGCTTCCCAAGGCAACACCAACACCAACAACAAGAAGTCCAAGGAGAAAGGAGCTTACAAAGGTAAAAAGAAGCTCTCTCCCAAAGAATTAGAGGCTTTTTTGTAAAGACCATAAATGCTTTAAGTGTGGGGAGCAAGGATGTGGTTATCGCTCTTGCCCCAAAAGAAATGTGCACAATGACACTCCTAGAGCTTCCATGGTTGAAGCTCCAAAACAAGATACTCATTGCAAAGGTTCATACCTCTCCTATGCTTGGGGAAAAGTAAGGGAGCATGGGAGCATGATTCCCTTATTCTATTTGAACCTGGCTCTACTCACAAATTTATATCAACAGAGTTGGCCACTAACTTGGGCATTCAAGCTTTTGTGATGTGAGGTCTGTAACTTCCAATGGAGATTTCAAGGGATAGTACGCCTCTGTTACTCCCTTGATTGGGAAATTGAGGCTTCATGTCCAAAGCTACATCGACAAAGAAGACTTTTTTATCTCTCCTCTCCAACATGACGATGTTATCCTAGGGGCACCATGGTTTAACCACATGGCTACCAACATAAAGTTCCCTGAAAGGAGAATCTATTTCACCTACAGGGAAAAGAACATGTACATAGATGCTAATGAGTCGGGGAACACCATATCCCTGGTAAATACGCTTGCTTTTGATAAGTCAATGAAAATCTCTATTTTTGCGTATATGATTTTTGGTTAAAGAATCTGTAAATGATTCTATTGTTTTCACAAGCAGCAATAAAGGGAATCAAGAGGAATTAGAGTTGTCTAATTTCCTAAATGGATTCCAAGATGTTTTCATTGATGACATCCCTAGTGAGCTACCTCCAAAACAAGGGGATGATGACCATGCAATAGAGGTTCTACTAGGAAGCACACCGCCTAATAAACCTCCTAATTGAGTTTCACAAGCTCAACAAGAGGAGACCATGAGGTAAGTGCATGAATTGGTGGAAAAAGGGATGGTGAGGCCTAGCTCCTCTCTATTTTGTTCACCAGTACTTTTAATGCAAAAGAAAAATGGCACATATCACATGTGTGTCGACTATAGAGCACTAAATAGGATCCCTTTAAAAGAAAAAATCCTGTGCCGCAGCTAGAAGATCTATTTGATAAGTTACAAGTTTTGGCCTGACAAATTGTCCAGCCACATTCAAACTCACAATGGACAAAAATCTTCAAGCAACTCAAATTCTGTTGAGGAGTTCAAGTGACACCTCCAGGTAATCTTTCAAGTTGTGAGAGAGAATAAGCTTTTCATTAATCAAAAGAAAAGTGAAATTTTTCTACAAGAAATTCAATATTTACGTCACATTATCTCTCAAGATGGTATATGTATGAATCCATCAAAGTTGGAGGTAATAAAAGCATGGCCTAATCTAAGGAATCTACATGAGCTAAGAAGCTTTATTGGTATGTATGCATACTATAGACGCTTCATAGCAGAATTCTCTCAAATAGCAGGACCATTGCATGACATAACAAAGAAGAACGTTAAGTACTCATGGACTGCTAAAGAAAAAAAATGCTTTTGACAAGCTCAAGGAGAAGCTTACCTCCCAACCAGTCCTTATGCTTCCACATCTCTCAAAGCCATTTGAGGTTCAATGTGATGCTTATGGTGATTGCCTTGGAGCAATTTTGCTTCAAGAAGGGCATGCCATAGCATATGAGAGCCGAAGGCTCAATGCCGATGAACGGGTCTTCTTGGACATATACAAAAAAGAGCATTTAGCTGTTCTATACGCCCTAGACACATGGAAGCACTATCTCTTGGGGGCTCCATTTATCCTACAAATGGATCACAAAGCCTCAAGAAATTCATGACGCAAACCAAGCTCTCCGACAAACAAATGATGTGGGAAAATTTTCTTTCCCAACTTAAATTTCATATTGCTCACATTGTTGGCAAGCACAATCAAGTGGTCGATGCACTTTCACGACGACCAAGGGTAAATGTGGTGTCTATAGCAACTCACAACAATGATCTATCTTTTATGATAGATGAGTGTGCTACTGTCCGAGACTTTAAGTAGGTAATTACAGCCTTTGCATTAGGGGGGGAGGGAAAGAACCATTCACCTTGAAGGATGGTTATCTTCCAAACGAAAATAGGCTATGCGTTACTCACCCCACACAATAAGAAAGTCATGTATGAATCCCATGCTTCTCCTTATGCGGGGCAAAGAAGGATTCCATAATCTACCCTTTGAGGAGTAGAAATGTATTTTTGTTGGTCTACCATGAAAAGTAAACATACAAGAGTATGTTTCAAAATGCGTGGTATACCAAAAATTGAAATTTGATCAAGGGAAGCAACTTGGATTGTTTCAATTGACAGGCTTAGCAAGAAAACACACTCTATGCCTATCAAAAAGACTATTAAGACACATCAAACAGAAAACCTTTTAAATCTCAAATTTTCAAGTATCATGGCTTGCCAACATTCATAGTGTCGAACAAAGATCCTAGAATGACCAGTCATTTCTAGAAGGGGCTCTTTGAGAATCTAGGAAGTAGATTAAATTTCTCTTTCTTAAGATTAAAAAATTCTGTAAAAATTTCTTAAGCCAATCAATGAGATGGCTTATTAGTTAAAGTTGCCCAGCCATTGTCTCATTCACAATTCTAACCATGTGAGTCTACTCAAGCCTTACAAAGGAGAGCCACAAAAAGAACCAATAATGGAGGACCTGCCAGAGATCAAAGATCAAGAATAGGTGTTGCAGCCGAATCGATTCTTTGACACGAAGACAAGGTACTAAGAAGCGGTAATGTTATCCAATGATATCTTATTAAGTTTAAGAATTATTCTTTTAAAGATACTAGATGGATGCAAGGAACCAAGCTAAAGAATAATATGAACCTTGTCAATGCTTACAATGATACACTACAGTAAGCAAATGAAAATGCATTTTAATTGAACAATGTTTTTGTCTTATAAGACTCATTCTCTTTCTTTTATTGTGCACAAAATTTAAGAAGTATGCATGCTTATGATCATGTTTGTGGTCACAACATCTCCCAAACACCAAGTAGAATTTGTCACTCTACTTTGGAAGTATAATATGGACTAAAGAGTAGACATGCTTGCGGCATCTAAGTCTCCTGAGCACCAAAATAATTAAGTTCTTTCTCTCAAAGACGGTAAAAGAGGACACATGTCCAAATGAAATAATTAAATAATAAGAGAGAGAGAGAGAGAGAGAGAGAGAGGTGGACCAAGTACGAGAGGGGGGTATACTCTCCCACACACACACACACACACACACACACATGTCCAAATGAAATAAGTAAATAATATGAGAGAGACAAAGAGAGAGAGAGAGAGAGAGAGAGAGAGAGAGAGAGAGAGACAGAGAGACATGTGGACTAAGCATGAGAGGGGAGTATACTCTCCCACATATACACACACACACAGATTCACCTCAGCAAGGGACCAAGAGGAGAGATGGTTACATCTCAATAGGGGTCCAAAAGGAGGTAGTCTATCAAAGAGCAACATGAATCTAATGGAGCTTAAAAGACCTTAGGGTTAGCTTCATTAAAGACCTCCAAAATTTAGTGTTAAAAAGTCATTTGACCTTAGGCAAGGTAGGGCTAACCTTGAGGGAGGGATCCTACCTAAGAATTAGATGCTAAGATGCTTAAAGTGGTTGCGGGAACCTTGCCCAAAGCTTGAGGTGATATTTATGCTTAAATGACTAAGGTTCTTGAAGTGTTCAATTCAAAGGTAAACTCTCAAGAGCCATAAGACATTTCCATGCTTGATTGAATAAGTGCTTAGAGGCATAAGACATTTCCATGCTTGATTGACTAAGTGCGCGCTTCAAGTATTCAATTCAAACCAAATGACTTAATAAACATAAAAGACACATGTTCAAATGATCCTCCACATGTGGCCCTCATGATGTGCTTGAATGCTATTGGATAGGGTTTAAAGGGGTCCAATGAAAATTTAGGTACATAAAAATAAATAATTAAGTTCTTTCTCTCAAAGAGGTAAAAGAGGACACATGTCCAAATGAAATAATAAAATAATACGAGAGAGAGAGAGAGAGAGAGAGAGAGAGAGAAAGAGAGGTGTGGACCAAGTATGAGAGGGAGGTATACTCTCCCACACACACACACACACACACATTCTCTCATTGTGTGGAGTGCAAAGTTCAAGAGCTCCATCTCCTTCTCTAAGCTTGTTGAGAAATGGAGAGCCTACACCAACACTCTTGGCTATGGAATGCAAATCCAACCAAGAGCCATGCTTCAATGCTTAAGCTTGTCATCTTCTTCATCTTCATTACTATGCTACGCATGCAGAGTGATGATAAGTGAGGAACTATTTCTTTCTCCTATGAATGATTCTTCTTCCTCTTCCCTACCCTCATTTCCCGCTAGCTCTCTCCACCTTCAAAGGTGTTTGCGGCCTTAGGACTAAGCTTGGGACAGTTAATGATTTTTGCAAATTTTATGTTATGCTCGTGATGCATGAAGCTTTCCATCTTCATAGCATCACCAAGGTCACAAGGAACACAAAGATTGTATTGTAACAAGTCTCTCTTGATGGGAGAATCTATAATACAAACGTCGTTTGAAGGGGGGACCGGCTCTAAGTAAATCCGGTCCTCAACTATTGTCATGTTCTCTAATACTCCCTCTCTTGCAAAAGCATTGTTCATGCCAAGTTAATTAAGTACTATGTTTATGTTGCTACCATCAATTAAGTTCACCCTCTATGTTCTCAAAGTGATCTCACAAAAATGCTCACTTTAATTCTCTTAATTCCGTTATTCTCAAAGTTCATAGGCCATTTCCATTACATGGTAGATCTATAGAACCCTTCTCTTTGATTTTGAAGATATAGATGATTTTCATGGGTGTTAACTGCCCTGGTTTGGCATGAGAGGTCCATAAAAGATCCTTCACAATCCTATCCTCACTCCAATCGTAGGATTATCCGTGCTAAGCCGTTTCAAAGGTTTCAGATCAACTTGATCGTATTCCTCGAATTCTAAAGTCAGTGGACCTTCTTTTGCTACCATATCCGGAATTATTGTATTCACTTCTAACCCCCATTTATCTATTACATCAGGATTTTCAACTTTTACATACTGAGTTCAGTTTTTATCCATATACATTTTTTCTTGTTTGTTTGCCCTGATTTCCTCTTCAAACTCTATGTCATGGTCATCAATGTGAATGGCATACTCTTCATTAGGATCCAGGGAAACCTGAGCTCCATGGACATTAGTCTTATAAAAGGTGAGTATGTGCTTATATGGCACTATTGTTTCGGCTCCTGACTGAGTCGAATAAGAAGACTTTTCAGATGTTGAGTTTGAATAAGTGTTTGAGACTTCTTCTAAGATAGTGCCCAATTGATCACCTTGATTCACACTCTCTTCGGTGGATACTCTACTAGCGGTCTCTCCAAATATGCCTTGATTTGCTACTACACGACCAGATCTAAGGTTCATATAGACTTGTTAAGCCCTGGATAGCGTACTTACCGGCGGATTATATTGTTATCGGTTTTTTTTCTCTTGGCTTGAATTCAACTCCTATCAAGCTCCCAATTATTTGCCTGCAACCTGGTTCCTATGTCAATTTTAACCAAGTTAGCGGTTTTATCTCAAAGACTGTATAATTTTTGTTAACTATTGTGATTGGTCTATGTATATCACTTCAAGTTGAGCCAAGTTAGTAAACAACTGAGACTTCCAAATTCTACCATTGCAAAGAGCTAAAGGACTAATCTGCAACCTAAAAACTGAGTTAACATGTACTAATTTGGATTCGACGGAACCCAAACCTGACCAGTGGCCTTGTATTATGTTATTCTAAAATTGTACAAGCTCAAAAGTTCAAAATCTTCTCAGTAGGGCTCAAAATTAAATAATCTGATTATTTACTTTTCTCATTTTTTAGAATTGTTTTTCCATATAGACACCTTGTTGTAGTCTCAGAGAGAGAGAGAGAGAGAGAGAGAGAGAGAGAGAGAGTCACAAGTTATCTACTGTTTAGTGTTTGCAGACTTGATTTTCAAGAATCTAGCTTAAGTCTCCATTTTGTGATCCAAATTTCACCAAATTTGATATGTGGAGTCTACTTGATATGCTTGACCTTGTGGTATAATCAGTTGTGCAAAAATTCTCAACTCTAGAGCAGATATAAATAATTGCGATTATTCACTTCTGGGTTTTTTAACAACTTTTTGCCACAATGTTGATACAAACAGGTAAAGCAACTCAACTTAAGCTCCCTAACAAAGTTTCACTAAGTTTGGATAATCCCTGCTTAATTTGTCAACAATTTAGTGTTTACAGACTGACTTTATAAATCTGGCCACAATTTTCACTTTATAGATCCAAATCTTACCAAATTTTATATTAGTGCTTAATACAACATGATAGAACTTGTGGTATGCTTGGTTGGCCAAAAAAGTTTGAAAATCGGACAAAAGTAAATAATCACAATTATTTGCTTATGGAAAATTTTAGCATATTTTTTATCATATGAGTGTACACACATGTTAAACACTTTAATCTAAGCCTCTGAGTCAAGTCTCACTAAATTTGAGCAAGGTTTATCAAGTCAAACTCAATTTCTCGACAATCAATGCAGATTTCAGTTTTTATCAAGTTTTTGGTTTGTTTTGTGATCCAAATTCTATGAGCCTTCACAAATGATGTTTGTAATCATGCATAGAGTCTCTGGTATCAATCCTTGTTCAATTTTGAGCTAAAAGTAAATAATCACGATTATTTAGTTTTGGCCTAAATTGAACATTTTTTTTAAAATTTTTCAATGGTAAGTCTTTTTGTTACATGTTTTAAGCCTCTGATTCAAGTCAAAACTTAATTTTTCCTAAATTCTCAAGAAAATATAAATAATCTGAGTTTTTGCAAACTCTTGAAAATTTGCCTCAAATGCATCCTTATGCACTCACTGGATCATACAACTTTTATGAGTATAACCTCATACCGGATTCAATGGTTGGCAGTCTTTTGGTGTTGTTTCAAGCCGTAGACCTAAAATTTTGCAACTTCACATAAACAACTCAAAAAGATGATTCGTTTGGAGTGAGCAATGATTTGAGATCGGCCACCTCGGATTCTACTTACCCTACTCTTAGGTTCTATTGCAATTGGGTTGTGGAATGTTTCCACAAACACTTGTTTTCTTGTTTTTTATGGTTTTTTGAGCCTTGATCTTAAGACTTGTCTCGTCCATCAATCATTCTCAAAATCCTTACCTAATCTTACAATCCTACAAGGTACATAGCAAGTACAATCTACTCCCACGTTACCTCTACACAGCAAAAGACGACACTCTTAAGCTATGCGGTTTTAAAGAGAAAGTTTGACTCTAAGTGATCCTAGAGGAAGTTAAAGAACAACTACACAAGACACTCTTGTTTTTCCTAGTTTAGGTCTATTCGTCCTCCCCGACAGTGGCACCAAATGTGGATGGGTTTCCTAACCTCACTCTTATCTTATTGCAGATATAGAGAGAACCACAAATATAATTGTCAATCCATGGGACAAAGTTGACTCGACTAGGGCATAGAGACTACAAGAGGATGTAAATCTCTTGAAAAACAACAGACAAATCGCATCTAACACAAGCTACACTCAAATGACCTAAATCATCAAAAGCTAGTCGCTAATTGGCAAACAAAACATGGCCGTTACAGCATCGAATGACATCCAAATGTTATGAAACTTCTAGGACAAGTATAGAAGACTTAAGCACACATACTTATGGTCTCAAAACTCACTTTTGATGAAGTGCAAAAAATGTGATTATTAACAACAACGAGATTTTGACCTAGTCATTTCTGACCACAACTGCATGTAAATGCTTAGCAATAATCCCCGCCTATGCTTACTTTGTGATTTCCTAGCTTAAATTCCTACTTATGATGAACTTAGGCCACGGGTTGGCGATGCCAAAAGCTACGAATTACCATGATATGTTTACGTCAATGCGTACTAGACCTCTTACATGTGGTTGTAACGCAACAGACAGCACTGCAATGTGACAATCGACAAGGGAGATGGAAGCATGAGAAGGAAAGAGTGAGCCTCGTTAGCTCACACTGTGTATTTCTTATCCAAAACTTAGAATTAACTTTATAAAATTGGCTTTTATACCTTAGCCAAGGTTTCTTTGGTCAAAAACTAATCCTTTGGGAGCTCTAACTAAGGATAAATTGATACAATCTGGAAGCTTATAGCTCCGGCTCATAGATTACAGTATCTACTTGTCAAATAGGAGTTACAATATTCCGGATTTATCAAAAGCATAAGTGTTTTTACAATAAAGCTCCCAAACAATGTTACATGGGTTAGCTTGCTGCTAACATGGGCTTCTCCAACTCCTCACTCTTGGCATTGGTAAAATTGTTAGATATTTTTGGATTTCTTAAGGAGATTGCGTATAAAGAATGACATATCAAGGATTTCTCCTTAGCCACAATTTCCTCCAAGTGGGATGTGTCCTTGCACCCTCTGTTGCTTGGACTTTGAGAAGTCTCTCTTTGATCTTTAGGAGGAGTTCCAAACACCGAGCAACATTTTCCGAGCGAAGAAAAAATCGAGCAAAAAGAACCCACGAGTTTAGTAGGAGGATTTTTTATTGTAAAATTTTTAGGCAAATTAACAGAGATACATTAACAAAAAGGATTTTTATATTCCATTTTGAAAAAAATACTAATTAAATAAGGTCTCATTTTATTCATTCAAACAATTAAAAAAGGGGATTTGTAAATACCCCCGAATGCAAACTATATAGGGGGGGTCTCAATAGTGCACCCTCCAATATAAGTAAATAAATAAATTATATATATATATATATATATAAAAGAAATTTTTCAGCTTCCAATCCACTATTCAATTAGGCGACTTGTCAAAGTCAATGCATTGTTAGGTACACACTCTATACTAGGCATGAAATTACTAATTGATACTGAGGGTTCTTAGTGTTCACTCAAGAAGTCTCATACTAGGTCTCACACTTTTTGCTTCTTCAGGGAATTTGACACCTTCCAACCCACTATTCAATCCAATGTGTGGTTAGGTAGACACTCTATACTAGGCAGAAAACTACTAATTGATACTTAGGGTTCTTGGTGTACTGCACTCAAGAAGTCTCACACTAGTTCTCACACTTCTGGCTTCTTCAAGCATCAACACACCCGTAGCTATGATATACATTGTCAAGGAAGGAAGTAATGTGGATCTAATATCGATGCATGATATGGAGCAAGGAAGGATTTGTTAGTTTGTAACTTTTGAGCGTACGGATCTTGGTTTATATCCTTTGTATATAGGTCAATTCTTCATAGTTAAGAGAAAATAACTTTGATGCCTCACCAGCAGCTCATCTTCTTTTGAGGGCATCTTTTGTCTTTAAAACTCTTAATGTTAACATATTGGAAACTTTTAACTTTTATTTCTCGGAATCTCCACAGATTTCTCTCTTCCTTGCCTTACTAGATGAGCAAAAGTCCGAATGTCCGAGAAGTTTTGAACTCTTATAGCTCGCATGAGAGATTTAAAACTATTGGGCCAACATGCACCTGAGTGGTTTGTGCTTACAAAGCGTTACTTCAACCCTACAAAATTCTTATTTTCTCAAGTTCCATGCGGCACTGCCACTTTCCCAACATTGTGTTCCACCCTAGTTCGTTGGCTCCCACACATCGTGTTTTGTCTTGGCTAGCTGTCCACCTAGAAGATTCCTTGGGATGCTTAAGTTTATATCACGAGAGAATTTCTTTAATTTCTCTTCGATAATTTCTTAAGAATTACAAGAAGTGTACCTATGAAGTCAAATGCACAAAAGACATACATACCTTGCCCAATCCTTGCTAGAAGCCCTTGCAAGTGCAAGATGGATTTAGAGCCATGATGATTGTGTACTTCTCATTGTATAGCTATGAATTCTCTATTTGACAATGAATTTTCTCCCATCAAAGAAGGTGGCCTCGTATAGAAATTTTGTTGTTGCCCTTTCCCATGTGGATTTGCAATCTTTCTTCCCAGTGGAAGAGGCATGTTTGTTCACGCCCCTCCATCACATTGTTGGCTCCACCATTGTATTCAAATCTTATTGCCCTCCATTTTTTTAGCACTCGTTTGCCATGAATTTGGGTTGATTGGAAAATCTGATTGATATTTCTCCAAAACAACGTTTAATGCATTATGGTTTCCTCCTCTTTTGTTTCACATAGAGCTAGTTGGTTGCACCGATTTCAAAAAAGAAAACTATTTCATAAGAATGGATATTCTCATCATCTATTAAAGCGAAGGCCCTTGGGTGTTTTTGCATGGCGCCAACCTGGAGTCTACATTTAGCCTCCAAGTCCATAGTGTTAAATGTAATAGCCTTCTAGAGCCATTATACCAGGTGTTGTCATGATAGATTCTAGTCGTAAGTGAGAGAGTCGTGAGGGGATGTTGCTGATGACGGTTGAGGGAGCTGAGGCCATGAGATGGAGGTTACTGCCATCGTGCAGAGTTTTCTAGGCAGAGTCTCCTGCTTAGAATTACAAATTAGGGGTTGTTGTCACGAAGAGGGATTTGGAGAAAGGAGTTGTGTGAGGAGGAGCGGGGGAGTTTGAGGAGAGTGGTGCAAGTAAGAGTTTTACGCTTGGAGATAATCTTCTGACTATTGGACTTTTTTTTTAAGTTTTAGAAGAAGTCCGTTTCTTGGTCTCTTGAGTGGACATTCATAAAACCCTCAAAAATAGTCCGCGGTGTCGTGGACTGTTTTTGGGCAGTAGAGGTGGGCAATTGAAACCACGTACTGGCATGCATTCAGCTGGGTTGTAAGGTAAATTATTTTGTTGTGCAGTCTTGAGTAGGCATTCCAAAAGCCCTCAAAACAATCCGCGGTGCCGTGGACTGTGTTTGGGACATTGGAGGTGGGCGAGCCTGTGAGCGATGCTTCGATTTAGGAAGTGGTGTGCAGTGGTGTCCAAGCTGATGGCCGGTGATGGGGCAACGTAGCATGGCAAGTCACCTTTTGAGAGTGTCGAATGGTAGGAAGTGAGCTTGACGTAGCCGAGATCGCCACTATGGAAACTACCATGCAGCTAACCATAGATGTCACCCCCCCCCCCCCACAACACACACACACACACACACACACAAAAGCTATATAGCTTGATATGCTCTGCTTGAAGTAATATTTTTCATGGCCACAGGCCAGTGTAGGTGGATTCTCAGCATGCAGGGGTGCCTTTTTCCATTGCTTCATTAATTTTGTCTATACAGTAGCAACAGCAAACGGTAATAAGAGAGTCAAGTAGCTCATCAATGGCATGTGCCCTCTCTCTTACTCACACTTCAGGATTAGGAGCTCTGGGAGTCCTTGTATAGTATGCTCTTGAGTGCAAGGGGATGATGCATATATTGCATACAACTCCTCTCAATGAGTTAGTGCATCATCAGAATCTATGGTCGCTCAAGTTGGAAGGATCAGAATCTATGATCCGGATACGCTAAGTGTGGCTTCAATGGTGGCTTAACGGAAGCCTTCTGCATTGCAGCGTCGCAGAGCCTTCTGCTTGCCTTGCAGTTAATTTTGTTCGAAGGCGGGGCTTCCATGAACGGGCTCTTCCAAGAGGCCAAATGCTCTTGTTTCACCCCGTCGACTCAAGCATTGAGACCCCTGGCCGTGCCTCGAGGCACGCGACTCCTCCGGCTTAACACACTAGCCGTACTGCAAGTCCCCATATTTGGCTGCGAGTCTTGCCTACGACTCCTGCAATCTCCTGCAATTATGAGAGAGAGAGAGAGAGAGAGAGAGAGAGAGACGAGTCACGAGGACTCCACAATCTGCAAATGACGCATGAAGCCGAGGCAGCAATTATGAAGCATGGCACAAATATCGATTTGCCTGCAGCTAAAGCCACGCATCAAATAGACACAGCCTCAAGAAAAATCCTCTTACTCTTCGTCTCCTTTTGCTCCCAAGAATCTTTTGAGATTCCACATAGGTAATGAGGTCATTTGCACCACCTATCTCGAAGAATGGGGCTTGGGAACTTTAGCAGTTCACGGTAGATGGCAACCTGAATTATATGCTATTACTAATGAGAGGTCATCAAAAGAAAATGGTCAAGGATCCCTTCGTTTTCTACCTTTGCACTGATCCATCATTTTTTACATGCATTATTTTATAGTTGGCCTAGGTAAAAGATTTGGGGAACCCTTGAATGGGCATGGGGCTATGATTGGTTTCTTTCTCGATAATGTGGTTGATTGTTTTACGAGAGCCAATGGACTTGTAGATCAAACCAGTATTAAGCCTTTTAGGCAAGCTCTTGTTGTTTGACGAGAGTCGGCGGACCTGTAGATCAAGCTAGTATAAGTCTTTTAGGCAAGCTGTTGTTGTTCAAAGTGTTGTCTATCTACAAGCTAAGGAAGATCTTGATACTTTAAAGCAACCAGCACACAAGTGGACATTTTATAATAAGCAATAGCTAGCCACGACCAAGCACCAACTAGTTCCAAGAGAGATGAGCAGACTTGAACTCCTTGTAAATGTCGAAGAAGAGATTTATCATTGCAAACTACAATACAAAACCTTCATACTACCGTGATAGAGGGGTTATCAATGTGTGTGGGGGCTTTGACAAAGATTTACCTCTTGTCGACAAGAATACGCATTTCCACAAGTACTATTGTATTTTTGCTAAGTATTATGAGAGAAATGTCTTATAGATGCTCTGTAAGCTGGTTCATAAAGATGTATATTATTACAAGAATGCAATATAAGAAAGACATTGAGAGAGAGAGGCTATGCATATCTGGATACAATCTTGGAATTTTAGATTGTCTAAACTCAATGTTATATTTGGTTTAAAAAAAAGGGGAGGGGAGAGAGAGAGAGAGAGAGAGAGAGAGAGTGGACGAGAGGTAGTCATATTGGCCAAGGAGTAGAGGGTAGCAAGGGCGCCTCTCTAAGAGGTAGAGGAGTGTGTGATTGAATGTGTATTAATGTGTATTTTTACTACATGTGAGCTACAAAATTAACTAATTTTTGTAAGTCATATCTCATAAATATCCTTTTGTATGCATATGTTTCAATTATATTTAATAGCTTTGTAATAGATACAAAAGAGGCCTTGAGCTTTGTTCTTTGAGTAGCTTTGCTCGATATTTCCTTTGCCTGAAAAAACTCGCTCGGTATTTGGTAAAACTCCTAAAGGGAGCACCTCATACTTAATCAGTGGGTATGGCAGAGACTCTTGGTGCCATGTGTTGATTATCTACTAGGAGGCCAGCTGAGAAACCTTTGTAGAGTGTAGTACATTCTCCTCCCATGCCATGGCCTCTTTACAAATGTCTTCAATTTCTTGTTCAATATTAACTTTCAATGCTTTTTTGGCCTCCACTATAAAGCTATCTATGGGTCTTGTTTCCTCTTCTTGTTCAAGTGGTCCTATTTTGGGGAGGGAGTAGTAACCTCTTCCTTATCCATGCATTGCAACAACTGTAAGGCTTTTGTGTCCTTGTTGACTAGTTCAAAGGTGTCCCCTTTTTTAACTGTTTGCTTGAGTTGTATCTAAGCAGCCTGTAAATCTTGTTGGAGCTTTGCTATTTTCTTTTGATATTCTTCCTCTTTATGCATGAATCTTAGAGAAAGATCTCTCCGAGCTACATCTGCTCTAGTTTGAGCTTAGTCTCCAAATCCTTGCTTTGTTTTTCCATAGCTAGGTAGTCTAACTCTAATTCGTGGAATGTGAGGACTATAGGGTTAGTTTGTAACTTATCTAGAAGTTGTTTTTGGTTCTTCAGTCTAGCTTAGCTTGAGCTACTTAGATGTTTGTGACATCCAACTACATTTGTAGCCAATAAAGTTGTGTTCAACTTTACTGTGTTCAACTGTACTGGTTCTTTGAACTAGCTTAGCTTGAGCTATTTGGGTGTTTGTGACATCCAACTACATTTGTAGCCAGTAAAGTTGTGTTCAACTCTTGAATACAAAGACAACACAATAATTAGACATTACGCACCAGCTATCCCAATTGTAGTTAACCACAGACAATAGGAGGGTGTTCAATCTCGTGACATCCCTCCTCCACGGATAGCAATTGTCCTTAGTTTCTCAATAGAGAATCAACTGGACCGTGAGTAATGAAATATGTGGAGAAGATCTGGGAAGTTTCCAAAAAAAAAAAGGCATCCACTTAGCATCTTCTCTAGGGTGGCCTTTAAAAGTCAAAAGATAACTATGAAATATTCCCTTAAGACACAAGTATTAGATTGTAAACCCCAACATTGGGGTTGGTGATACTATGCTATTTATCTGTCTCAGGTATGTGTTGTTGTATTTTCTTTGACTTTGGTGTCTTATGAGGCATCTTCTTGAGGCTATGGCTATGCAAGTATCCATACTTGATCTCTAGTGACACAGTGCCTATTCAACAAGCAGGGAAATCTTTCAAGTTTTTTTGAAGAGTTTGGCATGCTAACATGCAATTACATAATATACCCCTACGTTGAAGAGTAAGTTTTAACCCCTAACATTTTTTTGCATTTTATGGTATTCCTAGATAATTGTTATTTTTCTTGCAGAGGCCATCAGAGTCTTATCATCTTCAATCTTTTGCAGAGAGATGTTATATTTATGAACTTACTACCAAGTATTTGCATGTGATGCCAGTGAATGGCCTGCCTTGCTAGTGCATCAGTGTAGTGCGTTCACCAGTTTCAAGGCCGCCGCCGGCCAGGGCATGCCTTCGACATCTTTTCTTGATTTGGTGTCGCCACTATGTGACTTTGCCATCCTTCTTCTTCGGTGTTGGACATCGATGTCAAATCCCTTCTTTTTAAAAAAAACCTTTTGTGGGTGCGTATGGCGTGCATGTGCTGTGTGTTTATGTGTGTGCGCATATGCGTTTGAATGTGTGTGTGTGTGTGCATATGCGTGCTTGTGTATGTATGTGCATGTGAGCGTGTACGGAAAGAGAGGTTGGAGTGAGGGGTGTGTGTGTATATGTATTTGAAGTGTGTAATTGTGTGTGTGTGTGTGTGTGTGCGTGCGCGCGTGCGACAAGAGCGTGCTCGTGGAAATGAGAGGGAGAGGAGTTTATTTTATGTATATATATATATATATATATATATATATATATATATATATATAATGTGCTGCTTACATGTAGGTATACAGAGAAACGGGGGGAGATGGTGGTGGCATGAGTGAGGGGGTGGGGAGGGGAGGGCTAAGAGAGGGTGCGTGAGTGTGTGGGTGTATGGGAGAGTGTAGAGAGATAGAGAGAGAGAGAGAGAGAGAGAGAAATTTGCGCTGCATGGGCTGTCGGGCCTACTAGCCGAGAGAGACAGTGAGAGGGAGAGCGAGCATGAGTGGGATGTGAGGGGGGGGAATGGAGAGTGGTGTGTGTGTGTGTGTGTGTGTGTGTGTGTGTGTGTGTGTGTGTGTGTGTGTGTGTGTGTGTGTGTGTGTGTGTGTGTGTGTGTGTGTGTGTGTGTGTGTGTGTGTGTGTGTGTGGGAGAGAGAGTAGGATCGTTTGCTGCACCTTCGGGCTGCTTTCAAGACAGGAAATGAGAGGGGGAGAGAGAGTCAATGGGGGTGGGGGTGGGGGTGGGGGAGAGGGAGAGGGAGTAGCGAGCCGGGGAGGGATTTGTGGGGAGAGTGTGAAGGGGGTGTGTGTGTCTGTGGATCGTGTGTAGTTAACGGGAAGGAGGTTATTGGTGTGGCTTTCCATTGAGAAGGTACCACTGTAACCTTAGATTTTGCTTTGTGTTCTCCTATGAAAGATGGTAGAGTCCATAGAGAGTGCAATTTACTCTCTTCAAATGCTATAGACCTAGCATCTCCATATAGACATGGTATGTCCCCAGGGTAGAACTCATGATCCATATTGATATCAGTGATAGGCACAGAATGTAAAGTACCACTACCATCTTTGTCGTTTCTTTTTTTTTCCACAAGAATCGTGGCCATGGCTTGTCCACTTTACAGATTGGTTGTATCTCTTGAAACTTGGCCTCATACGTTGTGTTCACAACCACCCTTGTATCCAATGACTTTTCATTCCCTTGTCGCATTGGTTCCTCCATTTTGTTTTCTTTTAGTGCGCTTTCATCCTCTTTTTTAGGTATAGGCACTACTTGTTCAGGGATGTTCAGTATTTTTGGCTGCATTAGAGCTTGGGTTGTCTCTATTAGCCATATGCACATTTCCAATCTCTTTGTTTAAAATTTAGGATGTGGATACCTCAACCCTCTCTGATCCGGTGTCTCATTGTTCTTCAGTCTTGCCTTGTAAGCTTAAAATAGAGCGTGCAAATGCTCATTATCTTTTTCTACTAAAATTGAACCTCCTGATGATACTTTGGATGATTTTTCTTTCTCCGTTCGTTCTCGATTTTTCTAGTCTTGTTTCAATTGTTCCCTAGTTTGTTGCAGCTCAATTTCTAAGGCAGTTTTCTCCTTCAACCTTTTTGCTTTCATTCAGTCCTCAGTGATATGTTCTCAGTTCTTTTTTGAGGTGATAGTATGGGTTTCTCCTCAACAAGTGCGTTTTTGGTAGCTTCTTGAGCTTGAGCTTGAGGCATAACATTTATAAGAACTGTGGGATTTACCTCCGATCCGCTTGTCAAAGGTATCACTCCGAAAACATTCATTGTTGCTTTACCCTTGTTGTTTGGGTGTTTTGAACAATTAGGAATGAGATTTGTAACAACACATTCTAAACAATATCCAAATATCTCTACGGTCTTTTCTGGATGAGGAAAATTTCTTGAACAATGGTTGCCTCCACACTCGTAGCATGGTCCTACTTGTTGAGTAGTTGGTGGTGTAGCCAATGGTTGTTCTTGCCTATTAAGGCTCATCTTTGATCCATACTCTTGATTGTCTATGAACATTAAGATGTTCTCATCCATGGACAAATGATTTCTTGTGGGTTATGGCACATATAGCGGTTGAGTGGAGTTGACTACTACTCTACCATCATTCACAATAGGTGGTTGTTTCCCTAGCATACGTTGAGGTCTCAGCTGAGTGTTACACCAAGGTGTGGGATGATCACTTCCACAAGTATCACACCTTCTCGTGGTTTATGGTCATTCATGCAGGTTCTTTTTGTAGCCTTGGTTAATTCTCCTTACCACTTCTTCAACCACTAGATCGATACTCAATCAGCATTGTAGGATTTTGAACATCCTGCTTTGTTGTGAATTCACTCATCGTAGAAGAGGTTCTACTAGTCTCATTCTCTCCATCTTCAGTCACCTACCTGTAGGCCTTACAATTGTCAACTAGATATAGAGCTTCTCTAGTGACTTTCTCAAACGTTATGCATGAGTTCAAATGTAGGTTCTTTTTGAGAGTCTCATTCCTCAAGCCCTCTATGAAGAGAACTGATAGTCT
The DNA here is from genome assembly GCF_014529385.1 of Adiantum capillus-veneris. NCBI lineage: Eukaryota > Viridiplantae > Streptophyta > Polypodiopsida > Polypodiales > Pteridaceae > Adiantum > Adiantum capillus-veneris. The sequence continues at coordinate 104,227,594 of NC_140941.1, forward strand.
TTCATCCTGTAGTAGCTCTCGTATGGGACACCTCTCTATATATTGTTTGAGGTAAATTAATGCTTGCTTCACCTTTTTGTTCTCTCTTTTCTTGAAAACATAGATTTGTGGCATTGTGTTGTGCTTGATCCCCCTTTTGGAGAACTCCTCCCTGAATTCTTGCAAGAGTTGTCCTATGTTTGGAAAGTCGTCTCTCTTCAGAGGTTAAAACCACATCAACCGTTCCTTCCAATGTCAGCCCGAATCCTTCATACTATGTGTGGAAATTTGTAATTTTTTCAGCTCTCAAAACTTGTTTGAAGAGTGAAACATGAGCATATGGATCCCTTGAACCATTGTGCTTTGTCCTGACACATTTCGCCAGTTGTGATGGTCTCATTTGTTTTGGTTCAGTCACCCATCTAGCCAATTTGTGGTCTCTTGCAAAGACTTCTCTCGCTTTATCTTCTCATCTTAGAGAAAATCCTAGTGGAATTCTCTTTGATATATGCTCTGGAATAATTTTTGGTTGAAAGTAAGCAGAGATTGGAGTACCCTTGTATGTGTATCTTTCTAGATCGTTTGGATTGACAAGCTAGTACTCACATACATACTTATCTACCATCAAAACTTGCACTCCTTGGACATCTGTATATGTGAATGCATAGAGGTTCTTATGGTCTATTAACTCTCCCACTTTGGGTTCTACACACTTGTAGAAGGTATGTGGATCCCCGTTTATGAGCCTATAAAATCCCTCATCAATATAATACATTAGAACTCTCATGGATTCATTGGTTTTGATGAATCTGGGGTTTGTTGATCAGAGGGCCTCTCCTCTATGTCTTCGTCAATTCTCACTCTCAACGGTGTTGAAATATTTCTTGCGGTTTGCATATCTTTGAGTTGAGTGGAAAACCCTAGTGGTGGATGATTTTTCATGGTTAACACTAGGTTGGTAACCTAACAGGACATAAAAGTGTCCTTTCACGGTTTTGAAAAAAACCTCCAAAACCATAGTAGATCCACTCATTTTGTAAAATCCTTTCATGAGGTTATACTTCAAGGCCTACTAAACATGGAAAAAATAATAAACTTGTAAAATTTCTCATCTTTTGGTCACACCAAGCCTCCAAAGTTGATGGACCATTGAATTTTCATCAAAACTGTCATTTCTTACGTTTTGTTGCATAAAAATAAGATTAGAGATTTTTGTAGGACTTGAGAAATTCCCTAGTTAACTTCAATGGGTTGGTGATCAGAACATATGATTGCTTCTCACTCACTATTTTTTGTTTTGCCAAAATAATAGGTACAAAAAAGTTGAATTTTTACCATTCTGCAAACCTATCATCAAAGTTTCTATAGCCACGCTCAATACAAATAATATATGCATGTTTTCTTAGTTCCCTATTGTCCTTTATGTTCATAAGGAGCCATGGAGCATGTCAAAAGAATAATACATCTCTTACCAAGGAGAATCTTGGGGACAAAGATGAAGTGTTAAATACAGCAAAGATGAAAAAACTGGGTTGAACATTATGAGTTGTAGAATCCCATAGAAACTATTCAATATCTAGCCAAATTTGATCCTTATGACTAGATATGGTTACTGCCTACAAAATGCATGTAGTTGTCACAAGAAACTAACAATATTGAAAAGGCTATACTTCTATACTAGAATGTTTAGTTTTCTTCCATAATTGAAAAAATAAACCATCGTTGTCTACTATGCAAAATAGGGTATTAGGTGCCCCAAAACTCAAGGAATGTTAGCTTTATGTTACAATATGCGACATAGAAAATCAAAAATGAATTTGGATATCATGAAATCCACCAAAAAAATCATAGAAGAGCTAAAATTGGCTAAAAAACAGGATTTGACAATTTTTGTAATTTGGTTATAAGTTACAACTTTAATATTTATTTCTCCCTAGAAGCATCAGGACATGTTGAGGACTACTAAAGATAGTTCTCTAGCATTATAGACCTGACAAACATGAATTCTAGAGTGGTATAGTTGCAGAAAGTTGAAAAAAGCCAAAAACAGGACCCGTTTTTTCACACAGTTTAGGTTGTGAAATGTTGTGCAAGGACAATTTAAAGATGGAAATTATATTCCAAAAAAATGTCGAATTTTTTTCCAGCTCATGAGACAACTTTCTAGATAGATAGCACCTCAAAATCCATTTTGAAACTCTTGACATAATTCAAGGAAAATGGTCACTTCACAGGACATAAAAGTGTCCCATTACCAACCTAGTGTTAAGGCTCACTCAAACCTCTCAAGATAGTCGTGGACAAGCCCACCTTGGTTTAGTGCAATTTATCCCTTTTTGTCCCTGGTGAGGTCTCGCAAAAGTCAGGACTTTGCGACTCTTTGGAATTTGGGAACCAATTTTGGGTAGCCTAAAAGTTTGGAATTATAAAACTTTAGAAAATTCAGCTCTATTCCTCGCAAGCTTTCTTGCTAGCTATACCTGACTCAATTTGCAGATGTATATCAAAAGTTAGAGCAATTTTGGTGAACTGCACTTGAAATGGCACTCAAAACAGTCTCAGGACTAGAATACAAGAACTTTGTCTTGTATCTTGGCCTCCATAACTTATTTTTAGCTCAAACTTGAGATTTGAGATGTACTCAAGTATGTCTACAATCTCATGAAGTCAGATGCCCCCACTATGAAGAGGTACATGGATCTCGATCCATGTTCCTTTGTCAAATTTTGACAAAGGCTAGACAAGATCATGCATTGGCTTTGTACCAATTTTCATCAAATGTTGAGGTGGAGGTACATGGAATGCGATCCATGTTCAACCACATCTAAACTTGAACTCTGGGTAGCTTGTCGCACTCTATATCCACAAGCTATATCGCAAATCTTTTTAGATTTGGAGCTATTTTGATTGGCCAGATGTCCAACCCTAGGTCTACTCTGCGATCTCTTTTGCTTCCTCTTGATCCAAATTTGATGATTTTTTCTTTCCAAAATTGAACTTGGGGATATGTTTCCTTATGTATATAAAACAGATCTTGAAATTTTCAAGCAAGCTATTATCATGAGTACATGGATTGTGATTTGTGTTTGGAAGCCAAATTGACTTTTCTTGGTACCAACAAGATCAGCACAACTAGTAGATGCTATGGTATCAAATTTTTTTGGACCTCTCGATTGAAAATTAGTCAATTCTTGCATTTGCCTAGAATGCTTGACAATTTTGGACTTTTTACTTGGGTTTTGATATCCAAATTCAGTTTTGGAAACCCCACTAGACTCGTTGTGACATGCTCTGGGTATGGTGCAAATCTAGTCTCAGACTATGACAAAGAAACATGGATCATGATCCATGTACCTTTGTGGCAGAATATAATGAAACTTGACACACAACTTGTCATGGTCCATTGATGCTATCTATATGGTTTTTGTGTGGTTTGGACTAGTTAAAGGTCAATCTCTAGGTCTGTTTTGGTTGTTATCCACTTTAAAGTGTTTTTGGCCTTTTAGACCCACTTTTTGAACTTTTTTGGCAACCCTTGTTTGAGAGGTTTTGTTCACAATGGTCTCTGCCAGGCTAGTATAGTTTTTGTCTCAAAACTCAAATGAGGTACATGGATTGCGATCCATGTTCCATCACTTTTAGATCTAAAATTTGGTGTGCTCATAGAGATGATGTTTGTAGTCTATCCCCTAAAATATTATGAATTTGGTATCAAGCAAACACATCAACTCAACAAGCAAATCAATCACTCAATGATCAAAAAATTTGCCTATGTCCTTTCTCACCGCTCTAGATCATCACGTCATTTCCGCAGTCGAACGGACTCGAAATGCAGCAAAACTTTAGGAGGAGGTCTAAGAGGTCTAGGGACACTATCCTACCAAGTTTGGTTGCAATCTGGCAAAGTACCCAAATCACAATCCTCTTACCATATACATGTGGTAGTGATGTGTGTGAACACACTAGGACCGCCGGGGCATTTTTTCCCTCTTTAGGAGGTTTTTTCCCCCAAGCATTGTATATACGCCCATCACTCTAGGGCTATCTATCTTTCCATTGCACACTAAGTAATACACTCTCTGTTGTGTGCCTTGAGCTTCCTTCGTCTTCTCCAAGTTGTGTGTGTTTCTCTGCAACCCTAATTCCAACAATTGGTATCAGAGCAGCTTGCGTCCTCCCGGGCTTAGTCGCCAGCTGCTCCAGCACATGCCTACTCACTTTCTCCGATTACAGTGAGGTTTGTCGAGCGTTCGTAGGTCGACAAATATTTCGCGTAAGCTCGTAGATCTTAGTCTGCTCAGATTTTTTATTCGGGCTCATTTCGGCCTTCGTTTCCACTACAGACAGTACTGCACAGGCTATTTCGTCATTTTGTGCAGAATTTATGTCAGTGCCGTTTTCTGCATAACAGGTGCCTTAAAGTCTTCCACGGTTTGTGCTATATAGCACGTGTTGTTCCCGCTCCGTTTCTCCTATTTTCGGGCAGTTTTCACATCAGGTGCAGCATTTACCATGGCTGACAACAACAACAACACAGATGTGTTCAAGATGTTTGATGTTGAGGACAGGTTGGATGGGGACAATTACCCTATGTGGGCTTATATGATGCAACACGTTCTTGTGTCAAAGGGCGTATGGAATATTGTGCAGGGCATTGATGTACGTCCTAGTTCTGAGGATGTAGGCGATGTTGAGGATGGTGCAGGTCTTGCTGCAAGGATTGTTGTTGTTAGAGTTGTTTTGCCTACGGCAAAACAAGCTCGTTGGGATGTTAAGGATGTGCAGCCTCATGCATTGATTGCATTGTCTGTGAAGCGCACCATTGTTCCTCACATCCGTTCAGCAAAATCTGCAAAAACAGGCTTGGGATATTTTGGTTGGTCTTTATGGAAGTCTCAATGAGGCTAAAATTGCTTTGCTGTGTAAAGAGTTGGAGCCAAAGATTATGCATGAGGAAGATGATAGGGACACTTTCCTTGCTAGTGTCAAGGATATCAATGAGCAACTTATTTCTGCAGGTGAAGTCATTTCAGACAGTTCCCTTGTGCAGACTGTTCTTGATGTCTTACCAGATTCTTACCAGACTTTTGCTAGTACTTGGAGACTGATGACCCAAAGAAATCCTGAAGTTGTCAAGTTTGATGCATTATGCACATTGTTGTTGCAAGAGTCACTTTCTAGAAAAAACAGGACTAGACAGAGTGCAGTTGAACAAGCTTTTATTGCTTCTCAAAGAAAGGGTGGTAACAGCAATGCAGCCACTTCTTATGGTTCTGCTGCGAGTGGCAAAAATTATGTTCCTAATGCTTCTGCTGGCAGCACTTCGTCTGGCAATTCTAGTGATAAGGGCAAAAAGAAGATGCATTGCCGTTATTGTAAAGCTAATGATCACTTGATCAAGTCGTATCCTAAGTTGAAGGCCAAAGAGGCAAAGAAGAAAGAGGGTGGTTCCACTGCAAATGCTGGTTCCACTACAAATGCAGCCATTGTTGAGTCTTCTGTGAAAGGAGACTGTAATGCTGATGTTGATGCAGAATGGGCTTTTAGCGTAGAGTGCACTTACAATCCTGTTGTCCATGATGCATACTTGTCAGTTGCTGTAGATTCACATGTGTGGTATTTCGACAGTGGTGCTACAAAGCACATTACCTCACATTGTGAATTGTTTACCTCTCTCGAGTCTGTCCCTCATGGGAATTAAGTCACTTGTGCCAACAATGCCTCTTGTCCGGTTTAGGGAGTTGGAAAGATTGTGCTTACTGCTGCAAATGGCAGTTCTTACACACTTGTTGATGCACTTTATGTACCTGGGATCAAGAAGAATCTCTTGTCTGTATCCGCACTTGCTACACTTGGACTTGTAGTCAAATTTGTGGATGACAGATGTACAGTTCACGATCCTAGTTTTGGTGATGAAATTGTTGCATCTGGCCTCTTGTGTCGTGGGCTGTATAAGCTCACTTTGTACGACAAGTGTGGGAAAAATTGTGCAAACGCTGTTGCAGATTCAAGGGCTATTCAGATGCAAAACTTTGGCATGCACGTTTTGGTCATTTGAATTTTGCCAGTTTGCTGCATTTGCAGAAATCTCATATGGTTGCTTCTTTGCCACCTCTTGAAGCTCCTGTCAAACATGTTTGTGAAGGCTGTATTTTGGGTAAGATGCAGCGTTCTAAGTTTCCAAAGGATGGTTCAGTTCGGGCCACATGCAAGTTGCAGCTTGTGCATAGTGATGTTTGTGGGCCCATGCAAACTCCGTCCTTGGGCAATTACCTTTACTTTGTGACTTTCATTGATGATTACTCCAGGCATGCATGGGTATTTCCGCTTAAAGAGAAGTCCGAAGTTTTTATGTGCTTCAAACAATTTTTGGCTATGGCTGAAAATGCCTTGAAATGTACTATGGGCACCCTCCGTTCCGATCGAGGGGGGGAGTATATGTCTCATGAATTCAATGCATTTCTGGCTAGTCGTGGGATAAAACACCAATGTACAGTGCCTTATACACCTCAGCAAAATGGTGTTGCTGAGAGGAAAAACGGGTCACTGACAGAAATGGCACGATGTATGGTCAAAAGTCAAGCTTTGCCGCATTGTTTTTGGCTTGAGGCCATCATGCGTGCCACTTATGTACTTAACAGGTGTCCTACGAAAGCTTTGCAGTCTATTACTCCATATGAAGCATGGCATGATAGAAAGCCTTCTATTGAGCACATGCGTGTTGTTGGTTGTTTGGAATATTCTTTGCTACCACAAACACAGCACAGAAAATTGGATGATAAGGCAAGTTGAAACGCAAGCCGGATGGTGAGATCGATCGCCATAAGGCTCGACTTGTTGCAAAGGGTTATGCACAGCAAAAAGGCATAGATTATGAAGAGAGTTTTGCTCCCAGTTGTCGTATGACTACTGTGCGTTTGCTATGTGCATTGGCAGCTCATTTTGGTTGGGATGTACACATTGTTACTGCTTTCTTGAATAATGACATATTTGAGGAAGTTTATGTAACGCATCCTCGCGGTTTTGTCAAATAAGGACAAGAGGACAAAGTGTGCAGATGTAAGAAGGCTTTGTATGGGTTGAAGCAATCTCCTCGTGCTTGGTATGAGAAAGCTAACACTCATTTGGTCAAACAAGGCTTTCGTAACAGTCCAACAGAAAGCACATTGCATGTAAAGCGTGACGATAATGTACTTCTCATTGTGGTTCTTTATGTCGATGATTTGCTGATCACTGGACCAAATGAGAGACATATTGCTAAATTTAAGGCTGATTTGAATGCTACTTTCAAGATGAAAGATTTGGGGCTGTTGCATCATTATTTGGGTATACAGTTTAAGCAGTGTGATGGTGGTATTGCCTTGTGTCAGAAAAGTTACATAGAGACATTGCTATGTAAGTTTGGACTTGAGGATTGCAAACCTATTGTCACTCCCATGGAAACAGGTTAGAAGTTGAGTCTACATGATGCTGGCGATCCTGTTGATGTCACTCTTTACCAAATTGCTGTTTGCTGCCTCATTTATGTATGCAACACGAGGCCAGATATTTAGTTTGCAATCTCATAGGTCAGCAGATTTATGCATAGCCCAGGGTCTAAGCATTGGCAGGCTGTCAAGAGGATTTTTCGCTACCTTAGTGACACTTTACATCTTGGCTTGTTTTATCCCAAGGGCGGATCATTGCCGCCAGACTTACATGTTTTTTTGGACTCAGATTGGGCTGGTTGTTTTAACACGCGAGTGTCCACAAGTGATTTTTGTTTCATGCTTGGCAGCTCATGTATATCATGGTTGAGCAAGAAGCAACCTACTGTGGCCACTTTGAGTTGTGAGGCTGAGTACAGGGCAGTCTTCACAGCTACGATTGAGTGCGTATGGCTCAGACGCCTTATGGCTAATTTGGGTGTTGGACAGGACACTGCCAACACTATCTACACTGACAGTTAGAGCGCATTGGCAGTTGCGAGGAACCCAGTTTTTCATGCTCGCACAAAGCACATTGAGGTGCATTACCACTATGTCACGGAGAGGCTCTCAGCAGGAGAGATCAGCTTGGCTTATGTGACAACAGAGGACAACCTCGCAAATCTTAAAGGCATTGTCTCTTGAGAAGCTTGAAGCTTTCCGCAAAGCTTTGGGCTTACTCCCCTTTGTGGACTGATCATGTCCTCAGGGCATGGCACTTCCCTTTACTCATGTGCCAGCTCTCGTTCACTGCATCACCCAGGGGGGATTTGTTACCATATACATGTGGTAGTGATGTGTGTGAACACACTAGGACCGCCAGGGCATTTTTTCCCTCTTTAGGAGGTTTTTTCCCCCGAGCATTGTATATACGCCCATCACTCTAGGGCTATCTATCATTCCATTGCATACTAAGTAATACACTCTGTTGTGTGCCTTGAGCTTCCTTCGTCTTCTCAAAGCTGTGTGCGTTTCTCTGCAACACTAATTCCAACAAATCCATCATGATCAAGCTCTTAAAAGTTGCAACAAAACTATCCAAAAAGTTCTCCCTAAGGTCTAGGAACACTCTCCTATGGTCAAAACATCAACAAATAGTGATTTAAGCACTCAAATTTGAAGATTAGGCTCACAAACTCGTAGTCACAAACCTCAACAAAACTGACAATGCTTACACTTAATTGAAAGAGGAAAGAAAGAGAAACATTGAAATCTGATTATCCAATCATTAGTTATGTTGATTACAAATCGGAGATGAGAAGTCGCTTTAGCGTATGTACAACATGGCTCTTTTCTCCTCCAAAAGATAAACCTCCTTTCCCAATAATGTTATTGAATTTTATAACTAGGGCTTTCTAAATGATCAATGGTTGGCTCACATTGGCTTTTACACGTATCATGACAAAATTACAACTCGGGGAACCGACTTACTACTCTGGGATCAGGATTTACACATATGATGTCCGGCTATGTGTTTGGCTAGGTGGGTGCCCGTTCAGTGAATCCGCCAACACCTATGTCTCTTTCCCTCTGGAGCCTTTAGAAAATTATCCTTGTCAAGGATTTCAATCTGCAAAACAAGAAGCAATAAATGTTTAACAAAAAATTGAAAAAAAAAAAGAAGATAGTGGGAGGGGAGATTAGGGTCAACCTGAACCTACCTTCTGCGACTCATCCTTGGCGATGACTTTTTCGTGAAGGAGGTTGCATGATCCAGCCATCCTTCTTTTGTCAACATCCTTTTCTACCTCTTTCAACTTAAAATCTCTACCACAAGATTGAATACCAAGCTCAACAAGCTTCTTCTCAAAATCCTCATCTTTAAGAGTAGCTTTCTCCTCCTTCACTCTTTTCATGCATAGAGCAAGTGCATCAGGAGTAGGAAGAAATAAGTTATCGGATGTTTGCAGATTAACTGCCAAAAACTCCTCCTTTGACTCTTCTTCTATATCAATAAAGTCTTTGGACACCTCAAAAGCTTCAGAAATGGTTGCAGTACAGGAGTCCTCCCTGATATTAAACTGGCATTGAATATGGTGGAGAGGGATATACTCTTTTCCATTGATATAAAAGAAGGGAAGGCTTGGAAGAGTAAGAGTGGCCTTTGATAACGCTACCTCCTCTTTGGGATCATCAATGATAGTACTAACTCAAAATTTGCACTCTCCTGCTCCTCAACTACAACATCAATTTCTTTCTCCTCTAGAACTTCACTTTTCTCGAGTTGTAAGACTTGGCAACATTTGGATGGTGGGGGAGGAATACGGGAATCGTACCAAAAGGAGGCCCAAATGATGCAAAGGGACACGGAGAGAGAATGTACAACAATGACATGAGTGCAAGTGTAATAGATTGCTTTATGCGATATGGGAGATTAAGTACGGGACAAAGGAATCTAGTAGATAAAAGTACAAGACAAAGCAATAGAAGGTATTCCAACAAACTAGGAGGGTTGATATTTTGTCGTGTGGGACAACTTGCTAAAAGCTCTTCCCCTCGATATGGGAGATTAAGTACGGGACAAAGGAAACTAGTAGATAAAAGTACAAGACAAAGCAATAGAAGGTATTCCAACAAACTAGGAGGGTTGATATTTTGTCGTGTGGGACAACTTGCTAAGAGCTCTTCCCCTCGTGTTATTTGTAACTACTGCTTTTGTGTCATTCGAGTACTGCTTTTTTTTTCGCATGGTAGTTGAAGATACAACCTTACTCGGTGAAAAGTGTTGCCCACACGTCGTTTGAAGACAATTTTATTATTTTCTTGAAAGCACGGTCTTTATTTTGGGGCTTGCAAGTTTGATGGCTAAGAGATCCAGGCAATAGGCAAAGGAACGCTCTCTATTGAGATTTTAAAAAGCTTTTGCTACAATATCACCAATACATACTGCCCACAAGAGCACTTTCCATCTTCAAAATCATGACTATGGTTGTTGTCTCTAATCACAATTCTTTGCTGCTCTATATTTTGAATTGAGTGATGTGGAAACATGGAAATCACCACACGTGTACAAATTCTTGACAATTATATGTCCTAAACACTAAGTGACACCTATATTTGTTTTTTTTTTTTTGGGAGGGCCGCGCACGATGGGATCAAGGGCGGGGAACTTCACGCACGAAGATCAAAACAATCGCAGTCATAGATGTTTGCTCAAAAACTAAACCTGGACATGCATTAAACGTAGACAAACGTGGGCAATGCATATCAACTCACAATATTACATTGTAAAAACGTTTAAGGATACACAATGTGCGCGCGGGTGAGGTGGTTAGCCCATGTGACCCTAAACGTGTGTCCCGAGGTCAGCGGTTCAAATCGCGACGGTGTGCCTCGTTTTTTGCGCTGGCCAGGTTTAGTGCCCCTCATTTTTCCGGCGGTGCGTCTCGTTTTTCCCGTTGGCCAGGTTTAATGCGTCTTGAGATCCCACCCCCCAACCCCGATTGTCGATCCCATTACTCTCCCCCGCATTAAATATATGTGTTACTTAGTGCCAAGGTTATATGTATGCTTTCTCCTCACGCTGTATTGATCAGGGCATGCATATTGGCAAGCTCATTAACTTTCCACAAAGATTCTAGCTCTAGTCCACCTATGCCAAAGCCCTAGAACCCTATGTGCCCTATGCCGAGCAGACCTTCTGACCTGCCCTACCCTTCCTTGCAGCACAGAAAAAAAACCCATCCACAACCTGTCCTGCCCTCCCCACCCTACCCTCCTCCACCTTGCTCGGATAGCATTGCCCTTTTATCATCGACCCTGCTCTGCTTGTGCTGCACAGCAACACACTAACAAATTGTCCTCATCCAAATGCTCTACCCTAGGACAAACGCGAGAGAGAGAGAGAGAGAGAGAGAGAGAGAGAGAGAGAGAGAGAGAGGGGGACATCGAGTTTACAGCTGCACTGTTCGAGTAGACAAACCAAACAGAGAGACTCCATCCTCCACTTGGCATCTATCCCTTTTCCCCCCATCATAGTTTCTCTATAGATTCTCCCTAACGAAGTAGCTCAAGAAAATTTTACCACACCTACTGGAAACTTTTTGACTACTATGAGTACATAGAAAATATGCACTTTCCTCGCCATGCAAGTTTGGATGATACCCACATTATGACATTTTATGACCAAGATCTTATAGCTTTCTATATATAAAGTGTTTTGTACTGAAAGACCAACAAAACTAGGGCACGCTCGTCTCCACCCAGCCATATGCTTTTTAAAGTCATGTAGCCCACTTTTAGGATTCCTTGCACATATATTCCTAGCCAACATTGCTAAGGGTTTGTGGACAACAACCAAACACCCACCCACCCACAACACTCCCCACCCCTCTCCCCGAACGTACCCTTGTTGTGACATTACTCCCCTTTGAAGAAGCACTTTTATCCTTGAAACCAAAAGTGGGCAATCTCTTCTCAAGAAAAGTAAAGTTTTCTCACTTGGCTATACCATAATAGTCTCGAATATGTTTAGGGTCATGCAATTGAGTGGGAGGTTCACATTAGAAAACGTTTGGACTTAAATTGGGTCTTTTAGTTCTAGAGTGATGTCAGGTCAAGGGCCAAGAGGCCAGGGGCAGTCTGATTTGAGCTCGGGGTTTGCCTATATAAAGGACAACGCGTTGGGAGGTGAGGTAAGTTATAGAATCCCTGGTCTCACACTGGTATCAGAGCTATTCTAAGAAAAGTAGGGTGTGGTCTAATTTTAGCAAAAGTTGAATGAGTTCAAGCCATGGAGAAGAAGGAGGTTTCTCTCTATCATGGGGGCCATTGGAAAGTACCCTTACACACAGAGGGGGTGATTTTGGACCATCACCATATGGCGTCTTCTTGCTTCTGGTGTGTTTGTGCTGACCCAAAGTGGCATTTTTATTTTTGTTGCTACTCTATTCAAGCTTTGTAGCATGCACCATCTCTCTCTCTCTCTCTCTCTCTCTCTCTCTCTCTCTCTCTCTCTCTCTCTCTCTCTCTCTCTCTCTCTCTCTCTCTCTCTCTGTGTGTGTGTGTGTGTGTGTGTGTGTGTGTGTGTGTGTGTGTGTGTGTGTGTAACACCATAGGCACATTGGTAGTAACACCATAGGCACATTTTGGGAAGCTTTTGTTCAAATAGGCCGCCTAAGTGGAGGGTCACTTTGACCTTAAAATTCAATAAGGGAGCATGCCTACATGGGCACACCCCCTCTCCTAGATTGTGAATACTGCGAAGAGTAGAGGGATTTCAGCGAAGATCTATGAAGGGTGGTAATCAACACCAATAGAGTCGCTGTATAAATATTTGTCATTTTAAAATATTTAAAGATAAATTTTTAATTTTTTTCTCTATTTTTAAATAAATTTTTGTGCTAAACTAAAGCAGTCCATACATAACAAGCTTTCGCGAGGGTTTCACAGTTTGTTGGCAAGCTTTTCGACTAGAAGGTGACTTCTGGCATTCAAGATCGACATTGACAATTGATTACAAATTGACGGTGTTAATTTAGCAAGGGTAGTAATTTCTTTTGTGGTTTCTTATAGCCTGTTTCTCTTTGATTTCGCTAGGTGACCTTTATTGTAAGGAACTTATTTTCTCTTGCTAGCACATCACGTTACACCATGGATTTGAATGTTGACATGCGGCATATGTTTGATTTCAAGAACCGTGCCCCAGTTCCACCTCCTATTGCCCCATAGTCTACCAAGTTCATGGAGAGTCCCTGCGTGGCAACGGGGCCAGATGATAGCATCAAATTGCTTGACATCTAAGAGTTTAGAGCACTGCAAACATGTACGACTTCTTTAGAGTCTAATTTTGCATAGTTGAATGCAAATGTCACTTAGATGTCTAATATGCTTGTGCAATTCATGCAACGGTCTACCAAGGGCTAAGTTAATGAGTAGACTAGGGTTTTTGCAACCCCTATGCCTAGCGGAAGCACACTTGGTGTGCAAGAGCAAGGCTCCAATTTGGAGGAGCTGTTGCACCTAACCTAGTCTCTCAAAAACATGTTAAAGAATACCAAGCCATCGATTTTTTGAGGAGAGAAAAAGGACCTGAGAAAATGGGATGGTATTCATGATCTTAGATACACTCTAGATGCAGTCAAGGCACTGCAAACAAGTTTATCACTAGAGGGTAAGGCCTACCAATGGTGGATGTTGTTGCTCAAGGTGAAGGGCATCATACCAGACTTGAGTGACCTTCAAGGATTTTCTCAGAAAGGAAATTCTATCCACAAATAAATCAGACAGAATGGTCAGCATGGGCCAAGTGCTCTATGTGTCACCATAAGACACTATTGGAGTATATCTTGCACTATCATGATTTGATTCTCAAGGTGGAGGGTCTAGAAACCTTTCAACAAGTGTGTGGGTTCATCCATAGGCTAACACCAGATCTTAAGGAGCACATTAAAACCTAAGATCCCCAAGACACTTGAGGAAGCTATAGTGCATGTGCATATACATGATGATCCTGATGAAAAGTCATTGCATAACATTCATGTGCTTGAAACTGCACATGCAAATGCAAGTATACCTCTTGGGTATAATAAGAGAAAATTTATAGTAGTTGCATTTGATGCATCCAAAATGCTCAAGAGGGCTTGGGGCCATAAGTCTAGTGCAGAGTTTGAGAAAGCAAAGAAGAAAAAGCTATGTTTTAATTGCTTAGGGAGTGGACATGGCAAAAAAAATTGCCCCAAGGATAAATCTATAACCCACGGTAAAGAGAAAGCGGTGCACATGGTGTGATTGCTGCCCCTCAAGTCCTCCTCTTACTTTTCAATGTGGAAGTAACACACACCGAAGCCGTGCAGGAGTGTTGTATTACGATCTCAATGTGGTAGTCAACCTTTGGTCCATACAAGCTGGTGCAAACTAGGAGTTTGGGGAAAATTGAGTCATTTCGCACAATTTTATTACCTGTTAGTTAGTGAAACGGCTCAATTTGCCCCAGACTCATAGTTCGCACCACTACAAGGTAGCAATGATTAACGGCCATGATTTCGAGGTGTGGGATACACAAGTAACGGATGTACCGCTAGAGATTCAAGGGTATCACACGTCCTTGAATTTCCAAGTCATGAATATGGATTGGGCATATGTGGTACTTAGTCGGGAGTGCTTACATGGGTTAGGGTCATCATTAAAACGTAGTTATGAGCATAGTAGTCTGTGTTTGAATAAAAGAGTTCAAATGTTCATGGAATAGATAAGGGTTGGGTGGCTTGCAAAACATAGCCAAGAATTTTCAATGAAAATCATCAGAACTAGTCACATATTGGGCGGTGAGTCCATTAAACTATGTAGGCGCTTCTCCCTTCAAGGTGGTACTCAAGTAGGTGGCCAAAACGTTTCTTCTTGGGTTGCAAAAGGCAAAATCCTTGGAGATACTGCTTTGGAAAAGGCAAGAGTGGGCAAAGTAAAACAAAAGGGAGTACAGATGTCGCCCTAATGTTTTTTTGAATCACATTAAGTAAAATTTCACTCGATTCTCCTTTTGAGAGAGAGAGAGAGAGAGAGAGAGAGAGAGAGAGAGACTCTCCATGCGTCAGAACAAGCGAAGGACGTGCAATGATCGATGAGAACGAGGTTTGGAGAGAGACGGAGAGCTGAGGTCGCAGGAGTTGAAGCAGGCCTACTCTTCTCTCTATGAAATCGGACATGGCGCTCTTCCCTCGACAGCTTGCTTAGCTGTGCAGACGTTCATGAGAGCTTGTGACCAAGGAGCATGCAAGCGAGGCACGGTTCAGAAAATCCTCTCTCTCTCTCTCTCTCTCTCTCTCTCTCTCTCTCTCTCTCTCTCTCTCTCTCTCTCTCTCTCTAACCCTAAGCCTCCTAAGCCCTTCTCTGCGTCTCTGCGTCTCCCCCTGGGCGAGGGCGGCCCTGTGGGGAGGCGTTAGTATATGAGCTTCGCCCTCAGCCGATCCCGACTCTCTGTCGCTTTCGCCCTACTGTCGAACCCGCTCCACAGTTGGCCATTGAACTCGTCGAACCCGTTCCACAGGCCTAGTGTCGAACCCGTTCCACAGCTTACTGTCGAACCCATTCCACAGGCCTAGTGTCAACTTCAACCCCGTGTCGATCTGTTGCCGACTACACAGAAATTTCTTTTGCTACCGACTACACAAAGCCCTCAGGTTTTTTAATTAAACCAATAAACCCTTGTTCCCACAGAGCCCTAAGGTGTCAATACACAGAGCATCTTAAGGCCTAAGTCATTGTCTGAGTGCCTACCATGGCGACTACTCGGGCTTCATCTCGAGGAAAACCCACATTCGCCAGGGTCGTAGCAACACCCCCAAAGGTGGACAACATGGTTCATCTTCGAAGTGAAGTTGAAAGACTTCGCAAGGAAAATGAAGATTTGAAGGAAAGACTCGTAGCCATCGAGTCTCGACTTAGCGCAGTGGAGAGCTCCAAGAAGGAAGAGATGGAACAGATAGAAATCAAGCTCAACAAAACAAAAATGGAGGTAGAAACCAAGGTCAAGACTCAAGTGCAAGATGCCGTCTTTCGCAAAGTCGAAGATCGTGTGGTGTCTACGCTGCGCGAACGACAGCGACAAGATGACATCGCTCTCACTGTTCGCATTGGCGGACTTCCAAGCGACTGGCAAGGAGAGGGGGACCCCAAGTTCCACGAGTCTTTCGCTCGCATCCAAAGAACAACCCACATGGTACAATGGGATCCAGCAACAATCACCACTCTTGCTCACGAGCATCGTACCAACCATGCAATCCTCACCTTCAAAACCAAAGCGGATCAAGTCAAGATCCTTGAGCAATCGAGGCTTCTCAAGGACACAAAAATCTGGTTTGCTGAAGATCTCACACCCACCCAACTCAAACAGAAGAAGGCCGAACTCCAAAAGATGCGAGAAGCGCGCATAGCAGGGAAATGGGTAGTTTATCGAGGAGGTAAAGCCATCATCCAGGAGTTCCGAACTCCCAAATCGGCTCCCTCCTTATCACCTACCCCAACTTAGGTCACTCCACCTTATCTTCAATTTTACACCTTCGCTGGACCCTCAGTCCTTAACTGATATGTATCAAAAGGAATCTTTTGTAATGTTTTGTTTCTGGTCCCATAGGTCATATGTGACCTCCGTGGACGATAATTCAATCTATCAATCTATCTCTCTCTCTCTCTCTCTCTCTCTCTCTCTCTCTCTCTCTCTCTCTCTCTCTCTCTCTCTCTCTCTCTCTCTTTGCGCAATCCGCGTCCCTTTCTTCTCCCCGCGTGTCTCTCTATTGCGCGTGCGGACGGGCATTTCATTTATTGTCTGCATTCTCAGCATCTTGTCGGTGTGCTACATCTACGGTATCGTGATTGTGTGGTGAAGGGTAGGATTGCCCTACAACGAATGGCGAAGGGAAGAGCAAATGGCGGGTGGAGGACAGTGAAAGAGGGAGATATATTTATTGTGCAGTTTTTTCTTGTGCCTGACGAAGAGACTACACATGGTACTGATCCGCAATGATGTCTTTCTCGCCTGACCTCAGTGCTGTCTTTCTATATATATATATATATATATATAGAGAGAGAGAGAGAGAGAGAGAGAGAGAGGAGAGCCCATGCCATGCTCCACGTCTTGTTAGCAATAGACTGTGTGCTTTGAGAGCGAGACAAGCCAACCCATGGTGGGTCTGAGAGCAGGGGTCAGAGAGAGAGAGAGAGAGAGAGAGAGAGAGAGAGAGAGAGAGGGAGGGATGCGAGACGAAGCTCTACGTGCAGGAGGAGGGAAAGGGGGAAACTGAAAGCTATTTCTTCTTTTCCTTTGGTATTGAAAGATTCGAATCGAATCTTGCAGACAAATTAATGAGTTTCATAATCTAGAGCCAGTAGTATGTGCCCTTCTTTTAGGATATGTGAAGCCTGGCATGCCGTCTTAAAGTTTTTGAGATGGTTATCAAGACTTTCTAAAGGCAAACCATGAAACTTGAGTAATGAATCAATGGGGCCTCCACACGAGACAAATTAGCAATTATCAGAAGAGGTGAATGTGCAACAAGTGCTTGAGCCATGATAGGAGTGGGTAAAGATAGAGTTGGTGCAGGCCGTGGGGTATTTGGTTGAATAGGTGGCGGAGTTAAAAATGGGGATGAAACTGATGTGCTAGATGCGGGTCTCCCAATGGACGGGCTAATAGCCCGAGATTTCTCTCATTTTTTATGGATTCTCTTCTCCAATATCTACTGGCTCTTCACTCTCTCTAAGATGCTCTTGCCACTCATGAGATTGTTACATAACCCTTTTTAGACATAGGTTCGTGTTGTGAAACCCTATACTAAAGCTAGATTCCTAGCGGACATGCCATTATCTCAAAAATATATGGGAAGCGAGAAAAAAGGAAACCCCCCAACCCCAAACACCTCTAGAAGGACGATATACAAGCAGAGAGAAACCCAGACCCCCCCCACTTTTCAATAGGAACTAAATGGCTAATGTGTGAGGCTAGTATTTTTTCCAAGGGATATGGTTGCAGCATTTTGTGTGGACACATTTAAGACACAGAATGTATAACACTTTAATGGTGAAATAGAATCCACAAGAACGGTGCTAGCAGATGATGAAAGAATGCTATCACAGACTCCAGAGACACATCACAATGATGAAAGAATATAGACGACACCAAAAATGGTATACAATGTGCCTTCTAATTGATTTGCATGCAAGTGTTTGCAAATTTTTTAACAATTTATGACTTATGTGTTGATTGGTAGCACTTTGCTGACAAAGTCTTGGATGCCTCACGACCCTTGGTCCTTCCCTCTTTCTCTTTTACTAGCACAATCACCTCTTAAAAGGCACCTTTTCAATTTCGTTTATTACAAAAACGACTTTAAAAAATGCCAACCTCAGACCTTTGCAATTTATTTGACTTATGCCCTCCCCAAACTTTTTCCCAACCTAAAATTATCCAATTTCAAGGTCGCAAACTGAAGGGAATTGCCAGTATGTATTCACACAACAGCATGTCAAAATTTTCTCCTTTCCTCCAAAACAAGCTTAAAATTTGGCCGAGATTTTAGACTTTCAGCCCGGTTAAAAATGCTATAAAGCCGGTTCTCTATCAACTTTGCACTTTCCCTAGCTTGCTCTTGATTGCTTCAGACTGTCTCTTGCACTACAAAAATAGGCTTGCACTTTTCTCGCCCAATGATCGAGAAGGTCAGTTTTATTATAAAAATTAGTGCGGATGGCTATGCATGATGCAAATGAACACTACATAGCAAAAATGCAGCACATATGTTGATGGAATGCATGCATCACACACACATGTAAACAGATACAGCTTCCAAAAAAATGCAACACCCCACCTCCTTCTCTCCCAAGTTCCTTGCCGTGCTTGGTTTTTCTTTCTTGCACTCTATAGCACGTTGTGTAAAGTCGAAAGAGCTTAATTACTTCGTTAGCGCGTAGAAGGCAAAATCGTAAATCTGGAAGCACGTTCGTCCACGTGGTTGGCATTTTGTAACATCTACATCCATATTATTAGCATTCGCAAGCTTTTTTAACGCAAGCAAAAAAAAGCGAGGAGTCACCTACACATGCATCTTGAAGGCATGCGGCTCCAGGCAGAATCCAGTGCAAATCGAGGGTCCTCCAGCTCTATTTTCCTACGGCTACCTCCACCCTGTCTAGTCTTTTATCTAGTCTCAGCCTACGTCACGGCTCACGTGCAATGGTCCTCGTACTCAAAATGCCGCTAAGCAGCTCCTTGAATCTAAGCAGCTCTCTGTTGCATAGTGCAACTCCTTGAATTGAGGCACGTCTCGACCTAGCAGTAGGGCAGCAACAACTCAAAGAGAACTCTTGATGAGATCGTGTGCTCAGCGGTGCTTTGATCAAATATGTATGTCAAATGTGAGACTCTCACGAAAGCACAAAAAGTTCTTGATGGGTATCCTTTCCGTGATTATCTTTGCGGGGTGGATAAAATATCTTGTAAGCATCACCGGTATATTGTAAGTCAGAGGCTATTTAAAAAATTGTCATACTTGGCATTGTCTTGGTCAATATGTATGCCACATGTGGTGCGCTTGAGAAAGCACAAAGAGTGCTTGAGGAGCCTCCTGTCCGGAATGTCGACTCTTGGATTGCTATGATTGCGGGTGTGCGCAACAAGAGCAGGACCAAAAAGATCTAGACTGTTTTCAGCGGATGCAAAGCAAGATCTCTCTATATCCCCATGTAAGGATCACTTGGAATGATGTCTCTTGGAATGCACTGGTCACCGGATACGCACAACAAGAGTAGGGCCAGAAAGCTCTAGGCTGTTTTCAGCTTCCTATCAAGAGTGTGGACTTTTGGAATGTAGTGCTAAGCAGCTCTCTGTAGTTGAAGAGTGCAACTCCTTGAATTGAGGCACGTCTCGACCCAGCAGTAGAGCAGCAACAACTCGAAGAGAATTCTTGATGAGATCGTGTGCTCGGCGGTGCTTTGATCGAATATGTATGTCAAATGTGAGACTCTCACGAAAGCACAAAAAGTTCTTGATGGGTATCCTTTCCGTGATTATCTTTGCGGGGTGGATAAAATATCTTGTAAGCATCACCGGTATATTGTAAGTCAGAGGCTATTTAAAAAATATGTCATACTTGGCATTGTCTTGGTTGATATGTATGCCACATGTGGTGCGCTTGAGAAAGCACAAAGAGTGCTTGAGGAGCTTCCTGTCCGGAATGTCGACTCTTGGATTGCTATGATTGCAGGTGTGCGCAACAAGAGCAGGACCAAAAAGATCTAGACTATTTTCAGCGGATGCAAAGCAAGCTCTCTCTATATCCCCATGTAAGGATCACTTGGAATGATGTCTCTTGGAATGCACTAGTCACCGGATACGCACAACAAGAGCAGGGCCAGAAAGCTCTAGGCTGTTTTCAGCTTCCTATCAAGAGTGTGGACTTTCGGAATGTAGTGCTAAGCAGCTCCTTGCATCTAAGCATCTCTCTGTAGTTGAAGAGTGCAACTCTTTGAATTGAGGCACGTCTCGACCCAGCAATAGGGCAGCAACAACTCGAAGAGAATTCTTGATGAGATCATGTGCTCGGCAGTGCTTTGATCGAATATGTATGTCAAATGTGAGACTCTCACGAAAGCACAAAAAGTTCTTGATGGGTATCCTTTTTGTGATTATCTTTGTGGGGTGGATAAAATATCTTGTAAGCATCACCGGTATATTGTAAGTCAGAGGCTATTTAAAAATATGTCATACTTGGCACTGTCTTGGTCGATATGTATGCCACATGTGGTGCGCTTGAGAAAGCACAAAGAGTGCTTGAAGAGCTTCCTGTCTGGAATGTCGTCTCTTGGATTGCAATGATTGCAGGATGTGGGCAACAAGAGTAGCACCAAAAAGCTCTAGGTTGTTTTCAGCAGATGCAAAGCAAGCTCTCTCTATATCCCCATGTAAGGATCACTTGGAATGATGTCTCTTGGAATGCACTCGTCAAGGGATACGCACAATAGGAGCAGGGCCAGAAAGCTCTAGGTTGTTTTCAGCTTCCTATCAAGAGTGTGGACTCTTGGAATGTAGTGCTTGTAGGATTTTTTGCAGAAGAGAAAGCTCTAGTCCGTTTTCAGCAGATGTGAAGCAAGGGCCTCTCTCCAGATGCAATCACCTACGCATGTATCTTGAAGGCATCAGGCTCTATGCAAGATGTTGATATGGGCACAAAAATTCACAATTATATCGTGAGTCAGAGGCTGTTGAATAAAGGTGTCAAGATTAACACTGTCTTGGTCGATGTATATACCAAATGTGGTGCGCTTGAGAAAGCACAAAAAGTGCTTGAGGAGCTTCCTGTCTAGAATATCGTCTCTAGGATATCTATGCTCGATATGTATGCTAAATGTGGTGCCCTCATCAAAGCACTTAAGGCATCCTTTTTGGGATGTCTCTTGTAGCACTTTGATTGCAGGATGAAAGAGACTTTGATGCAAGCGTAGGCGATTGCATGTGGAGAGAGACCCTCTGTTTTCTCTAGTATCATGTTTGTTTCGAGAAGCTGTTTTCAGCGGATGCAGAGCGAGGGCCTCTCTCTAGATGCAATCACATACGTGTGCATCTTGAAAGCACACAAGACGCTGGTTTCAGCTTAAAAATTCACTCTGATATTGTTAGTGAGGGGCAGTTGCAAAAAATTGCCATGCTTGGCAATGCCTTGGTCGATATGTATGTCAAATGTGATACTCCTGTGCGGAAGGTCGTCTTTTGGAACGCATTGATTGCAGGATATGCCCAACAACAGGCCAACAAGCTCTGGACTGTTTTTGTTGGAATTAGGGTTGCAAAGAAACACACACAGCTTGGAGAAGACGAAGGAAGCTCAAGGCACACAATAAAGAGTGTGTTACTTAGTGTGCAATGGAAAGATAGATAGTCCTAGAGTGATGGGAGTGTGTTAAATGCACGGGGGAAAAAACCTCCTAAAGAGGGGAAAAATGCCCCGGTGGTCCTAGTGTATTCACACGCGTCACTACCACATGTATATGGTAACAAATCCCCCCTGGAGTGATGCGGTGAACGAGAGCTGGCACATGAGTAAAGGGAAGTGCCATGCCCTAAGGACATGATCAGTCCACAAAGAGGAGTAAGCCTAAAGCTTTGCGGAAAGCTTTGAGATTCTCACGACACAATGCCTTTGTGAAAAGATCTGCAAGGTTGTCCTGTGTTGGCACATAAGCCAAGTTGATCTCTCCTACTGTGAGCCTCTCCCTGACATAGTGGTAATGCACCTCAATGTGATTTATGCGAGCATGAAAAACTGGGTATCTCGCAATTGCCAATGCACTCTGACTGTTAGCGTAGATAGTGTTGGCAGTGTCCTGTCCAACACCCGAATCAGCCATAAGGCGTCTGAGCCATAGACACTCAACTGTAGCTGTGAAGACTGCCCTGTACTCAGCCTCACAACTCGAAGTGGCCACATTAGGTTTCTTCTTGCTCAACCATGATATAGACGAAATGCAAAGCATGAAAAAAAAACCACTTGTGGACACTCACGTGTCAAAACAACCAACCCAATCTGAGTCTGAAAAAGCATGTAAGTCTGGTGAGCCGTGATTCCCCCTTGGGATAAAACAAGCCAAGATGTAAAGTGCCACTAAGGTAGCGGAAAATCCTCTTGACAGCCTGTCGATGCTTAGACCTTGGGCTATGCATAAATCTGTTGACCTGTGAGACTGAAAACTGAATATCCAGCCTCATGTTGCATACATAAATGAGGCAGCCAATAGCAGTTTGATAAAGAGTGACATCAGCAGGATCGCCAGCATCATGTAGACTCAACTTCAAACATGTTTCCATGGGAGTGGCAATAGGTTTGTAATCCTTAAGTCCAAACTTACAAAGCAATGTCTCTATGTAACTTTTCTGACACAAGGCAATACCACCATCACACTGCTTAAACTGTATACCCAAGTAATGAAGCAACAACCCCAAATCTTTCATTTTGAAAGTAACATTCAAATCAGCCTTAAATTCAGCAATATGTCTCTCATTTGGTCCAGTGATCAGCAAATCATCGACATAAAAAACCACGATGAGAAGTGCATCACCCTCACGCTTTACATACAATGTGCTTTCTGTTGGACTGTTACGAAAGCCTCGTTTGATGAAATGAGTGCCAGCTTTCTCATACCAAGCATGAGGAGATTGCTTCAACCCATACAAAGCCTTCTTACATCTGCACACTTTCTCCTCTTGTCCTTTTATGACAAAACCTCGAGGCTGTGTTACGTAAACTTCCTCAAATATGTCACCATTCAAGAAAGCAGTAGCAATGTCTGATTGATGTACATCGCAACCAAAATGAGTTTCCAATGCACATAGAAAACGCACAATAGTCATAGGACAAGTGGGAGCAAAGGTCTCTTCATAATCTATGCCTTTTTGCTGTGCATAACCCTTTGCAACAAGTCGAGACTTATTGCGATCGATCTCACCATTCGGCTTGCGTTTCAACTTGTAAACCCACTTCATACCAATGGCCTTTTTGCCAGGAGGCAAATCACATAAAGTCCATGTGTCATTTTCTATAAGTGTATCATATTCTGATTGCATGGCAGCCATCTAATTTTCTGAATTATGTGCTTCATCAAAAGATAGAGATTCCTCAACATCATGTAAGCTAGACACATCCAAAGCATAACAATTTGATGCATAAGATGCATGGTGAGAGCGTGAATGAGTACGACTAGACAAAGGTGCATTCAATGTCTGTCATGCAAAGTGTGCACCAGCCATTTTGTCATACCTCTAGCCTGCTCATTTTCAACCCTTTCCTCATCAAGTACATCATGTACATCTACATCAATAATAGGGTGATCTATAACATTTTCTGAAACCCCCATAGGATGTACATTTGCCTCATTGGAACTTACATTCGTATTTCCACCACTGAAAAGAGGCAACAAAATGTCATAAATGTCCTGTGAGCTTACATTACTGTCTCTAGTACATGACAGCAAGGGCTGAACAGAATCTTCCACAAACACTACATCCTATGAAACCAGAATACGTTTTGTTTGTGGATGATACAGCCTGTAACCTTTGCTTTCAACGCTATAACCAACAAAAATACATTTGACAGCCTTATCATCCAATTTTTTGCACTGTGTTTGTGTCACCAAAGCATATGCCAAACAGCCAAAAACACGCATGTGCTCAATAGATGGCTTTCTATCATGCCATGCTTCATATGGATTCATAGACTGCAACACTTTCGTAGGACACCTGTTGAGTACATAAGTGGCACACATGACAGCCTCGAGCCAAAACAAATGTGGTAAAGCTTGATTCTTGACCATACATCTTGCCATTTTCGTAAGAGACCTATTTTTCCTCTCAGCAACACCATTTTGTTGAGGTGTATACGGCACTGTACATTGGTGTTTTATCCCACGACTAGCCCGAAATGCATTAAATTCATGAGACATATACTCCCCCCCTCGATCAGAACGGAGGGTGCCCATAGTACATTTTGATACATTTTCAGCAATAGCCAGAAATTGTTTGAAGCACATAAAAACTTCGAAGTTCGCTTTAAGTGGAAATACCCATGCATGCATGTAGTAATCATCAATGAAAGTCATGAAGTAAAGGTAATTGCCCAAGGACGGAGTTTGCATGGGCCCACAAACATCACTATGCACTAGCTGCAACCTGCATGATGCCCAAACTGAACCATCCTTTGGAAACATAGAACGCTGCATCTTACCCAAAATACAGCCTTCAACCAAACATGTTTGACAGGTGCTTCAAGAGGCGGCAAAGAAGCAACCATGTCAGATTTCTGCAAATGCAGCAAACTCGCAAAATTCAGAGGACCAAAACGTGCATGCCAAAGTTTTGTATCTGAAATAGCCCTTGAATCTGCAACAGCATTTGCAAAATTTTGTCCATACTTGTCATACAAAATGAGCTTAAACAGCCCACGGCACAAAAGGCCAGATGCAACAATTTCATCACCAAAACTGAGATCATGAACTGTACATCTGTCATCCACAAATTTGACTACAAGTCCAAGTCTAGCAAGTGCGGATACAGACAAGAGATTCTTCTTGATCCGAGGTACATAAAGTGCATTAACAAGTGTGAAGGAACTGCCATTTGCAGTAGTAAGCACAATCTTTCCAACTCCCTGAACCAGATAAGAGGCATTGTTGGCACAAGTGACTGAATTCCCATGAGGGATAGACTCGAGAGAGGTGAACAATTCACGATGTGAGGTAATGTGCTTTATAGCACCATTGTCAAAATACCACACATGTGAATCTGCAGCAATTGACAAGCATGCATCACGGACAGCAGGATTGTAAGTGCACTTTGTGCTAAAAGCCCATTCTGCATCAACATCAGCAACACAGTCTCCTTTCACAAAAGACTCAACAATGGCTGCATTTGTAGTGGAACCAGCGTTTGTAGTGGAACCACCCTCTTTCTTCTTAGCCTCTTTGGCGTTCAACTTAGGACACTGCTTGATCAAGTGATCATTAGCTGTACAATAATGGCAATGCATCTTCTTTTTGCCCTTATCACCCGAATTTCCAGACGAATTGTTGCCAACAAAAGCATTAGGAACAGAAGTTTTGCCACTCGCAGCAGCTATAAGAAGTGGTTGCATTGCTGTTACCACCCTTTCTTTGAGAAGCAATAAAAGCCTATTCAATTGCACGCTGTCTAGTCCTATTTTTTCTGGAAAGTGACTCTTGCAACAGCAATGTGCATAATGCATCAAACTTGACAACTTCTGGATTTCCTTGGGTCATAAGTCTCCAAGTACTAGCAAAAGTTTGGTAAGAATCTGGTAAGGCATCAAGAACAGTCTGCACAAGGGAACTGTCTGAAATGACCACCTGCAGAAATAAGTTGCTCATTGATATCCTTGACACTAGCAAGGAAAGTGTCCATATCATCTTCCTCATGCATAATCTTCGACTCCAGCTCTTTACGCAGCAAAGCAATTTTATTCTCATTGTGGCTTGCATAAAGACCTTCTAGAATATCCCAAGCCTGTTTTGCAGATTTTGATGAACGAATGTGAGGAACAATGGTGCACTTCACAGACAACGCAATCAATGCATGAGCATGCCCATCCTTTACATCCCAACGAGCTTGTTCTGCCGTAGGCAAAACAACTCTAATAGTATCAATCCTTGCAGCAAGACCTGCAACATCCTCAACATCGCCTACATCCTCAGAACCAGAACGTACATCAATGCCGTGCACAATATTCCAGACGCCCTTTGACACAAGAACGTGTTGCATCATATAAGCCCACATAGGGTAATTGTCCACAGCCAACCTGTCCTTAACAGCAAACATCTTCAAGACATCAGTGTTGTTGTCAGCCATGGTAAATGCTGCACTTGATGTGAAAACTGCCCGAAAATAGGAGAAACGGAGCGGGAACAACACGTGCTATATAGCACAAACCGTAGAAGACTGAAAGGCACCTGTTGTGCAGAAAACGACACTGACAAAAATTCTGCACAAAATGACGAAATTGCATTTGCAGACCTGCATGTAGTGGAAACGAAGGCTAAAATGAGCCCGAACGCTCGCCAAACCTCGCTGTAATCGGAGAAAGTGAGCAGGCGTGTGTTGGAGCAACTGGCGACTAAGCCCGAGAGGACGTAACCTGCTCTGATACCAATTGTTGGAATTAGGGTTGCATAGAAACACACACAGCTTGGAGAAGACAAAGGAAGCTCAAGGCACACAATAGAGAGTGTATTACTTAGTGTGCAATGGAAAGATAGATAGCCCTAGAGTGATGGGCGTATATACAATGCATGAGGGAAAAACCTCCTAAAGAGGGAAAAAATGCCCCGGCAGTCCTAGTGTGTTCACACACATCACTACCACATGTATATGGTAACAGTATTCAGCAAGTGCAAAGCGAAGGCCTTTCTCTAGACGTTGTCACCTATGTGTGCATCTTGCAGGCATGTCGCTCTATGCAATTTTCTCTCGAAAAGAGATGGTGTGCTTAGCACTGCCTTGGTCAATATGTGTGACAAATGTGGGACACTTCAGCAAGGGTTGTTTATAAAACTTGTCGTACTTGGGGATTGCTTGGTCGATACATATGCTGAATGTGGTGCACTTCAGAAAGCACAAAACGAGCTTGAGGAGCTTCTTGCCCCAATGTATTGATTGCGGTATAAGCTCATTAGGAGCCCGGGCGAGAAATCTCTCGGCTGTTTTCAAAGGATCCGAAGCGAGGGCCTCTCTCCAAAAACAATCACATACGCGTGCATCTTGAAGCCACATGTGTGTACACAAGATGCCAATATGGGCTTAAATTTTTTCTCTGATAATGTTAGTCAGGGGTTGCAGCAGAAACCTTCCGGACCTGGCAATGCCTTCGTTGATATGTACACCAAATGTGGTGCTCCTGTGTGGGATGTGGTCTTTTGGAATGCACTGATTGGAGGATATGTCCAACAACGGCCGGACTAGGAAGCTATGGGTTTTTTTGAACAGGTGCAATTCGCAAAGCGAGGGCCTTTCTCCAAATGCTATCACCTACGTATGCATCTTGCAAGCACGTGGCTCGATGCAACATGCTCTCTAAAAGAGATGGCGTGCTTGGCACTGCCTTCAGTGATACGTATGCCAAATGTGGGACACTTCAGCTAAAGCTTTTTCAAAAAGTTGTCCTGCTTGGCAATGCCTTGGTCGATATGTATGTTGAATGTAGTGCACTTCAAAAAGCACAAAACTTGCTTGCGGAGCTTCTACTCACGAATGCCATCTCCTGCAGTGCATTGATTGTGGGAATGCACGCCAACTATGGGGCACTTCAGATACGGCTGTTTCAAAAAATTGTCGTGCTTGGGATATGTTCTTATGCAAGACTGTCACATATGGGTAAGAGAATTCACAATCGATTGGCACTGCTTGGCAACGCGTTGGTCCATATGTATGTCAAATGTGGTGCCATCCTGGAAACATGAAATGTCTTTATAGGCATGCTCTTCACTTGAAATGCGTTGTCTGCAAAATACGCCCAAAACGTGCTTGAGGAGCTTCCTGTCCGGAGTGCCGTCTCTTGGAGTGTATTGATTGCGGGATACATGCAATAGAAGCAGGGCCAAAAATCTCTTGGTTGTTTTCAGCAAATGCAAAGGTAGGGCCTCTCTCAGATGCAATCACATAAGCGTGCATCTTGTAGGCATGTTGTTGTACGCAAGATGCCGACATGCGCTTATAAATTCACTCTGATATTGTTAGTCAGGGGCTGTTGCAAAACTTTTCCATGCTTGGAAATGCCTTGGTCGAGACATATGCTAAATGTGATGCACTTCAGAAAGCACAAAACATGGCTGTGGATCTTCCTGTCCCGAATGCCATCTCTTGGAGTGCATTGATTGCTAGATACACGCAACAGGAGCAGGGCCGGAAATCTCTCAGTTGTTTTCAACGAATGCAGAGTGAGGGCCTCTCTCTATATGCAATCACATAAGCGTGCATCTTGAAGGCACACAAGACGTTGTTGTGGGCTTAAAAATTCACTCTCATATTGGTAGTAAGGGGATGTTGAAAAAAACTGCCATGCTTGGCAATGCCTTGGTCGATATCTATGCCATATGTGGTGCTCTTGTGCAGGAAGCCATCTTTTGGAACATAGAGATTGCAGGATATGCCCAACAACAGCGGGCTGGCAAGATCTGGGCTATTTTGAGTAGGTGAAAGTGAGGGCCTTTCAAGTTTGTCCAGACGCTATCACCTATGTGTGCATCTTGCAGGCATGTGGCTCTATGCAAATTGCTTTCAAAAAGAGATGGTGTGCTTGGCAATGCCTCGATTGATATGTATGCGAAATGTGGGACACTTTAGCAAGGGTTGTTCATAAAAATTATCGTGCTTGACAATACCTTGGTTGATACGTATGCTAAATGTGGTGCACTTCACAAAGCACAAAACGAGCTTGAGGAGCTTCCTATTCCCAATACCATATCTTGGAGTGCATTGATTGCAGGATACGTGCAACAGGAGCAAGGACAGAAAGCTCTCGATTGTTTTCATTGGATCCAAAGTGAGGGCCTCTCTCCAAATGCAATCACATATGCGTTCATCTACAAGGCACGTGTCTATACGCAGATGCCAATATGGGCTTAAAAATTCACTTTGATGTTGTTAGTCATGGGTTGCTGCAGAAAACTGTTGTACCTGGCAATGCCTTGGTTTATATGTACGCCAAATGTGGTGCTTCTGTGTGGGATGTCGTCTTTTGAAATGCACTGATTGCAAGATATGTCTGACACGGGCCAGTAAGCTATGGGTTTTTTAGAACAGGTACGAAGCAAGGGCCTTCTCCAGATGCTATCACCTACATGTGCATCTTGCAGGCATGTGGCTCTATGCAGAAGGCTCTCTAAAAGAGATGGCGTGCTTGGCACTCCCTTTGTTGATACGTACAGCAAATGTAGGACACTTTCACTAGGGCGTTTTCATAAAATTGTCATGCTTGGCAATCGCTTGGTCGATACGTATGCTGAATGTGGTGCACTTTAGAAAGCACAAAACGTGCTTGAGGAGCTTCATGTCCCGAATTCCATCACTTTGAGTGCATTGACTACGGTAATGTACGCCAATTGTGGGACACTTCAGCAAAAAGTTGTCGTGCTTAGCAAACTCTGATATTGTTAGTAAGGGACTGTTGCAAACAATTGTCATGCTTAGCAATGCCTTGGTCGAAATGTATGCCAGATGTGCTACTCTTGTGCGAGATGTCGTCTTTTGGAACGCATTGATTACAAGGTATGCCCAACAATGGTTGGGCCAGCAAGGCCAGGGCCTTTTTTAGCACATGCAAAGCAAGGGCCTTTCTATAGACGCTATCACCTACGTGTGCATCTTGTAGGCATGTGGCTTGTAAGGTCCCCACCCCGTCGTCTCAAACGACGGATTTGATGGTAAACCTGGTGGCCACTAGATCTACAGAGGAAGCAAACAAAGTGGTTTATGGTTCATCTAGTGGACGATCTCTAATCACAACGTGAGTCGAGTTTGAGCCTACTCGCATCGAGATCTAGTTCCACCCCGCATGGGAAGCATGATTAACTTATCTAGCGATCCTAAGACCCACCTTCCAAGAGGAGAGAAGTCCCCAGTGCCTTTCTCCCCATGTTTCATAGGCACGTATACTTGAGGCTTCGCCGCTCTTGGGGCAATGAGTAATACTAGCGTCGATTTATAACACTATGGGGACGGAGAGTTCCGACCAATCGGGACCACCCTTCTCATAGGCATTGGCAACCCGAGCCAAGCCCCCACTTTCCACCCCATACTCACACTTCCTTTGTTACCTAATTACTACCACAATGGTTGTTCAACATATAAGTTCTTTGTTTATTTTTCCGATTCACAAGTTCTTTAATACAGCCCTTCAACCAGTATTGCAAAGCGGCACCAAAACAGTAACTCTAGTATAAAATTACTCAAAAACTCATTCATTTAAAGTTCCAATGTTCTGGAGGTACAACATCCCCCCTCCAGCGAGAGTTTACTCCTCCCGTTGTCACCTAGCTACCCATACAACTAGGTTGTCCACCGCTTAACCAGCAGTCGTGGACTTCCACCACTTAACCAGCAATCGTGGATATCCACCGCTTAACCAGCAGTCGTGGATTCAAGAGTCCTTAACCAGGAACTCTAGCTCCTGCAAATAACTTCGCGAGCAGCCCCCTGTGATCAAGAGGGGGTTCGGACTAGATCAACATTGGAATTGAAAATGAACTAGCTGAGCTAAATTTTCCCTAGCAAACATTCTTTCCTAGCTCAAACAGTATATCCAACAATCATTCTTTCCTACTTGGAAATTAATATACATTTCAATTCAAATGCCGTGATCTCCGTTGGATTTCTCCTACATGTTTAGGGATATGTTCTTTCCTAACTTATCGGATACAATGTTAACTTAAACAAAACTCAAATTAAAAATGTGACCTACCTCCATAATTTCATCGTCATTGCTCCGTGAGTTGGGCGGGGTACTTGGTCCACTATGGGAGCCTTTCCCTTCCCATTTGTGTCGCTTGTCCCCGCCTCGCGGTCGTGGGAACCACCGAAACGAGTTCTCTTTACCGGGGCCATTTTATACTCACTACTTAATTGACAACTTGGAAAAAGAGAGCTAACATTCGAGAGTAACATACAACCATGATGACGGATTAGTTTCAATAAGCAAATCCCTTTTTACGAGAGGTTTGATTACTTCAAGACATAGAGATTTCTGATAGCACCTTACTTGTTCTGTGGGAATTGGCCCTAACGTTAGTTATTTGGCCTAGATAGTTAAGAATTACAGGTTTCTTCTCAATCTATTTACTAGAGATGAATTCGGCATGCTTAATCGCTTCCTAATGCAAGTAGAGATTCGCAGATTTACCGTATGCATAGGTGAGAGGCTTTTCCCTTCCTAATGATTAATGATGGATTAATTTCACTGATTACAATCTAATCTATGAGCTAATTGATTCTAATTTATTTGTTTAAACATTGTGGGGCAATAGAAAGCAGTTGACCATCTCTACCTCAATGCCGACTTGTTCTTAATTACAATGGTGACTAGCGGTTGATTCCTTAATCATGCATTAATCTGTGATTAAGAGAGACTAACTGCTTGCATAATTACTAATTAGATTAATATTTATGCAATAGATCATGGATACAAAGAATTAGAGAGTATCTAATGAGTATTTTGACTATGATTATGCATACTAGATGCGGAATTAAGAGGATATTAGAGAGGGAATTACAACAAGCATGAATTAAATCGAAAATTACCGAGGTTACGGCTAAATTCCTCTCAAAATTCTGATGCAAGGGCCTTCTTGAAACGAGAAATGGGCAGTTCCTTCCTCCCTAGCTCCGGCGGCACCTCCTCAAGGTGTGTGTGTGTGTGTGTGTGTGTGTGTGTGTGTGTGTGTGTGTGTGTGTGTGTAGGAGTGTGTGTGTGTGTGTGTGTGTGTGTGTGAGCATATATGTGTGCTCTATTTGTGAGCATACTCTTATATAGGCTCACAAGTTGAAAAATTCGAATTTGCCTGCTATATGCATCTCGAGGAGTACTCACTTCATGCATGGCAGCTCTACTTGCATACTTACCAAGTGTCCCAACCTGCTCAAGAGCTCACTTGGTCTCTCTCTCTCTCTTGCATGGAAAGTAGCCCACGAGCCCTGTGAGTGTGTGAGGGCACCCTCTTACTCCCAAACTCAGTCTGCAGTGGCCTAGAGCCAGTTCCCACACAGCCCCGAGTCCCTGTGCCTCCCCGCACAACTTTAGGAAAATTTAATTTTAACATAAGACGGGCAATACGAATCAGAATTTAATGCCGGAAATTGCTATACTAATCTCTAACTAAGGTGTATTAAACTGGGTACCTGCCATATTTAGCAACCCCCGACGTCCGAACATGCATTTTTTTCAAATTTGGGGTACGGGTGCAGTTTTTCGAGATGGTCAAAACTAACAGGTCGGTGACCAAAAACTTACTATTTTTGGAAAATTTCCACAAAAATTATTTTAATTCACTTCTGGAAGCTTTATGACATTCAAACATCATGGCATCGACAGATTTGGGAAAACTGATAAAAACAGTAACTTTTTCCATTATGATTGTTTCATGGTACAATGGTGTTCTTTTGGCTCGGGGTTGGAGACCTTACATCCTCCCCAGCGCGAAAAATTTGAGATGTTCTCATCTCAAGAATACATCTCGATAAATTCAAGATCCCACTTTATCAAGAGACAGAGACTCAAGACAAAATTTCCTTATCCAAGTCGGGTTCCATAGTTTATTTATGCCAAGTATTTACAAATCTAGCTTGGTTCAACAGTTAAAGGATTCTATCTGCTGGTTGTTCAGGAGCACAATAGTACAAGTGATAAGTGTTTGAAGACAAATCCTTATAGTCTACTATCTCATCAGAGTACTATTTCTTATACACGTTGCTAATAGGCTCAAATATTACAAGATTCTCGTTTGGTGGAAACACATCCAGAATGGCATTAGGCTTAATTCTATCACTAGGGATCACATTCTTTGCTTGATCAAAGACCCATCGGTTCAAGGTTGTCTTGAGACCATCTATAGTGATCTTAACTTCTCCAAAAGTTCCAAGGAAGTAGAAAACTTGAATAACCCGCAATTCATACGCCCAACGAAGCTTCTTCAAGTCAATGGATAAATACTCAAATTTTGTAGCATTGATGTAGAAGATACCACCCTTTCTATTCCATATAATCTCCCAACCTTGATGGGTTCCCGTTGATGGAGGAGCAAAGGCCTTCATCAAAATTTCCATCATGCTTCGGTGAAAATTGTAATTTGAAGAACGACACACCTCCATATACATTATCTCAAATGTTCTAAACTTGCAGTAAGAAATCTTGGCATCTTCCTGAAACATCAATGCTCAGTCCTTGAGTACGTCTATCCTGCTAACCTTTATTATTTTAAAAGTTTCAAACGTCATTATTTTCCAATTCGTAAACCTAAGCTCTGATACAAGGTGTGAGATCCCCACCCCATCATTTCAAACAACGGACCTTATGGTAAACCTGGTGGCCACTAGATCTACAGCGGAAGCAAACAAAGTGGTTTATGGTTCATCTAGCGGACGATCTCTCATCACAAAGTGAGTCGAGTTTGAGCCTACTCGCATCGAGATCTAGTTCCACCCCGCAGGGGAAGCGTGATTAACTTATCTAGCGATCCTAAGATCCACCTTCCAAGAGGAGATAAGTCCCGAGCTCCTTTTTCCCCATGTTTCATAGGCACGTACACTTGAGGCTTCGCCGCTCTTGGGGCAGTGAGTAATACTAGCGTCAATTTATAACACTATGGGGACGAAGAGTTCCCGACCAATCGGGACCACCCTTCTCATAGGCATTGGAACCCGAGCCAAGCCCCCGTTTTCCACCCCATACTCACACCTCCTTTGTTACCTAATTACTACCACAATGGTTGTTCAACATATAAGTTCTTTGTTTATTTTTTCGATTCACAAGTTCTTTAATACAGCCCTTCAACCAGTATTGCAAAGCGGCACCAAGACAGTAACTCTAGTAAAAATTTACCCAAAAACTCATTCATTTAAAGTTCCAATGTTCTAGAGGTACAACATCTCCCCTCCATCGAGAGTTTACTCCTCCCGTTGTCACCTAGCTGCCCATACAACTAGGTTGTCCACCGCTTAACGAGCAGTCGTGGACTTCCACCGCTTAACCAGCAATCATGGATTCAAGAGCCCTTAACCAGGAACTCTAGCTCCTGCAAATAACTTCGCGAGCTGCCCCCTGTGATCAAGAGGGGGTTCGAACTAGATCAACATTGAAGTTGAAAATGAACTAGCTGAGCTAAATTTTCCCTAGCAAACATTCTTTCCTAGCTCAAACAGTATATCCAACAATCATTCTTTCCTACTTGGAAATTAATATACATTTCAATTCAAATGCCGTGATCTCCGTTGGATTTCTCCTACATGTTTAGGGATATGTTCTTTCCTAACTTATCGGATACAATGTTAACTTAAACAAAACTCAAATTAAAAATGTGACCTACCTCCATAATTTCATCGTCATTGCTCCGTGAGTTGGGCGGGGTACTTGGTCCACTATGGGAGCCTTTCCCTTCCCATTTGTGTCGCTTGTCCCCGCCTCGCGGTCGTGGGAACCACCGAAACGAGTTCTCTTTACCGGGGCCATTTTATACTCACTACTTAATTGACAACTTGGAAAAAGAGAGCTAACATTCGAGAGTAACATACAACCATGATGACGGATTAGTTTCAATAAGCAAATCCCTTTTTACGAGAGGTTTGATTACTTCAAGACATAGAGATTTCTGATAGCACCTTACTTGTTCTGTGGGAATTGGCCCTAACGTTAGTTATTTGGCCTAGATAGTTAAGAATTACAGGTTTCTTCTCAATCTATTTACTAGAGATGAATTCGGCATGCTTAATCGCTTCCTAATGCAAGTAGAGATTCGCAGATTTACCGTATGCATAGGTGAGAGGCTTTTCCCTTCCTAATGATTAATGATGGATTAATTTCACTGATTACAATCTAATCTATGAGCTAAATTATTTTAATTTAGTTGTTTAAACATTGTGGGGCAATAGAAAGCAGTTGACCATCTCTACCTCAATGCCGACTTGTTCTTAATTACAATGGTGACTAGCGGTTGATTCCTTAATCATGCATTAATCTGTGATTAAGAGAGACTAACTGCTTGCATAATTACTAATTAGATTAAGATTTATGCAATAGATCATGGATACAGAGAATTAGAGAGTATCTAATGAGTATTTTGACTATGATTATGCATACTAGATGCGAAATTAAGAGGATATTAGAGAGGGAATTACAACAAGCATGAATTAAATCAAAAATTACCGAGGTTACGACTGAATTCCTCTCAAAATTTTCATGCAAGGGCCTCCTTGAGACGAGAAACGGACAGTTCCTTCCTCCCTAGCTCCGGCAGCACCTCCTCAAGGTGTGTGTGCGTGTGT
The DNA here is from genome assembly GCF_014529385.1 of Adiantum capillus-veneris. Lineage (NCBI taxonomy): Eukaryota > Viridiplantae > Streptophyta > Polypodiopsida > Polypodiales > Pteridaceae > Adiantum > Adiantum capillus-veneris. Next base: position 104,263,057 of record NC_140941.1, read on the forward strand.
GTGTAGGAATGTGTGTGTGTGTGTGTGAGCATATATGTGTGCTTGTCTATGTGTGAGCATACTCTTATATAGGCTCACAAGCTAAAAAATTCGAATTTGCCTGCTATATGCATCTGGAGGAGTACTCACTTCATGCATGGCAGCTCTAGTTGCATACTTACCAAGTGTCCCAACCTGCGCAAGCGCTCACTTATACTCTCTCTCTCTCTTGCATAGAAAGTAGCCCACAAGCTCTGTGAGTGTGTGAGGGCACCCTCTTACTGCCAAACTCAGTTTGCAGTGGCTTGGAGCCAGTTCCCACACAACCCCCGAGTCTCGGTGCCTCCCCGCACAACTTTAGGAAAATTTAATTATAACCTAAGACGGGCAATACGAATCATAATTTAATGCCAGAACTTGCTATACTAAGCTCTAACTAAGGTGTATTAACCTAGGTACCTGCCATATTTAGCAGCCCTCGGCGTCTGAAGATGCATTTTTTTCAAATTTGGGGTACGGGTGCAGTTTTTCGAGACGGTCAAAACTGAGAGGTCGGTGACCAAAAACTTACTATTTTTGGAAAATTTCCACAAAAATTATTTTTATTCACTTCTGGAAGCTTTATGACATTCAAACATCATGGAATCGACAGATTTTGGAAAACTGATAAAAATAGTAACTTTTTCCATTATGATTGTTTCATGGTACAATGGTGTTCTTTTGGCTCGGGGTCGGAGACCTTACATCCTCCCCAACGCAAAAAATTTGAGATGTTCTCATCTCAAGAATACATCTGGATTAATTCAAGATCCCACTTTATCAAGAGACAGAGACTCAAGACAAAATTTCCTTATCCAAGTCGGGTTCCATAGTTTATTTATGCCAAGTATTTACAAATCTAGCTTGGTTCAACAGTTAAAGGATTCTATCTGCTGGTTGTTCAGGAGCACAATAGTACAAGTGATAAGTGTTTGAAGACAAATCCTTATAGTCTACTATCTCATCAGAGTAGTATTTCTTATATACGTTGCTAATAGGCTCAAATATTACAAGATTCTCGTTTGGTGGAAACACATCCAGAATGGCATTAGACTTAATTCTATCACTAGGGATCACATTCTTTGCTTGATCGAAGACCCATCGGTTCAAGGTTGTCTTGAGACCATCTACAGTAATCTTAACTTCTCCAAAAGTTCCAAGGAAGTAGAAAACTTGAATAACCCGCAATTCATACGCCCAACGAACCTTCTTCAAGCCAGTGGATAAATACTCAAATTTTGTAGCATTGATGTAGAAGATACCACCCTTTCTATTCCATATTATCTCCCAACCTTGATGGGTTCCCGTTGATGGAGAAGCAAAGGCCTTCATCAAAATTTCCATCATGCTTCGGCGGAAATTGTAATTTGGAGAACAACACGCCTCCATATACATTATCTCAAATGTTATAAACTTGCAGTAAGCAATCTTGGCATCTTCCTGAAACATCAATGCTCAATCCTTGAGTACGTCTACCCTGCTCACCTTTATTATTTTAAAAGTTTCAAACATCATTATTTTCCAGTTCGTAAACCTAGGCTCGTATACCAGGTGTGAGGTCCGCACCCCGTCGTCTCAAACGACGGATCTGATGGTAAACCTGGTGTCCACTAGATCTACAGCGGAAGCAAACAAAGTGGTTTATGGTTCCTCATAATGGGGGGCCTTATAAATGTGCGCTTTTTATTGTTATTCAGAGGCTGTTGAAAGAAGATGTCGTGCTTGGCACAATTTTGGTCAATTGACACATGTGTTGCGCTTTCGAAAAGTGATGGTTTCTCACCAGAAGAAGTCTCTTGGAGTGCTTTTATATCCAATTATGCCAAGCAAGGGCAGGTGAGGAAGCTCTGAAATTCATGTTCTTCATGACCATTTTGCCCAAAATGTTGCTTGTTGAATGCATGAAATGATGGGAATGGCGCCTCTTTCAATGCATAGGTAGTGGGATACACACTGCAAGAGCAAGCCCAGAAAGCTCTACGCTATTTTCATATTTCTATCTACAGTGTGGACAAGGTGAATGCACTCCTTGTGGGATGTGCGCAACAAGAGCAAGGCCAATGAGCGATACATGAAAGAAGTTGTGCTTGGCTTTGCCTAGGACTATGTGTACATCACATATGGTGCTCTTCAGAACGCACGAAAGCGCTCGAGGAGCTTCCACTCCACCTCAACTATCATGTTTGTTCAAAGCAGTGCGATGATACGAAAGGTTAAATGTAATCTCCGTGCATCGATGATAATTGCATGGTGAGTAAGCATTACCATTTTCTCATTTTTTACACTGAGAATACAGTTAATGAACGCCCTAAAAATTGCACGCTGCCGTGGGAATGGCACGTTCCCTCGTATTATAAAATCTGCGGAGGACTGTGCAAACTCCCCCATGCAAAGAGACTTGCATGTCTTTTTTTTTTTACATAAAAATGGAACAACAAACAATTAATAACATTGACATCTTCTATGATTACAAACATTGATCTTGACAAAACTCTAACCCTCTTTGTGGATTTTGCAAGATAAGCTCTGAAACACTATGATCGGTATCCAAAACATGCTCTCAAGTAAAAAAAATCTAGCACTCTTTGATAAAAACTCTCTCTCTCTCTCTCTCTCTCTCTCTCTCTCTCTCTCTCTCCCCCCCCCTTCATTTTAATGTCTCACCTCCCAACTAATAAATATCTTAAGACATAATTAATAGCATCAAATAATAGAATTTGTCATTTTTTTTTCATTTGAGAAATGTTGAAGTGGCATATACAAATGACAAGAATTCAGACAATAGAGCGAGATTGACTCAAAGAATTGATACAATCTAAAATCTAAAAACATTTTTAGACATATCAACATTGGGACATGAAGATCATCGCGTTGTCAAAATAGGATTATGTTAACTCAAGGTAATAGGATTTGTGGAAAACAAAGCACGAGCGCTCTCTCTCTCTCTCTCTCTCTCTCTCTCTCTCTCAGCATTTCTCTTCTAGGTTCTTGTTTTCTCTTACCCTTGGACCCACTTCAATTCAATACAAATGCGGCTAACGATGCACTCTAGTTGCTGCCTATGTATGTTAGGGCTACAAAACATTGTTTGTGGTTGTAATTGCCACTATAAACAATGAGAGGCTTGGGTACATACGATCTTATATCAATTTCAAGGTCACTAAAACAAGCATACAAGAATTACCATTCGTAAAAATACATGTTTGGAAACACTAAACGTGAGCACAAAATGTCAATTATTGAAGTGTTGAAATATGCTCTAGGCTATGATGGTCCAAAACCTTACTATTTACTTTGCTACCTAATTGTAGGGGCAAAGGGGTTTAGGTGGAAGGAGGGGCTCAAGGAAACAAATAGAAAATTGACAAGTTGCTTGCAAGAAAAATAGCATGCTAAAAGGGTGTTAAGCAACAAAGGATATCGATTGAACCAACATGCAACAATACCATATGAATAGAATTACTATATGGTTAGTAAATGATGCTCTCGTTTTGGACAAGTGTCATCAAATTTTAATTTTGATACGTCTAATTACTCAAAAAAGAGCAAAAGATCATTCAAATCACTTAAAGATACAAAGTATGTGACCCATCCTCTAGACAACAAGGGTGTGATAGGCATGGCGATAGAAGTGAGCAAACAAGCGAGAGAGACAAAGAGGGAGAGAGGGAATGCATCACTAGCTAGCTTTTTAACTCATCAACAAAACATTTCTAAGTAGTGATCCATCTTTCTAGAAAGGTAAAAACCTAAGAAATGTAGCAATACATTACACTACATCAACATGATGTAATTTCTAGGCGAGCACTTTTTGGCGAGTGCTTTTTTGGAATCGAGTGAGCAAATTCCCCCTCCCTCTCTTAACCATTAATAGCTTAGGATTTGATTGTTTATTCTCTCTCCTTATCTTCTCTCTCTCCGTCTCTTCTGTCTCTTTCTCTGTATGTGTGTGTGTGTGTGTGTGTGTGTGTGTGCGTGTGTGTGTGTGTCAAATTTTTGTTTCACTGACCTCAACTCATACAGATGCACACTCATATGCAAGTAGAAAAAAACACTCTTTTCAAATATCATGATTTACGTTGTGAAATAAGTTTAGCAACCAATCGGACAATGGTACATACACCAAAATCATTTTCACGAAGCCAATTGAAAGGGTTTACATTCCAAAATAATCCAAGTGAACTTGGACCTTTTAAATCAATCGATGGATAACATTGAAAGACTACTAAACTCTCATGTAAACTGATATTTAAAGGCATCAAATAAGTACCTGTGAGTCAATGAATACATCATAGGTGAGGTGGGTGATAGAAGGATGGTGGAGCTAGAAATGCTCCTGTTGGAAACAAGGATCATGCTAATGGTGGCCATTGAGAAGCTGCATCCACGGCTGAGGAAGGTCCAATAAATGGGACAGGGGTTGCACCAAAAGCAACAGTAGGTGCTCCAAATGGAGGAGGAAGTGCCCTATATGGGTGAGGGTGCAAATGGAATGTGGGGATGCTCGCACGGTGTGTGGGTGGGACCGCATCAACTCCAGGGGGACCCTCAGGGGCTACAGCAGATATGGGCACACTCGCATCAAATCTTGGGGGACACTCAAGTTCCGAGGCAAATGTGGGGGCCGGTACTCCATATACGGGCCATGCTACGACCGGGGCAGAGAAAGAGTTAGGTGTAGCTGATGTCGTGCCCATCTAGACTACTGTGAGATGTGTGCAAAGGTGGCTCCCCAGTGGATAAATCTTCTCTCCCTCACACTGTGGAAGAATCTGATCTCCCTCACGCTGTGGACAAATCTGCTCTCCCCAAAATGATGTGTCTAGCTCTGCAAGGAGGCACTAAATTGGTGCAAGACATGCACTAAAAACTATCGAGTCCATCTCACAGTTGATGCAATGTATGTGCAATGCTAGACACTATGAGGTCAATGTCCCCACTTTGGCATAATAATCCAACACAGCATCTCCCATGTTGGTAAAGGTACCTAGTAGCCACTTGCACACCCGCACAAATCTCATGCAATTTTTTGTGGAGTAACGAAGTCTAAACTAAGAATAGGTTTCAAGTACCTGGCAAATGGTGGACTTCTCTCAACGCCTCTATGAAACGAAGTCTAGACTAAGAATAGGTTTCAAGTACCTGGCAAACAGTGGACTTCTCTCAACGCCTCTACGAAACGGTCTCCCACTATGATCAAGTGTCCACTGTGTGGGCTCTGCGCATGGAAGCTTCTCCCACAAGATGTCATCATCTACAAACAAACCACTACAGTTTCGGCAATCTCTCCATCTGCCCGATCATACCTTGGAAGCCGACTCCTAGCACCTCTAGGGGACGCGAAAATGGCCAAGAACCAAGTACCAACCTGCAAAGAACATGAACAGCTATACATTTTGCAATGTAGAACCAATTGAGGTGCTTTAACAAAATTATATGGACAAACATACCCCCTCTACATAGTCCTCAACGATCATGTAGTTAGTCTTTGGGAGATGTATGTGTAGTATCCTCAGCAAGCGGTAACGAGATCCATATGTCATCGAAGTAACAATGGATAGCTACTCCACATGACATGTTGCCACAATCATGCCATCTACCAGGAGGAACTTGGCCGCAGTACAAAATGCTGCTTCCACAAGGTCACTATCCCAATAGTTCCATATAGAAACTCCACCTGTCCCATCCATGTGTGGCCTAGTGTGTGTGGGAAAGGCCATATATACCAAACGTACACCACCTAAGCTACTCCATGGGTCCAACCATCCCCTCTCTGATAGAGAGTCCAAGAATTTGCGTATTGAATGGAGGGACTTGGATGTTACCATATACATGTGGTAGTGTTGTGTGTGAACACACTAGGACCGCCGGGGCATTTTTTCCCTCTTTAGGAGGTTTTTTCCCCCGTGCATTGTATATACGCCCATCACTCTAGGGCTATCTATCTTTCCATTGCACACTAAGTAACACACTCTCCATTGTGTGCCTTAAGCTTCCTTCGTCTTCTCCAAGTTGTGTGTGTTTCTCTGCAACCCTAATTCCAACAATTGGTATCAGAGCAGGTCACACCCTCCCGGGCTTAGTCGCGAGCTGCTCCAGTACACGCCTGCTCACTTTCTCCGATTTCAGTGAGCTTTGGCGAGCGATCGCAAGTCGACAAAAATTTTGGGAGATCTCAATGAGCTCGGTCTGCTCAGAATTTTGATTTGGGCTCATTTCGGCCTTCGTTTCCACTACAGACAGTACTGCACAGGCTATTTTGTCATTTTGTGCAGAATTTCTGTCAATGCCGTTTTCTGCATAACACGTGCCTTATAGTCTTCTACGGTTTGTGCTATATAGCACAGGTTGTTCCCGCTCCATTTCACCTATTTTCGGGCAGTTTTCACATCAGGTGCAGCATTTACCATGGCTGACAACAACAACACAGATGTGTTCAAGATGTTTGCTGCTGAGGATAGGTTGGATGGGGACAACTACCCTATGTAGGCTTATATGATGCAACATGCTCTTGTGTCAAAGGGTGTCTGGAACATTGTGCAGGGCATTGATGTACGTCCTGGTTTTGAGGATGTAGGCGATGTTGAAGATGTTGCAGGTCTTGCTGCAAGGATTGCAGCTGTTAGAGTTGTTTTGCCTACGACAAAACAAGCTTGTTAGAATGTTAAGGATGCGTAGGCTCATGCATTGATTGCGTTGTCTGTGAAGCGCACCATTGTTCCTCACATGCGTTCAGCAAAATCTGCAAAACAGGCTTGGGATATTTTAGCAGGTCTTTATGCAAGCCGCAATGAGGCTAAAATTGCTTTGCTGCATAAAGAGCTGGAGTCGAAGATTATGCATGAGGAAGATGATATGGACACTTTCCTTGCTACTGTCAAGGATATCAATGAGCAGCTTATTTCTGCAGGTGAAGTCATTTCAGACAGTTCCCTTGTGCAGACTGTTCTTGATGCCTTACCAGGTTCCTACCAGACTTTTGCTAGTACTTGGAGACTTATGACCCAAGGAAATCCTGAAGTTGTCAAGTTTGATGCATTATGCACATTGCTGTTGCAAGAGTCACTTTCCAGAAAAAACAGGACTAGGCAGCGTGCAGTTGAACAGGCTTTTATTGCTTCTCAAAGAAAAGGTGGTAACAATAATGCAGCCACTTCTTATGGTTCTGCTGTGAGTGGCAAAAATTCTGTTCCTAATGCTTCTGCTGGCAGTACTTCGTCTGGCAATTCTGGTGATAAGGGCAAAAAGAAGATGCGTTGCCATTATTGTAAAGCCAATGATCACTTGATCAAGTCGTGTCCTAAGTTGAAGGCCAAAGAGGCTAAGAAGAAAGAGGGTGGTTCCACTAAAAATGCAGCCATTGTTGAGTCTTCTGTGAAAGGAGACTGTAATGCTGATGTTGATGCAAAATGGGCTTTTAGCGCAGAGTGCACTTACAATCCTGTTGTCCATGATGCATGCTTGTCAGTTGCTATAGATTCACATGTGTGGTATTTTGACAATGGTGCTACAAAGCACATTACCTCACATCGTGAATTGTTTACCTCTCTCGAGTCTGTCCCTCATATGAAGAGAGTTTTGCTCCCACTTGTTGTATGAATACTGTGCGTTTTTTATGTGCATTGGCATCTCATTTTGGTTGGGATGTACATCAATCAGACATTGTTACTGCTTTCTTGAATGGTGACATATTTGAGGAAGTTTATGTAACGCAGCCTCGCGGTTTTGTCATAAAAGGACAAGAGGACAAAGTGTGCAAATGTAACAAGGCTTTGTATGGGTTGAATCAATCTCCTCGTGCTTGGTATGAGAAAGCTGACACTCATTTGGTCAAACAAGGCTTTCGTAACAGTCCAACAGAAAGCACATTGTATGTAAAGCGTGAGGGTGATGTACTTCTCATTGTGGTTCTTTATGTTGATGACTTGCTGATCACTGGACCAAATGAGAGACATATTGCTGAATTTAAAGCTGATTTGAATGCTACTTTCAAGATGAAAGATTTGGGGCTATTGCATCATTATTTGGGTATACAGTTTAAGCAGTGTGATGGTGGTATTGCCTTGTGTCAGAAAAGTTACATAGAGACATTGCTATGTAAGTTTGGACTTGAGGATTGCAAACCTATTGCCACTCCCATGGAAACAGGTTTGAAGTTGAGTCTACATGATGCTGGTGATCCTGCTGATGTCACTCTTTACCAAACTGCTGTTGGCTGCCTCATTTATGTATGCAACACGAGGCGGGATATTCAGTTTGCAGTCTCACAAGTCAGCAGATTTATGCATAGCCCAATGTCTAAGCATTGGCAAGCTTTCAAGAGGATTTTCCGCTACCTTAGTGGCACTTTACATCTTGGCTTGTTTTATCCCAAGGGCGGATCATTGCCGCCAAACTTACATGCTTTTTCGGACTCAGATTGGGCTGGTTGTTTTGACACGCGAGTATCCACAAGTGGTTTTTGTTTCATGCTTGGCAGTTCATGTATATCATGGTTGAGCAAGAAGCAACCTACTATGGCCACTTCAAGTTGTGAGGCTGAGTACAAGGCAGTCTTCACAGCTACGGTTGATTGTGTATGGCTCAGACGCCTTATGGCTGATATGGGTGTTGGACAGGACACTGCCAACACTATCTACACTGACAATCAGAGTGCATTGGCAGTTGCGAGGAACCCAGTTTTTCATGCTCGCACAAAGCACATTGAGGTGCATTACCACTATGTCAGGGAGAGGCTCTCAGCAGGAGAGATCAGCTTGGCTTATGTGCCAACACAGGACAACCTTGCAGATCTTTTCACAAAGGCATTGTCTCGTGAGAAGCTTGAAGCTTTCCGCAAAGCTTTGGGCTTACTCCCCTTTGTGGACTGATCCTGTCATCAGGGCATGGCACTTCCCTTTACTCATGTGCCAGCTCTCGTTCACCGCATCACTCCAGGGGGGATTTGTTACCATATACATGTGGTAGTGATGTGTGTGAACACACTAGGACCGCCGGGGCATTTTTTCCCTCTTTAGGAGGTTTTTTCCCCCGTGCATTGTATATACGCCCATCACTCTAGGGCTATCTATCTTTCCATTGCACACTAAGTAACACACTCTCCATTGTGTGCCTTGAGCTTCCTTCGTCTTCTCCAAGCTGTGTGTGTTTCTCTGCAACCCTAATTCCAACATTGGACGCATACTCATTAACCACTAGCGCATTGAGCAATGACAAAATAAGCAAAATCACGTGGCTTACCTATTGTTGCTTAACACAACACAAGTAACTTTTGCCAACCTCTTGAGATTAGCATACAGTGCAAGGTAGTGTGGCACTAACACTAAAGAGAAGACTGTTGTAGCAAGAGTTTTAGCACACATGGAGCGTTTTCCACGACCATGTTCTCCACAACCACTTTGGCCGTATCCAAGAGCTCATGCGGAGGTATCCCATGTGATGGTGAAGATGGAGGTGACTCATTGGTGGCCTGCCATGGTCGAGGGGTGAAGGAGAGTGATGGTGATCCCCATTCACTCGAAACACTACGATTGACCTTTGTATGATTGCTCTCCAGCTCTTCATAATTGCTCTCCACCTCAATCATTGCTCTCTTCTTTGTCTTCCCTCGCACAATTGGCAAGGGTTCTAGCTTGTCCACTGTGGAGCATGTTTTTGTGTCTTTCTTTGTAGTTGGGTGCTTGGTTGTGTTGGAAGAGAGCACATCCTCTGGCTCAATGTCCTTCTTTCATGAATCTCTATGCTCCTCTAATGAAATAGGGAACCAATTAAACAAACCCAAAGAGGAAGAGCTTTACGCAAGTATTGTACAATATATTTTTAGACTTTGTCATGCCATCATGTTGATGGGCGGGTATTTCTTGTCGGGGTCATCCAACCACGAGGGGCACTCTCTGTGTGTCGTTGTTGGTCATAGTTCATCTATCCATGCATCTAGATATAAGTCGATCTCTCTCGGACTTGCACTATGCATCACTCAAGTGCTCGAAAATGGGAAAGACTAGAGAATCTCTCCACCGTCTTAAAATTGGTATACAATGTGAGATGCTAATACACATATGAGAAAAATGTTATGTGCATGGCACAAAATTCTAACTTTAAAAAAATGTGTCAAGAGATGAGCACTTAAGTCACACCTATAAAACAAGCGTCGTGTCGTGAAAGCGAAGTGGGGTTGCTCTTCGGGCTCATGTGTGGAGTTAATCCATGCATTTCATTTCTTGAAAGCTTTGTGAAATTGCTTTCTATGATAAACCTTCAATTTATGTTCAAGTGTGCAACCATGCATCTCTTCAGTCTTCAAGTGCAAGTCGAAAACAGGTTGGTTTTCTGGCTCCATTTTCTCCACCATCTCAAGCACTCACCTGTACAAAATATCAATGCATGTCTAAGACTTCCAACAAGCTAACTACCAAAACATAATCACCATCTGCCACCTCTCTAGTTGCCCCCAATACACATAGTATCTTAGCCATTGGATCCAACCCTTCTCCATCAACACTATGACATTCTCCTTTAAGGTTGAATCACCACCTTGAAGCATGTCAATTAAACGGAACTCTCTTGCAAAATGAATAAGCAAAAAATGTTTATGAGGTCATAATCTTAGTCACTTCCCACAAATGAGCAACAAAAAACACTTAACTTACTCTTATGTGATGATTGGTGCGCATGTGACTTCGGCCATCTAGCGTGCAACTTCGATCACTCTAGATGGTGTCATTTTTGTGTTCTTATTTCCCCATTTGGTATATGATATGCACTTCTGAAAGAACTCGTTGCCATTCTTTGGATTTGCAATTATCGCTATTTCAAGGCCTTTGCAAGAGATATATTGCTCCGTTTGAGAAAGCGATAAAGCAATACTCTGTGCATACGCTTTCGGTGCCAAATTGTAATCGAAGCTCCCTTTTCATGGCAAACCTTCTATCTTGTTGTTGCAGAAAGCATCAACTCTTCCTGTCATTTGAAAAACATGCACTCAAAACATGTGCAAGATCCACAGAGTCTCATTTTGCATTACTTTCAACACATACCTTCCAAATTAGTTCAGCAAGGAGAGCCATGGGCAACTTGAGCCACTTTGATTTATTTGGCCCTTGAAAGTGCAAAGCCCTTTCCACCGCCAATCTTGCTCTTTCAAAAAAAACTCCAAGGAGTGACGTTGGATCTGCTATCCCTAACTTTCACATCATAAAAATATAATGCGTTGTAGTATGAGGGACTGCTATCCTCATAGCCCTACCAAACACTCAAAAGTAAAACAAGATGCCTAATAAATTAACATGCAAACAAATTCATAAACTCCATTCAATTGTACATGTTTATCATGGCTAAAACAAGTATGAATTCCACTTTTTCCTTCGGTTTGAACTCTACAAGCACACACTCCACACGAGGCGCCTCTTCCACATGGATATCGTTTTTCATTCATCCAATGCATCCATGCCTCCAACCTATGATTCCCGTCCCAAACCACAAAATATCTCTAAACCATATGACTAAGCTCAGGGATGAGATGGAGCTCTTCATCTAAATCATATGACATTGCAAGATCGCTTACAAAATGGCTGCAATGAACAAATTGGATGTAATCTTTGTCAAGAATCCGCTCACTCACAATAAACCTTGCCATGGTTGGTTGGTTACCTTTATCTGCAATGGAGCGCTGCAAATCCATTATCTGATCATCATGCGTGTGAATACCAAGGTTTGAAAGAAGGCAACAAAGAGGTAAGCATGGCAATTTGCTATGGTAAGAAGATCTATGAACATCTATCCAACCCGAACAAATGTGCTTGTTGACCACATTTCCAAGGAACTCATTGTTAGTGTCATCTACTTCGGATGCAACTTCCCCTCAAGTATCCAACCCTTCACTTGATCCTTTAATTCTAGCTCAACCTGTCACAACGGACACGATATGGTCTAGAGAACTAGCCACTTGAGATTGATTACTTTCTTGGGTGGTTTGTGTTGGCAATTCTTACGTGCCACTAATGGGAATCTCATCTACAACACCACTTTTGGATTGATTTCAAGTCCTCATATTGAAACAGAAAGATCTTAATAGATAATGAAAGCTTTAGAGAAAGAGGGAAAGTTGAGAGCTTATGTGAACTAAATATAATGTGTGTGAGAGAGAGAGAGAGAGAGAGAGATTAAGCTTGACATTAAATTGAGAGATAGAACTTGAAAGAAAAGAGATATTAGGAAACACAGGGAAAGATGAAACTTAAGAAAGAAAGAAAGAGATGAAGAACAAATGATCTATTATCCCTATTTATAACCTTTCAATAGAACTTTAATTTAACAAATCAATTTAAAAAATATTTTTTTTTAACAATTTACGTGTGTGTGTGTGTGTGTGTGCGTGCAGCTGCTTTACTTATATAATAAAACATAAATGAACATTTTAGTTCAAAAGACAACTAGCTTTAGACAAGTGACAATGATAAGTACAAAAACAACTAAGTCTTAGATTTTTTTTTACATTGCTTTAAGAATGAGGTCTCATCCTAGTGTAGAAGTACAATGATTGATCTAAAATGTATGTTCTATGAAGTGGCAAGAGCCTGGTATGTCAAGGATCGACATTCGCTTTAAACCAAAAAAAATCCAAGAAAGGATAGAGTCCTCACTTGCATCCACTCAAACAAGACAACATACATGTTAACCTTGAATACATTTGATAGGTGTCAATGGACTTTATCAGTTGTTATCCATGTCCAGCTTATAACCTTTTTAACTTAAAACCGCTGTTCAAACTAAACAATTATCTTCTTTTTTTTAAAAAAATCTCAAGGTGTGAATTGTTTTTTGTTCTTTCTTAAACTTGTAATAGAAAAGGCCATCACCCCTTTAAGATTCAAGTAAATAACATAGGTTATAATTAAAGTAATTATATATCCCAATTTTTTTAAAAAAAAAATCTTAAGTAGCAATTAAAATAATTAAAATTTTGATCAAAAGGCCACCAACCCTTTCGATCCAAGTGTCTTTATTCTCAGTTTTTGCTCATATGGCGTTAATATCGTTTATATCCATTATTTTTGTGAAGTATTTTGCAACTTGACCTAAAAAAGGTCTTTTAAAAGAGTCAAAAAGGTATCAAAAACCTATCCCAAAAAAAATAAAAAATTTGAGTATAACCTAATCCACAAAAACCTCTTTTTTTAATCATGTGTGGTTAAACACTAGTAAGCTATCACACCAAATAGAAGTATAATCACGAGTAAGAATAACGCTTCAAAGGCCTCTACACTCACATGCCATTGTACTTACGGTCTAGGCTATGCCAGCCCCAAAAAAAGAAATTGCTTAACTCATTAAGAAGGGAAAGGTCCCATAGATGAACCATCCAAAGCACAACACAATATGCTTACACAGGTCAGACAAATGCTCACATTATCGTGCAACCAAATCAGTAGGCGACAATTTGGTAGCCAACTACACACCCAAGTAGGGTGTTGAAGCAAAAACTACCACCTACTTACCCAGTGGTACCATGGGAAAGAACCTAGAATAACTAAGAGATTTCAACCACTCCAAATAGTATGTAGAACAAAAGGCTGCACTTTGGTTAGCATGATGCAGGTGATGACAAAAAATACTAAGTTATCAATGGCACATTATTCTTAAAAACACACAGGACCCCATTTCTTTGGCCTGAAAAACACCTTATCAGAACATTAGAACTGTGCCAACCAACATTTCCATTGTGCAGATAAATGCAAAGCAAATCTATCATCAAGAGAAATTACTCATCATTCTCAATAGTGCAAGTGCCTTGTTTTACGTAATGGTTTTGTCTATGCAAAGCACTCAGAACAGTGTCATGCTATTAAACCATATGACAAAACAAACTTCAAAATTGTAGTATGTCAAACAGTTTTTAAATCATCAAAGGTAATCACAAACCTGAGAAACAGTAAGCGGTGACACGCTCACTCCTCTCTTTCACGTACACACGCCAAAAAAATACACCCAAGGCTAAGTGAGAAAGATGCCCCCTGTTTGAAGGATAGCTGGAGTGGTGGGGGCACTGATGAAAGCTGGGTTGAGACCACATAACTTCTTGAGAAATTTGGATAACTCAGCCTCGGTGAAGAGAACTAAGCCAACTCTTGTTGGTATTGTAGAGAAAGTATGGGTAGTTAGGCAATGTATTGGGCAATATAGCTACCCATCTTTGGTGTTGTTGTCTAAAGTTGCCAAGATTTTGACCCAATCATTAAAAGACCTTTTATTCGTAGTTAAGGCTAATTCATAAATAAGTCGAGAAGCATCCAAGCTGCTAATACATCTGAGGACAAGGGAGGTTTCCACAGGGAGAGGTTCAGAAGTTAATTCTAGGCCTCATGAAAGAGCAAGGGTCTACAATAGACAAAATGGCCAGTTAGCAAGAGATTTCTTAGGGTAAGAGGTTACAAAGCTTTTGGCCTTTCAAGCAAGAAAAGGTCTAGTTCTAATGGCCATGGCATTTTTAGGAGGATGGTCCTTTAGGTAAAATCTAATTTGTTCTAAAAATTTTGTATGCTTCTCTGGTCCTGGATTACTTTCACGTGAGCACTCAATTTATAGTGTGTATGATTCTGAAAGATTATACAAAGTCCAAGTTAGTTTTGTAGGATGGACTTGCAACCCTTAAATCGGCAAAGTAAAAAAAGACTACGATAGCCGTGAGCAGGTATCCAAAGGTATAGTCTAAGAGGAACCGCCTAACACCAACCAACCTAAACAGGAATTATAGACAATGGGTCCAACATAGCACTATAATCCAAGAAAAATCCTAAAGCCAGCATACTGGTTTTCCCAAAGAATTGGGAAAGCCTTATGTATAGGACGTGTGTGTAGCTGCTTTACTCATATAATAAAACATAAATGAACATGTTAGTTCAAAAGACACTTGGCTTTAGACAAGTGACAATGATAATTACAAAATAGCTCAGCCTTAGAATTATATTGCTATAAGAATAAGGTCTCATCCTAGTGTAGAAGTACAATGGTCGATCTAGTGTATGTTCCATGACGTGGCAAGAGCCTGGTATGTCAAGGACAGACATTTGCTTTAAGCCAAAAAAAATTCCAAGAAAGGATAGAGTCCTCTTGTGCATCCATGTAAACAAGACAACAGATACGTTAGCTTTGAATGCATTTTACAGGTGTCAATAGACTATATCAATTGTTATCCATGTCCAACTTACAACCTTTTTAACTTAAAACCATTGTCCAAACTGGATCATTATCTTTTGTTTTTGAAACAAATCTCAACGTGTAAATTGTTTTTGGTTCTTTCTTAAAATAAAAAAGGTCATCACTCCTTTAAGATTCAAGTACAATAACATACGTTATAGATAAAGTAATTATATATCCCAATTTTTTATTTTTATCTTAAATAATTAAAATTTTGATCGAAAGGCCACCACCCCTGTCGATCCAAGTGTCTTTATTCCTAGTTTTTGCTCATAAGACGTTTAGTATCGTTTATATCCATTATCCTTGTGAAGTATTCTACAACTTTACCTGAAAAAGGTCTTTTGAAAGAGTCAAAAAGGTATCAAAAGCCTATCCCAAAAAAAAGAAAATTGAGTATAACCTAATCCACAAAAACCCCTTTTTTTTATGATGCCTGCTTTAACACTAGTACTATCACATCGAAGAGAAGTATAAATAAAGCTTCAAAGGCCTCTACACTCACATGCCATTGTACTTACGGTCCAAGCTATGCCAAGCCCGAAAAAAGAAACCACTTAACTCATTAAGAAGGGTCGACCGAAGGGTCCCATAGATGAACCATCCAAAGCACAACATAATATTCTTACACAGGTCAGACAAATGCTCACATTATCACGCAATCAAATATGTAGGCGACAGTTTGGCAACCAACTACACACCCAAGTAGGTGTTGAAGCAAAAACTGCCACCTTCTTACCCACCAATGGTACCATGGGAAAGAACTTAGAACAACTAAGAGATTTCAACCACTCCAACTAGTATGTAGAACAAAAGGCTGCACTTTGGTTAGCATGATGCAGGGAATGACAAAAAGACTAAGTTATCAATGGCGCATTATCCCCAAAAAACACACGACCCCATTTCTTTGGCCAGAAAAAAACCTTATTAAAACATTACAGAACTGCTCCAACCAACATTTCAATTGTGCATATAAATGCAAGGCAAACCTATCATGAAGAGAAATTATCCATCATTCTCAGTAGTGCAGGTTCCTTGTTTTATGTAGTAGTTTCGTCTATGCAAAGCACTCAGAACAGTATCATGCTATTAAACCGTATGTCAAAACAAACTTCAGAACATTAGTATGTCAAACAGTTTTAAAATCATCAAAGGTAATCACAAACCTGAGAAGGTTGTTCAGACAATTCCATAACTGCACAGTAAGCGGTGACATACTCACTCCTCTCTTTCACATACACACACCAAAAAAATACACCCAAGGCTAAATGAGGGGCCAGAGAACTCTCACCTCTTATATAGCAGTGTTGTAGGGTAGGTAACCTTCTGATTTGTCCATGGCAGCAGAATCACCCAAGATCCATGTACTCAGCTCGTCCTTAGTGGGTATTACTCTACCGAAAGTTATTACACCCGAGGCTAAGTGAGGGGCCAAAGCACCTTCACCTCTTATATAGCAGTGTTGTAGGGTTTGAATCTTGTGATTTGTCCATGATAGCAGACTCACCCAAGATCCATGCACTCAATGGGTATTACTTTACAGAAAGTTGATACGGCCACCCCTACTCGTAAGGTGGGGGTTGAGAGGGAGAGTGGTAGGGTGGGATTTACCTTGAGTGGCACGGGATTGTCAGCGCGTAGGGCATACGATAGTAGGAACGAGGGGGAGGGGAAAAGGGTAGCACGATAGTGAAAGGGCAGGCCAAGTTTAAGAGGCATAAACTCCTCATTTATCGTATCACCAATCATGTCCTACCTCTTCTAGCTCAAGGTTAACCAGCTGATTATCAATTTCAACTTGCGGTAATGCATCATGAGGCTCTTTTTCAACATCAATGGGTGGGACGAAAGGCTGAAATCTGACTGTTTTCTTGTCAGCATCAAATTTTGTAGCATTCTTAAGCAATTTTGCCTCATTGAACACTACATCTCGGCTACATATTACCTTTCTAAACTGTGGTAACCACACTCTATAACCCATTTCACCTTCTTCCCCATAAACCTAGGAAGACTCCTTTAATGAACTTCATATCAAGCTTTGTTCTCAAGTAATACATACATGAACAAAATCTTCGCAGCCAAATACTCTCAAATGATCATAAGAGGCAGGTTTGCCAAACCAAACCTCCTCTAGAATGTCATTTTTCAGCGTACTATTAGGAGAGCGATTGCAAATATGAACTGCAGTTTTCAATGCCTCCCCCCAAAACTCTTGGGAAAGATTAGCGGTGGACAACCTGCAACGCACTCTCTCGAATAAAGTACGATTATACCTCTCAGCCACACCATTAGAAGTCGGATTATAAGGCGCTGTCAACTCCCTTTTAATCCCATTTTCATCACAAAAACGCTGAAATTCAGCAGATACCTACTCTCCTCCATTATCAGATATGAGACATTTAATCTTAGTACTCTTTTGCATAGTGACAAAAGCATGAAACTTCTTAAAAGCATTAAAAGTCTCACTTTTACTTTTCAACAAATGCACCCATCCTTTCCTAGTACAGTCATCAATGAATGTAAAAAATACAATGCACCACCAAAAGACTTAACAGGCATAATGCATACATCGGAGTGAATAAGATCGAGAGGATTAGCTTTGCAAGAGACACCATAATAATAAGAAGATTTCTTTTGCTTTCCATAAAGACAATCGTTACAAAAATCCAAGTTCTTGCCTTTTACATCAACTCTCTTCAGAGAGGAAAGCACATCAATACCCTTTTGGCTCATATGGCCAAGTCTCTTATGCCACAATTCCGTGTGTGAAGCAACTTCAGCAACAGCAAGAAACTTGCCAGGCAAAGCTTTGCATCGAAGATAGTACAAAGTACCTCTTTTAGACCCTTTTGCAACAAGCATAGAGCCCTTAAGCAACTTCCATGAACCCCCACCAAAGATGGTAGTATAACCATGTGCATCTAACTGGCCAACAGATAGTAAACTTTTCTTAAATGCCTGGTACAAACCTGACATCTTTCAACACAAGCTCTTGACCATTGCTAAGAGCCAAACGTATAGTACCCATTCCCTCAATATCGCAAGCAAAATTATCACCAAGGTACACCTTGCCATAATTGCCTGCATCATATGTAGCAAAACACTGCAAAGATGCAGTCACATGGCCAGAATCCACTATCCACAACTGGGATAGGCCATCATTAGCACTGAGAAACACATCAATGACATCTTTCTTCGAGATAAGCATGTCTTCTGCATTAGCTATCACCAAATATGAGGCGCATGAAGCCGCAACCAAAATTTTCTCAAAGTCTGACAACTCCTCAATGACCACACTAGAGGATACATTCACATTCTCAGTATTCCTAGAGGAATCACCTGTTGATTTTTCCCCTTTCTTCTCATCTTTCTTCTTCTTTTCTTGAGTTTCCTTCTTCCTTTCCTGCTCTTTCTTGAAATACCTCTAATCGGGTTTCTTGTGACCCTTTCTGCCACAGTGATAATGAGTGACATCCTTATCTTTTGTCTTGATCTTACTTCTATTTTGAGTCATGTTGCCCGCATCATGCTTTTGATTTCTACCTCTTGCATTGTAGGCAGAACTACCACTTTCCCCACTAGACTTTCTTCTAATCTCTTCATTGAGAATAAACCCTCTCACACCATCATAAGTGAGGGTGGGACTGCTGCTCAAGGAGACAACCAAAGTTTCCCAAGTATCTGGCATGTCATAAGCAAGAAAATAGCTTTAAGCTTATCATCGAATTTCTAAAGCCCATTGTCCTGCAAAACTGACTCAACACACCTGTAAAAGCACTCAAATGCTCAAAAGATGACTTTGAGTCATCAAGCTACATATTCACCAACTTTCGCATCAAATGCACCTGGTTCACATGCATGGTGTTTTCATAATTGAACTTTAGCTTTTCTATATTGCATAAGCAAAGTCCAAACGCTTGATGTCCGCCAAAATGTCATCATTGATAGCCATTTTGATGTAGGCCATAGCCTTCTTATTTAACCTGGCCCACTCATCGTCAGACAAACCTGGTGGCTTATTCTGTTCCAATGCATCTTCACAATCCTTTAAGAAAATGATACTTGCATGCGTTCTTGCCAAAGATCGAAGCCTTGACCATCGTGATCCTTCAAGTCAACGAGTATGCCAAGCAAATGCAGGACATGACAGAAAGACTCCAAACAGCCGCACTTAGCCGTAGCACAAGGGCCAAAGAATTAGAAATGGTGATTGACGCACTCCAAGACGACATATTAAACATCATCACCGATCTACAAAGGCAAGTGCAGGAGTTGAAAGATGAAGCTGAATAACATCAGCTAGCAAGGTGATAAACAACAGAAAGAGATGGAGGAGCTCGGTGTCTGCTTACAAAGTTGTCAGATGCTTGCAAAGCAAAAGATGAACAACGGACACAAGTTACCAACAAACTTCTAACGACCACCCTGTCAGTTCAGAAAATGCAAGTACAGTTAGATGTAGCGAACGCCTCCCTACAATACTCAAAGCAAAGAATAAGCGATCAACCAATTTTCTTGCGGCAAATACGAGAAAATCCCGCAGTGGCCTCAATCAAAGGAACAGACGAGGTCTACAAAGCATTAGAGAAAAAGAATAAAGACCTCAAGCTCGAGCTTAAACTGGAGCAGTCTCAGCGCAGAGACCTAGCTTTAATGCAAGTGCAAAGAGAAGACGAGCTGCTGAAAGAAATAGCTGAGCTTAAAAGAGTCAACCAACTGTTGAGGGAGGGACGACGAGAAACATAAGAAGAGGCAGGAACTTCAGAGCAGCCACAGATAGAGATCCCCTCAGTTTCATTCGCTAAGATGGAGACACAGCAGGTAGAAGGGATAAGTGGCAAGGAGGAATTTCAAGTACACATAACCAAAACAGATACAATGCCAATGGTCCAGCTCTCAAAGGCTGAGGAAGATGCACTAAAAGAAAAGATTACACAAGAGGTAGATGAGTAGTGGAAGGCAGCAATGGATTGGGAGCTGAGAGTCCTTCACTCTGTCAACGTTACACAACTCACTCCCAATTAAATCAATACACAATGGCACCAACAATCCCTGCCCTATCCTTTGATAAAGGTGGAGTTGCTCCATGTAAAAAAAAAGACTATATAAAGACATGCAGGAAGAAGGCACAGATCAAGACCACCCAAAGTGGAGGCTAAGCTGGTTGAACAAGAATCCAAAGTATTTGATTCTATTCACAAGAGCACCTACGGCCCTACAAAAAGATCTTACTTTCTGTCCTGTTCCAAGAGTAAGGATCTGGCAAGCACATGAGGCATTAACAAAAAAGCAGCCAACCTGGCTGAACTACCCAAGGTTGCCTGCTCCAGAAAAGGGACCACCGATTGAAGAGTACATGGTGAAAACCCTACTGGGCGCCATGTCCTTCTTCAAAAGTCTTTTAGATCTATCATGTGCAATGTTATATAAAATTTGCCGAATGCTGCTCACCTGCATCAAAGTTTTCCATGAGCCAGAGCAAGCAGGCGCCCCTTGAATGTCATTCCTCGAGGGTAATAAAGGTTTATGCTATGATCTCAATGGCCAACCTTCCGAAGAAGTACTCTATGAATTCTACGCCCGGTGCATGTTCCTATCTTCACATAATATGTTGGCGTTTGAGGAAGCGTTCTACACAGGGTTCTTCACTTGGCGAGCGAAGATATTTGGGCCAGTGATCAGTAACCTCACTTCGAGATTTGTAGGCTACTCAGTTGTGGAGCTTAAAAATAGAGTCACAATGCAGTTCTTGCAGGTGCCAGATAAAGAGAGGAAGATCAGATACCAAAAGGCACTAAATGCGCTTAAAGACCGCCTCGCCAGCCATCAGCCAGAAGACTACTTTAGCCCATAAATCTGTGTCAAGGGACAACACAAGCGAGGAGGGGATGAATGTTAGCAGCAAGCTAACAAGGATACCATTTTTTGGAGCTCTTATTGTAAAAACTCTTATTATTTTTTATAAATCGAGAATATAGTAACTCCTATTTTTTGGGTAAACCTTGTAATAGTTGAGCCGGGGCTACAAGCTTCCAGATTGTATCAACATGTCATTACCTATCTTTGGTTAGAGCTCCCAGATTATTAGTTTTGACCACCAAAAACCTTGGCTAAGGTATAAAAGCCAATTTTTGTAAGTTTTTATTAAGTTTTGGATAATGAAATACACAGCGTGAGCTAATGGCACTCACTCCTCTCCTTCTCGTGCTTGCTACTCCCTCTCCGATTGGCACATTGCATTTAAGTTTGTTGCATTGTAACTACAGGTAAGAGCTCTATGCATTGGCGTAAACACATCACAGTATTTCCTAGCTTTTGACATCGCCGATCTGCGGCCTAATTTCATCATAAGTAGAAATTTACACTTCAAAATAAGAAACTAAGCATAGGCAGGGTATTGGGGCATCATTGCTAAGCATTTAGGTGCATTCTGGGTCGAAAACGACTAGGTCAAAAATCCACTGCTATTAATAATTGCGATTTTGGTACTTGACTTAAAGTGGGATTTGAGACCATAAGCATGTGCGCTTAGGTCTTATAAACATGTCCTAGAAGATTTGTTACGTTTGGATGTCATTTGATGCTGTAACGGATGTGATTTGTTTGCCGATGAGCGATTGGCTTTTGGTGATTTCAGTCACTTGAGTGTAGCTTGAGTTAGATGTGAGTTGTTTTTTGTTTTTTGAGAGACTGGCAACCTCTTGTAGCCTCTATGCACTAGTTGGGTATTGACAATTTTATCGTGGTTCTTGCTAAAACTGCAATAAGATAGGATAGTGACGTTAGACACATGTCCCACACCTTCCCAGTAGAGAATTTGCTAGGTCGGTTGTACATGCATCATACAAGGAGATGCGTCTACAAAAACCCTCCCTCCCAGCCATCTATAATTCTTGCTCTCCATCGTTGACGTGGCCACGAGCCATGGGCTATAGGGCCTCGTGTCCCATGGTGCCCATGGGACGGAGCCCACATGCCATGCGTGGGCTCCGAGACCTAGTGGCCCTTCATGGCTAGGGGCGAGCCTATGTGGCCACACGCCTTGGCCACACACACACACACACACACACACACACACACACACACACACACACACATATGGGATCTTTTACCCCAATAAAAAATCAGTTGACACCTCCTAAATGGTTCTCCCCATGGAAGTGGACCCTTCAATGGGTGCACAATGGAATAAGCCTTGTCTTGAGTAGACCCATGAATGGGCGCATATTAAAGGGCGAGAATTAAAGTGGACATGCTGATTTTATTCACCTCTACTCAAGGCCCTCTTCATGCTTCTCTTTCTCTCTCCCCCTCTATTGTAGTAGCTACACCCGCTTGCACTAAACCCTAAACCATCATAACCTGTATTGAGGTGGTTGTTGTTGGGTTAAAGGCCTAAATAACCTCTTTTTGTACATTTTTATACTTTGTCCAGGTTCACATTGAACCTGGACACATTTTTTGAAGTCACTTATAATAAAAGTGGAAAAACCCAAAACTCACTTATTGAGTTTTCCCCAAAAATGTGAGCTCTCTCTCTCTCTCTCTCTCTCTCTCTCTCTCTCTCTCTCTCTCTCTCTCTCTCTCTCTCCCTCTCCCCATGCTTTGATCTCTAGTGCTAGCTCTCAGCTGCTCTGTGCCTTCTGCTTCTTGCCCCAATCCTGCACTACATCACGACAGGCACCTACCGGTACCTTTTGCTTCGCGCTTTCAACTGGTATCAGAGCCCTAGGGTTTCAAAACATCCCTGTGTAGTCTGCTGGACAACGAGTTAATATTGCTCTCCCGTGATCAACTTTGCTTCCATCGCGAAGCCCCTTGCTTCCGAAGTCAGAAAGGTCATCAAAACTGTCAAAACAACCCATTGTTTGATTGCCAATCCTCATTTCTGGCTAGCTGCCTAGATGTTTCTACAGTCTCTTGTGTATCTTTTGGCTGCATCATGGCAGCTGGTTGTTGTTGTTCTTGAGGCTGTGGCTAATTATCTCTCGCTTTGTCATCCTGAGGCTTCGTGGATGCCTCGGCCTTTTCTTGTTGTGTTGAGGTAGAAGGTGTTTCCTTGGACTTGTGTTCTCTTGTGTGCTCAAACTTTGTGGTGTCCTCTTGTGCAGGACTCACTGCCCTTTCTAGCTCTTTGTCTTGCTCTTTTTGCTGCTCTTGTGTAGATTTAGCTACCTGTTGTGCAGATTCAGCTGCTTCTCTTTGTTCAGGCTCTATCTCCTTCGTGGGCTCATGTTCAGTGGCTTTACTTGTTGGTGAAGGTGGTGGGCTCAGCATGGGCTGATCATGCTGTTCTAAAACGGGTGAATAAGGCCGGGGAGACACATCACTTTGATCATGAAGTGATTCTCCTTGTGCAGTTGCTTCCTCTGCTTGCTTTTGCTACTCTGTCGCTCGCCTCTTTAGCTTTTCATTCCGCTTCTTGGGCTTCTCTCAGCTTCAAAGCTTCTGCTTCCTGATACATCTTTTCCAGTAATTCCGTGGGATCTTCGACTTGTTTTCTAGCATGGTGCTTTGTTCTTGTCCCTTTGAGTTCAATGGGTACCCACTTTGTCGGGTCCTTGCCTTGTGCTTGGTGGTTGCTTTCGTAAGAGTGCTTTTCTCTTTCAAATCGGGCTTGTTTTTGTACACGTTCCTCCTGGTGTACTGCCACAGCTTTTCTCTTCATTTCTTCGATATGTGCTCTTCTTTCCTCATTATCAGAGCTTTCACTGATGTGCCGTTCTGGCGAGCTCTTAGCAGACTCTTCATCAGACTTGTATGATCTCTTGGCAGATCTTGTAGCTCGAGGGGAAGGTTGTCCTGACACTATCCAAGTGTTTTGATCTAGGGCAGTGGCAAGTTGTTGGCCATGCCGATAGCATGGTAGGCAATTTTGGTTAGAATCTCTTGTGCTCACAGATATGTTATTTTCCTTCTTTCTTTGTCCCCTTCAATGTGGACAACACATACTGTGCATGGTCAATTGGTTGCTTGGTTGTTGATTTGAGAGCGTGTGTAAAGGTTGTGGCAACCGCTTGATTTGGTGTTGTATACCTTGGCGGTCTCTTGGCGAGTAAGTGGAAGTGCTGGTGGTACAATCTTGCGGGCTCTTCCACCTGTTTTTGGACGAGGTTGGCAAATGTGGCAGTGGTAGTTTCCTTGGTGAAAGTTCCTGCCGTCTTTCTATCTCGTGCCCTCATGGTCATTCCTTCCATTGATAATCTTAGAGCTTCTGTCACTATCTCTTTGGTAATCACCACTTCAACTTTGTTCCATTGCTGGTCAGAGATTTGGGCGGTTTTATCTTCTTTGATCGTGGATAAGAGCTCATAAGCTTTTTGGAAGTCCACTCCACATGGCTCTTGTTCATAGAAATCTTTGAGTCCCAGCCTTCGATTGGCTTCTTTAGTCTCGGGCTTTGCAGCGACATCATAAACTTCTTTGTAGAAGTTGCAGTTCTACCTGATGTCCATCTTCGCTCTTGAATCTTCCTGTGAACACTGTGGTGTTATGCTCTTCAAGTTGTTCCTTTGACAGGTACGTCGCTTTGGCATTCTTGACTGAATCGGGGTCCAGTTGATATGGTGGTAGCTCTTGCAGCTTCTCCTTTTGCAGGAGCTTTTCCTTGGCTTTCTCTGCGGCTTACTTGGTTCTTGTTAAGTGAATAGAGTGTCAAAGTTAGCAAATTTGGCAGTTTTTTCTCTGAAATGTCCTCTAGTCTGAAATGCTGACAAATTTGGTCCAATTTGCTTCAAATCAATTTTTTGAACATGCATAGATGCATAAAAACATGTAAAGATCAAATTCATGAAGTCATAACAAAAAATTGCAACAAAAGTAAATAATCGCGATACAGCTGAGTAACTTTTTCAACTCTTTGCAACATTATAGGCTTGAAGTATATACCAAATACATACTCTGAGTGAAATATGGGATCATTTGGGTGCACGGGGTGAAAATGGTGCCAGATTTAGGCTTTAGGTCTGAATTCGTAGATATAAAGGAATTTAGAGATTTTGAGCTCCAAATTTGTTCAAACTTGGTTTGTGGCCTTTTTACAACATGGTAACACTAGTGGTATGCTAACTTAGTCAAATAGTTGAAAATTGGGGCAGATGTAAATAATCGCGATTATTTACAACTAACAACTTTTTGCATCTTTTTTATCAAGTGAGCATGTACACATGTCTATCACATCAATATAAGCCTATGAATCAAATTTCATTGAGTTTGGACAATTATTTCCCCAATTTACACTCAAGTTTCAGAAATTCAGTACAAACTTGAGCTCCAAATTTGTTCAAACTTGACTTGTGGGGTTAGGGCATCATGTACTTTGGTCCCATGATGGCAAAGTTGCAAATTTCCCCCATCTTGGCCAAAAAGTAAATAATCGTAATTATTAACTTTTTCATCAAAATGAACATTTTTTGGTACAACTTGGTTCTAAGCATGGTATAGACCCTGTATATGTGATATGAGGTGATTTGGATCAAAAAATGTGGCTAATAACTTAGAATTTGGCTTGCAAGGACTTCTTTGCTGTTTTTGGCAATTTTCCATGTTACATTTGATCATTTTGGCTCATACTTGAAATTTGGCATGTAATAGGTGTGTACAGTGATAGGTGAGGTGATGATGCAATTTTCAAGCCAAAATAGTGCAAAAGTAAATAATCATGATTATTTATAGCAGTCAATATTTTCTTTCAAAACTTGTAAATTTTGACTTAAACACATTCTATACACCTAAAACAAGTCATAAATTGAATTTGGTAAAGTTTGGTCATGGCGGCATCACTTTGTGCTTTGTTCACTCTGAAATCACCGATTTTTGTGACTACATGACCTGTAGAGTTGGTTAGTCACTTTTGAAGCTGTGGACTTGTCCGCAACATAGTTGTGAAACTCATCCAATTTTGGCCCATTTGGAGTCAATTTGACCTTGTATGTCGAATTTGAGGCTTTGTAGCCTTCAAACTGTTTTCTGCTTTTCGAGGGCTTTGCTTGAATGATTTCATGAAACCAATCTTATACATTGTGTATAGACCTCATAGGTAAGCTGTTTGTGGAGTCAGAATCCAATTCTGGCATCTGCCAAAAACCTAGCTTTACTACTTGGGATCCCCTCGACCCTTGCCGAAGGTCAACTATTGATATAGAAGTGTTCTAATATGTTGGGACATGCTACAGTTCAAATCTCATCCGATTTGGTTGAGTTGGCAGGCTGCTATGGTCTATTTTTGTTCATAGGTCTTCGTGCACTGCTTGGATTCTAGGGTTTTTTCTAGGGGTGTAGACTAGCTTCCGGCCATACAAAATGGATCATTGATGAGTAAAGAACTTACCCCTCATGTCTCGTGCGAGACGGCGCTGAAAACAAGTGACTGTGGGCTCCGAAAAGTGCGGGCGAAGAAGTTGAAAGGCTCTCTCTCCAAAGGCAACAAGTAAAAATGAGGTGATTTTAGCCTACCTTGGATATCTATACCCGGACTTCCCGAACCATTTTTCCCCAGTTTCACCCGTTAGTCCTACTAGGCTGTGAAATCTATGTTAGACTCAAAATTTTCCCGATCAGATTCCTGTAGCTCATTCTGCAAGAATTCCGCAAAAGTAGGTCAGGCCGCCTAATTTAGGCTTCCCGCTTCCATCTTTCGATTTCATTGAAATTTTTTGTGCTTGTCCACCTTGTCTTTTTTATCACCACTGTGTCTTCAGTTTTTCCATATGAGCTCCTTTGCTATTTATTATTAATTTTTGACCTGTTTATTAGAAAAATCAAAGAAAATAACAAAATGCGCTAAAAAAGCAAGATAAAAATCCAATAATTAAGAAAATCTATTAAAAACACAGCTTTATTGATTTTTGTTGGATTTCTCTATTTTTAAGTCTCAATATCAAGAAAAATAACCAAAAATTACTATTTTATGATGATTTTCTGATAGTATATACACTATTTACACTCATCGGGGAGATGTTATCAGTTAAATTTCCCTTGTTAATGATTTGTAAGGGAATTATTAGGTAATTTTTCAAAAAATCACACGTTATCATCAAACATTTTTCCTCCCTCTTCAAACATTGCCCTTAATTACTTAGTGCCCTTCCACCCCTCCTAGATGGCGTACTCCGGGATGACTGTGTGCATGGGTTGAATAATTGTGTCTATGCATAGCCTTGGTTGGCTCTACCATGCTTTGAAGATCAATGCAGTTCAAACCATTGTGTTGTGCAAGAGTTGGGTCTTGAGTAATTAATTCAAGGGTTTCTGATGTCGAGGCTTTCTGATGTTGTCTTCCAAAGAGCAAATCTTGTGATTTGTGTGCTCTTTGCTTGATTGTACCATCAGGATTCTGTAACACGCTGATTGCCTGAGCTGTTGGTATCACTTTTAATGTTGTCGAGATTTTACTCGCCATTAATACCTTGGTTTGTCTTGGTCAGAATGGTGTGGTTGAGGTTCCCGAGACTTAACTCTCCATTGCTTCATCGATTTTGCAGTTTGCGAAGAAGATAAGTGCTCTTTTTTCTTCCAAACCCATTTTGTGTTAGGTTCCTTTCTTTGAGGTGCTCGTCTCTGTGTTTTGACCTTTCGAACCGTCTTTGGTATTGTCGATGATGTTTTGGGAAGCCAAATTTGAATCAGCTTGTCCTTAAGCTATGCTTTCGGTAGCCAAATTTGCCTGACTCCTTGCATGCTACTTCTAGCATTTTCTTGTCGATAGGATGGAGAAGATTGATTACCTCGTGGTTTGCTCTGCTAGTAATTTCCTTTCCATTCCTCCTTGCTTGGTGCAATTGGAACAATGAGTTGTCCGTCTTTAGGTGATAGCTTGAGTTGATTCGTATCCCAATCTGGTACTGCCTTAATGTCGGCAATAGAATTTCTATTGCCAGTATGGCATCAAGACCATAAACAAGGTTAAAGGGTGTAGCATTTAAAGTCGTTTTGAATGAAACTTGATAAGCCCATAGAGCAGCATGGAGATTCATTTCACAGTCTGTCCTTCCTGAACTAACCACTTTAGTTAATACCGAGCTAAGAATCTTATTCGTATGCTCAACTTGGCCGTTTTCTTGTGGGTGATAGGGAGCTGATTTGTTATGGATGACAATAAATTCATTAAGCAGATACTCGATTACCTCATTGAGGAAATGAGCTCCTCTATCACTGACAATTTCTATTGGCAGTCCATATCTTGTGAACACATCCTCATATAAGAATGCAGCAGTGGTTCTAGCATCATTCTTTTGAGTTGCTTTAGCCTCTGCCCACTTAGTCACATAGTCCGTAGCTACAATGATATATTGAACTTGGGTTCTATAAGCAGGTGGTTGTATTGGCCCAACAAAGTCTATACCCCATTTTGCGAAGGCTCTAGCTCCCATCATTGGTCTTAAAGGCATGCTATCTACTCGTGTTGGCATTTTTGCTCGTTGATAAGCATCACACCTTCGAACATATTCTTTGGCATCTGCAAAAAGTGTTGGCCACCATATGCCTGCCATTAAGATTTCTCTTGTAGTGGTCTCACTAGAAAAGTGACCTCCAGCTAATCCAGCATGTGCTTGTTCTATAATCGGAATATATTCGTCTTCATTTGCACAAAGACACAAATGTTTATCCTTACCTCTCCGATACAATTGGTTTCCAATGAGAGCATAGTCTCTTGCTTCAGTTTCAATTGCTCTTTGACGGCGTTTACTCATATCCTCAGGAAATTTTTGGCTCATTAAGTAAGTAACGAGATAGTTACTCCACTTAGGAACAAGTGCCATTTGAAACAATGTTACATGAGGTATGGGTGTTTATTTTTTATATTGAGGACAATCCTTTACAAAAGAGCGAACATCACTCCTCATAGTTGGCCAAAATACTTCAAGTCTCAAGATCCTTTGCATAGTTTGGTCTTCAGCAAAGTGAAGTCCTACTATGGTAATATGTGATTGACTTAGGTATTGGTTTTTCTCTTCAGGATTAATGCATAAGAGCAATATTCCATCTCGGTTTCTTTTGTATAGCCTATCAGCTAGTAATTGATACATAGCCGATTGCTCGATTAATCTGACTGTAACAGGAAGTGGTATTTGTGAATCCACTTGAGCTATGGTCATCAATGATACCATATTTTCTGACCATCGAGGTATCATTTCCACGGAGAACAAATAGGCATCTGGTAGATCATCATCTACCCCTTTAGGTGATCTCCTGAAACAATCCTAAATAAATGATTTGCTCTTTGATAAGTAGTGTCCTTTTTTACAATCATAGTGAAATCAAATTCGAGAAGAATGATGAACCATCTCACTATTCTTTCTATGTTGCATGGCTTGTTGACCAAGTACAATAAGGCTTGGTGGTGCACAAAGAACACAAATTTATTTTCTAATTGTAATGTCTATACTTTTTACAGTATAGATCATTCCTAATCCTTCCCTTTCGGTGGTGGTTTAATTTTTTTCTGCCATGTTTAACTGTCGGCTAGCATGAGAAATTGGAAAATCAATTTTTCCGTCTCTCGGTTGAGCTAGTATATACCCAATGGCAAA
Organism: Adiantum capillus-veneris; assembly: GCF_014529385.1. Classification (NCBI taxonomy): domain Eukaryota; kingdom Viridiplantae; phylum Streptophyta; class Polypodiopsida; order Polypodiales; family Pteridaceae; genus Adiantum; species Adiantum capillus-veneris. Next base: position 104,292,801 of record NC_140941.1, read on the forward strand.
ATTCGAAGCATCTATATGTATGTGGAATATTTTATTTCAATCTGGTGCTTTCAATATTGGAGCTGAGGTGAGAGCTTGCTTAAGCTTCATGAAGGATTCTTCACACGCTTCAGTCCATTCAAAGTGCGTAATCAAGATATACATGGGTTTTGCAATTACAGCGTACATGTAAATGAACCGTCTATAATATCCACAATGTCCCATGAAGGCTTGAACCCCCTTTACTGTTGTTGGTCTACGTAAATCAACAATAACATGAATTTTATCCAAGTTAGTAGCTATGCCATTTTTAGACACTATATGTCCAAGAATTTTTCCTTGTCTACCCATGAATGTGCACTTTTCAAGATTTAAGCAAATCCTATAAAGTCTACATTTTTTGAATACCTTTTTGAGGTGTTCAAAATGATCAGTCCGGATTGATGAATGTACGCATAGATCATCTATATATACTTCCAAGAATTTCCGAAGATATTCTTTAAAAGCATGGCTCATCAATCTTTGAAAGGTGGCAGGAGCATTAGTTAACCCAAAAGGCATAATCCAATAGGCAAAAATACCCCATTCCATTGCAAAAGCAGTTTTATGCTGATCTTTTGGGTCAACCAAAAGTTGATTGTACCTCGAAAATCCATCTAAGAAGCTGTAAGCTTCCTTTCCTGCAACTCGTTCTAACACATGCTCAGTGATTGGAAGAGGAAAGTTGTCTCTAATGGTAGCTGCGTTCACTTTTTTGAGGTTGACACACACTCGTAATTTTCCATTCTTCTTGGGTACTACTACAATTGGAGACACACAATCTGTGTGTTCAATTTCATAAATGAATTCGGCTTCCTTTAGTTTTTCAATCTTTTCTTTAATCTTCTTGGCAAATGTTTCATTATATGTGTATGGCCTTTGTCTACTTGGTTTTGCATCATCTCTCATGGGTATGGTATGTTGACACATTTCTAGATCAACACCCTTGAGATCCTTATTAGACCAAGCGAAGATATTTCGGTATTCCTTTAGCAAGCTTAACAAAAGCCCTTCTTCTTCTTGTGTTAGGTTATTTGCAATGTAGGCAGGCCTAGGCTCTTCTCCTGGTTCAGTCAAATCTATCTTTTTCGCGTTTTCAAGCCCTTCGTAGGACTCGCCCTATTTTCGTAGTTCTCTAACAGGTTGTCTGACAATTATTTTTCGATCTTGGAGAGTATATATTTTGTAATGGGATGAAACACTCGTTACATCTTTACCATCCTCTTCTGTGGTTTCCATTTCGGTTGTATATATCTCCTTTAGAGCTTTTTTCAACTCTTGATACTTCTTTTTCCGCTCAACTCGTGTCATGGTTGACTCCTTTTTCTCTTTTTTTGGTTTTGCTTGGGTATCCCTCCTCGTTTTTCTCGATGTTTTTGACATTTTTGGGTTTTCGTTTGAAGGGTATCTGCCAGTGATTTTGTCCTTGGCACAATCATGTGCATCTATTTGCATCAAGAACTATGTTCTACTGGAGACTGATGGCATAGGTCTAGCTTTCACGTTTCTGGTGTCTCTTTTTTGTATATACCATTTTTGTCTTCTCAGTTTCTGGTTAGGAAAGTCAAAACACTTTTTCTCCCCTCCTTTTATGAGTAGCTTAGCTCTCACATGTTCTTTTTCTGACCCTGAATCCTCTGAGTTATCTCCCAAGTAAAAGGGTAATGTTTTCAAGGTCAATGGTTTCGACATTCCTGAAGCTTCAGATCCGCAATCCCCATACAAGGATTGTACATCTATGTTCATATCAAGAGGTAGATTGTCTGACCAAACTTCCTCTATAGGAGATGACTTTAGAGTTAGGCTCCCATCATTGATCTCTCTAACTTTTTTCCATAAGTGTCCTGGCCAGTCTTCCTCTACGTATGGAATTTCGTCTAAGGTATCTTCATTGTCCGGCACTATAAGTTATGGCTCTTTTGTTTCAATGTGGGGTTCTACCACCACTTTGGATTTTTCTTGATTGTCTCTTACCACAAGCTCCTCAGGTTTTGCCGTACTTCCAAGCTTGGGTTTTTGTTTTCCAGCATTTCTTGCATGATTCTTACCAAATTTTGATAAGCTTCAAGCTTAGCTGCTTCCATGTCTGGAGCCCGTCTGGAGAAGGATAGTTTTTCCATTTGTTTTTCATGTTTTGGCCTGCTTTAAGTCCCGCTTGGTAGGCTTCCAAAGCTTCATTAATAGGCTCAAAAATTTTATCAACCAAAATTGATCCTCCAGATTTCACGCTTGTTTCTTTGATTTAGCTTTTAGTTTCTTTCACCTTTTCTTGGAATATCTTTTTTGCTTTCTCCTCAATTTCAGCCTTTTGTTTCTTCCTTCTCATTCTGTCTTCTCATCTCATACCTTTTGCTTCTGCTTCTTGTGGTCTTTTGAGAGGCAATTTTTGTATTCTCTGAATCATTAGAGGAGTTATGTTTCTTTTTCTTAGCCTAGGCTCTAGTGTTTACCTTGATAGGAACAATCGGTTCACTCTCAGATGAGCTACTAAGTATCACTTGGACTATGTTTACTACCATTTTACCCTTGTTTAAAGGACTTTTTGGACAATCTTCCGGAAAGTTTTCTCCCTTTTTGCAACATTGTATGCAATAAGCTTCAACTGGCTTGAGGTTCTTGTTAGGCTCTTGGCATTCATTTTTCCAATGATCATCTGCACCACAGTTATGACAGTTTCCCATTCTTGGCTTAACCATGGGTCTTACCATAGGAGATCTAACACCTTGATTAGCCACATAATACATTGGTGCAAGCTCTAGCAGAGCATAAGTCATAGGTTCTTCCATTGGTGGTGGATGTGAATTATACCAATCTCCTTCTACCATTACTGTAGATGGACTAGGCTTAGCATAGGGTGTAACAGGCACTGGTGCTTGTTCATCTATGACTCCCTCGGTGTGCATGTACTTTACAGGCACTACATTATGTCATGGATACAGAGGTTGTTGATCCAGCATGGGTTGAGGTCTTTCCATACCCATAGGTGGTCTTTGAGCTGGTGCCATGTTAGGCTGGTATCTGTACATGGGTTGTCCTTGTGGTCTCATGGGCACATACTGAACATTCCCATCATACTTTAGTCGGTAGTAGCACTCATTGGTCTCATGGTTGGTCCATTTACCCTCAATTGCACACCATTTTTGCGGTCTAATTAGTTGTCCCTGTTGAGGTATCCCTTGCCTTATAGGTGCTTTTTGCATGTTATTCATCATGTCATTCATCCTTTTGAGCATGTCTTCTATGGCTGAAAGTGGTGCTGCAACAGCTGTTCCCACTTGAGCTAGTTCAGTGGATGTTTTCTCACTTTGGTTATCCTTAGGGACATCTTCTTTGTTGAAAATATCACAATTGTCTCCTAAGTCAACAGCATCTGACACACACTCTTCTAGGGTTGTATGCTTCTTGCTATACAATATAGCATCAAGTTCTTTGTTTAGCAGTCCCTCTAGAAACAATGATACTAGTCGTTCTTTTGCAGGTATCTCTAGTCCTGGGCATCTGGCAATGTATTGTTTCATTTGAGTTGCACAATCCCTAACAGACTCACCATGTTTTTGTTTAAAGCTGTAGATTTGAGCTACCATATTGTGTTTGATCCCCGTTTTGAAACAAACAGCTACAAATCCTTGAGCTAATGTGTTAAAGTCCATGATTGACCTTGGTGGAATGTTTTGGAACCATGTTAATGATTTTCCTTCTAATGTCATTCCAAACCCCTCGAATTGAGTATGGAAATCGAATATGCGTTCAGCTAATAGCACTTGCTTAAAGCTTGCTAAGTGGTCATATGGATCCCCTGATCCACTATATTTTTTGACCTATTTTTGAAAATCAGCTAGTCTGACCCGTCTATTTGGTTTAACTCCCGATCTCCTGGCAATTGGTCATGTTCCTAGTCCTTCAAACCGGTCTATTGCAAATAGTGACTCATGTAGCCCTCGATAAGCCTTAGTGTCACCCGGTTTTCTTCGTGATGAGACGGTTTCTGGTTTCTTAACATTACTCTCAAATGATCTCTCACGGTGTTCATCTCTTGGAATAGTTTTTGGTCCTTGGCCCAATATCCAATCCCTTATTGAATACCCTTGATATTTGGTTTGTTCTACCTCCTTCGGAGTCATCATAACAAAGTTGTTGTTATAACAATCCCTAAACAGGTAGGTTGGTAGATCTGTTGATCCCTTATCCTTGATCTTGAAGATATAGATGATCTTCATGGCCGTTAGTTGTCCTGATTTAGCATGCGGCGTCCACATAAGATCTTTTACATTTCTATCCTCCCAACAATAGACTCCGATCCTAGGATTATATGTACAAAGTCGTTTCAAAGGCTTCAAATTAACTTGATTGTATAACTTGGTGGTCCTTCTTTTGCGGCCATATCTGGGATTATGGTATTTACTTCTAACCCCCATTTGTCTATCACGTCAGGTCTTCGACTTGTAAATACTGAGTTCCGTTTCAATCCATGTACATTTTCCCTTATTTGTTTGCCCTGATCTCCTCTTCAAACTCAATACCATGGTCATCAATGCGAATAGCATTCGTTAGGATCCAGGTAAACCTGAGCTCCATGGCGGTTAGTCTTGTAAAATGAAAGTATATGCTTATAGCGCACTATCGTTCCGGTTTCCGAGTGAGTTGAATTAGAAGACATTTCAGATGTTGAATCTGAGAAAGTGTCTAAGACTTCTTCAAGAATAGTGTGCAATGAATTGCCTTGATTCACGCTTTCTTCAGTGAATACTCTATTGGAGGTCTCTCCAGGTATGCCCTGATTTCCTAGTACACGACCAGATCTAAGGTTCGTAAATACTTATGAAGCCCTGCATAGAGTACTTACCTTTGGATTGACTTGTTGTCAGTTTCTTCCGAAAAACTTGATTGCAACTTCTGTCAAGCTATTGATTCCTTGTCTGCAACCTGATTCTTGTACAAATGTGATAAAGATAGCTATTCTTTCACAAAGACCATATAGTTTTTACTAGCTATTGTAATTGGTCTATGTGTATCACCGCAAACAATTGAAATTTTCAAACTCGACTTTGACAAAAATCAAAGGTTTAATCTGCAACTCGAAAATTGAGTGAACATGTACCAATTTAAATCCGATTGAACCCAATATTGCCCGGTGGCTTTGTATTATGTTGGTCTAACACTGTACAAGTTCAAAAGTCAAAATTGGTGTCTCTGTGTTGCAATAATAAATAATTGCGATTATTTACTTTTATTAGTTTTTTGCACCTTTTGGCTTGATTTGCCAAGTGTACAACCTGTTAAGGTTCTTGGACAAGTTTCAACAAGTCTGGACAAAATTTTGTTCAAGTTTATCAACTGTTTTGTGTCCGCGGACTCTGATTTCAAGAATCTGGTTTCAGTCTCACTTTTGTGATCCAAATTTTACCAAAATTGATTTGTGGGGTTACTTGATATGCTTGACCTTGTGGTATGTCCAAATATGCAAGATTGTCAATTTTTGAAGCAGATGTAAATAATCTCAATTATTTACTCTTGCTATTTTTTTGCAAGTTTTTGTCCCAACCTTGACACAAGTCTCTTAAGCACTTCAACTTAAGGTCTCTAGCCAAGTTTCATCAAGTTTGGACTATTTTTTGTCAAATGGTCATCAATTTTATGTTTGCAGACTGACTTTGCAAATTTGGTCACAATTTTCAATCCAATGATCCAAATCTTACCCATTTAGTTTGAAGGCTTATTACAACATGGTAAAACTAGTGGTATGCTAACTTAGTCAAAAAAGTTAAAAATATAGATGTAAATAATCGCGATTATTTACAACTGACAACTTTTTGCATCTTTTTGATCAAGTGAGCATGTACACATGTCTATCACATCAATATAAGCCTATGAATCAAATTTCATTGAGTTTGGACAATTTTTTCCCCAATTTACACTCAAGTTTCAGAAAGTCGGTACAAACTTTAGTTTTTTTCCAGTTTGGTGATCCAAATCCAATGTGCCTTTACAAAAGTTGTTTGTACACATGCAATGAGTCACCGGTATCAACCTTGGTCAAATTTGAGCTGAAAGTAAATAATCATGATTATTTACTTCAGACTTGGACTTGAACCATTTTTTGCACTTTTTTCATGGACAGTCTTTTAATGAGCTATTTTAAGCCTAAGAATCAAGTCAAAACGTAATTTGGCCTAAAATGTCAAGAAAAAGTAAATAATCTAAGTTTTTGCAAACTCTTGAAATTTTTATCTCAAAGTGTCCTTGAACTTACCCATTGGTTCATACAACTTTTAAGCATACTCTCCAGTCGGTTTGAGTGGTTTGGAGTCTTTTCGTGCTATTTCTAACCGTAGACCTGAAATTCTGCAACTTCAAATAACAACTCACAATGATTATTTCGGAGAGAGCAATGTTCTGAAATCCACCTCGGATCCTACTTATCCTACTCCTAGGTTCTCATGCAATGGGGTTGTGGAAAGTGTCCACAAACACTCATTTTCTTGTTTTTTATGGTTTCCTGAGCATTGATCTTAAGACTTGTCTTGTCTATCAATCATTCTCAAAATCCTAATCTAGTTTTACAATCCTACAATCCTAAAGGTACTCAACAAGTACAATTACTTCCAAGCTACCTCTACACAGCAAAAGATGACAATCTTAAGCTATGCGGTTTTTAAAAGAAAGTTTTTACTCTAGGAGATCTTAGAGGAAGTTAAAGGATAACTTCACAAGATTCTCGTGTTTTTTCCTAGTTTAGGTCTCTTCGATCCCCGGTGCCAAATGTGGGACGTGTGTCTAACCTCACTATCCTATCTTAGTGCAGTTTTAGCGAGAACCACGATTAAATTGTCAATCCATGGGATGAGCCTGACTCAAGTAGTGCATAGAGGCTACAAGAGGTTTTCAATCTCTTGGAAAACAACAAACAACTCACATCTAACTCAAGCTACACTCAAGTGACTGAAATCATCAAAAGCCAATCGCTCATCGGCAAACAAATCACATCCGTTACAGCATCAAATGACATCCAAATGTAACGAATCTTCTAGGACATGTTTATAAGACCTAAGTGCACATGCTTATGCTCTCAAATCCCACTTTAGGTCAAGTGCCAAAATCGTGATTATTAACAACAGTGGATTTTTGACCCAGTCGTTTTTGACCCAAAATGCACCTAAATGCTTAGCAATGATGTCCCAATACCCGCCTATGCTTAGTTTTTTATTTTGAAGTGTAAATTTATATTTATGATAAAATTAAGCCGCAAGTTGACGACGCCAAAAGCTACAAAATACTGTGATGTGTTTACGTCAATGAGTAGAGCTCTTACTTGCGGTTGCAATGCAACAAACGCGACTGCAATGTGCCAACCAGAGAGGGAGTAAGAAGCGTGAGAAGGAGAGAAGTGAGCGCCGTTAGCTCATGCTGTGTATTTCATTATCCAAAACTTACAAAAATTGGCTTTTGTACCTTAACCAAGGTTTTTGGTGGTCAAAACTAATAATCTGGGAGCTCTAACTAAAGATAAGTAATGACAGGTTGATATAATCTGGAAGCTTGTAGCCCCGGCTCAACTATTACAAGGTTTACCTGAAAAATAGGAGGTACAATATTCCCGATTTATAAAGAAGAATAAGTGTTTTTACAATAAGAGCTCTGAAAAATGGTATCCGTGTTAGCTTGCTGCTAACAAAAGGGTCCATCGATACAAAATCTTGTCGAATGCCATGGAAGTCATCCTAGTCAAGTAATAAGGATGGTGAACAAAGCTATTGAGGGCACTCCAATGTACAAAGCAAGCACTCCACTGACAAGGGCCAAGGAGAGGTCACGGCGACGAAAGCGAAGACCAAGTGAAGTTATTAATGTGGAGGATGATGCATCACACATGCCAAAGTACAACTCCGTTAGCAAAGATTGTAAGTGTGGGAGGCCCTGTAAGATTGACTTTCCGCAAGAAAGCACATTACAAACCCCAGAACACAAGACAAATTTAGGTGGAAAGTGTGTAATGGAACGCAAGGTAAATGAGGCAATGTGGGCTATACACCGAACACTACAAGGTAGCAGAGTCATGTGTAGTGGCACACCAAGAGGAGGATGTAGATGTGGACAGAATATTTCCGTTCAAACCTTAGTGTATGGGCCCCACATGTATGCCAAGTGTGGTGCACTTCAGAAAGCACGAAAAGTGTTTGAGGAGCTTCCTATCCAAGATGTGGTCTTTTGGACTTTAATTGCAACATATGCCAAATAAGGGCAAGGCCAGGAAGCTTTGGTTTGTTTTTAGCGGATGAAAAGCAAGGCCATCTCTCCAGATGCAATCACTTACACTTGCCCCTTGAAGGTGTGTGGCACCACTCAAGATGTTGATATGGGCAAAAGACTTCACGATGATATTGTTAGTTAGGGGCTGTTGAAAGAAAACATAGATGGAATCACCTACGCTTTTGTCTCAAAGGCTTGTGGTACTACACAAGACACTGATATGGACAAAAGAATTCACAATCATATTGTTATTCAAGGGTTGTTGAAAGAAAACATTGTGCTTGGCAATGCCTTGGTTGACATATATGCCAATTTTGCCTACTTTAGAAAGCACAAAAAGTGCTTGAGGAGCTACCTATTTGAGATGTTGTCTCTTGGACTTCATCGATTGCACTGTTTCACAAGGGCAAGAATAGGAAGCTCTGGGGCTATTTTCAATGGATACAAAGCAAGGGCATCACTCCAAATGCAATCACTTATGCTTGCATCTTGAAAGCATGTGGAACCACTCAAGATGCTGATACGGGCAAAAGAATTCATGTTGATATTGTTAATGAGGGGTTACTGAAAGAAAATGTAGATGAAATCACCTATGCTTTCGTCTTGAATGCATGTGACACTACGCAAGACACTAATATGGGCAATAGAATACATGATCATATTGTTAGTCATATGGGCTATTGAAAGGAAACATCATGCTTGACAATGCCTTGGTCAACATGTATGCCAAATGTCTTCTACTTTAGAAAGCACAAAAAGTGCATGAGGAGCTACCTTGTTTGGGATGCCCTCTCTTGGAGTGTTTAGATTGTGGGATAGGCCTAACAAGGGCAAGGCTAGGAGAGGACGCAAAGTGAGTGCATCTCTCCAGCTACAATTACCTACTCTTGCATTTTGAAGGCATGTAGCACTACACAAGCGTGTACACAAGACATTGATATGGGCAAAATAATTGACAATGATATTTTTAGTGAGTGGATGTTTTCAGAGGATGCAAAGTAACGGCATCTCTCCACCAACAATTACCTACACTTGCATTTTGAAGGCATGTGGCACTATGCAAGACACTAATATGGGCAAAAGAATTGGACAATGATATTGTTAGTCAAGGGATGTTGAAAGAAAACGTTGTTCTTGGAAATGCCTTGGTCAACATGTATGCCAAATGTGCTGTACTTTAAAAAACACAAAAAGTGCTTGAGGAGTTGCTTGTCCGAGATGTGGTTCTTGGACTTCATTGATTGCAGGATATGCCAAAATAGGCAAGGCCAAGAAGCCATCCGATGTTTTTAGTGGATGCAAAGAAAGGGTATCTGATGAAGACAAAGAATGCGTGTGGCACCACGCAAGGTGTTGTTACGGGCAAAAGAATTCACGATAATATTGTTAGTCACGGGTTGATGAAAGAAAATGTGGTGCTTGACACTACCTTGGTTGACATGTACACCAAATGTGGTCTACTTCCAAAAGCACAAAAAGTGCACCAACCTCTACAAGTAAGCCCTCCTCCCAATGGATCTATATGATTTGAGATTATATGAGAGAGAGAGAGAGAGAGAGAGAGAGAGAGAGAGAGAGAGAGAGGGAGGGAGGGAGAGAGAAGGGGGCTAGAGAGGTGATTTGTTTCCCCATAGTCCCCATGATCAAGCATGCCTCGATTCCCTGCCAACAGCTTCTCTAATGCTTCTTGCACTACCTTGCACCACGTGGTGCAAAAGCATTAGTAGTTTAATTTCAGATGCTTTTTGTTGTAAACACCATCCAACTCGTGTGAACAACAGATGGAGAGCATCTTGAAGGCAGAGTTTTCCAATTGCCATGCCTTTTGATCACCCACCCTTTGTTATACTATAGTCTAGTTTGAGAGAGAGAGAGAGAGAGAGAGAGAGAGAGAGAGAGAGAGAGAGAGAGAGAGAGAGAGAGAGAGAGAGAGAGAGAGAGAGAGAGAGAGAGAGAGAGAGAGAGAGAGAGAGAGAGCGGGGGGTGGTTTTACTTGCACAAAGTTGACTTCAATAAATCTTGTCAACTTTGTTAGCGGCTTCAAAAGCTCTCTCTCTTGGCTTTGAGAGCTCTTCATTATTGCTCCATTGGTAGATTTGTTAGCTCAACAACAACCCTCAAGGAGAGAACATATCAATAATGATCCATTTAAAGCTTTGTTAGATTAAAAAAACCCTCAAGGAGAGAATGTGTGCAAGTGGTAATAAGGCAGTGAGACAGAGGAAGATTGTGAGATAGCATCAGCTAGCTAGTAGCTTTTTGGGAGAGAGCACGATGCAGGATAGAGAAATGGGAGAAGAGAGAGGGTTGTTGGGATGTGTGACAAATTGCACCACCAACTAGTGATAACCCCCTCTATATTGGAAGCCTACACATTTGACATCACTGTTTATGCCATCATATGCTCTCTCTCAACTCTATAAAAGAAGCCTACGCTACACACTTAGTATCCCCAGTCATTACCATCATTCTAGCCTACTTTGTACCCACCATTTGCATCTAAGTTATCATCAATCTAATCATGTTTTGCCACTTCCATTAGTGGAAACTTCTCCCTCTAATCTCTTGTAATTAACACACTAAGTGCTATATGAATGGGTCGCTCTTGTTTCTGTCATAATCCCACTTCTTTTCATGTGGTATCAAACCTGATGGTTCACACCTAGACCTACTAATCCATTTTGATCATCGCTAATAACTTAAACGATCACATTTTATCCACCACATTAGAATCTTTTTGATAATTAATAAGTTCACTCCCTAGTCACCACTTGCACATGAACATGCTCCACTACCCTTTGGTGGTTAGGTGAGGAGAAGTTTACAATTTAGTTTTCTTGCATTCACATTTGCATCGGATTCACTCAATTGGGGGCCACACAAGCACACTTGATTTTACAAATTGGAGAATTATTTTTATGTGTGTACATAGCTGTCGCAATGAGCTTTTCTTTGCCTCCATTCATTGTTGTCGGTGTTGACTGCAGACTGCTGTTGGTGCCGTTCGATGCTTTTCCTCCCCTCCAAATGTTTCATCAAAATGATCATGAATGTCGATGGAGGCATGGCATACAAAACAAAACTTTGGTGCAAATTATGTGCTAATGAAGACGGTCTTACCCAAAACTGAGCATTGTCTGATCCTTGTATGAATTTTTTCTTTGTGAATTCAATCATGGCCAGCTTTAATCCAATGCAAAACTTGAATGCAAGTGGCCCTTGATCCCTTCTTTTGAAAAGTCAAAGGAAGCCCTTGAAAATAGGTACCTTCACACGTGGTGGGTAGGTAGCTCAAAATACTCTTCCACACATACCTATTCTTAGTGTGAGCACATACACCTAAGATACGGATTTATCCTTCCACATTCCTGTAAATTAAGAGCTGAAGATTGTAAAATTTCAGCAAAGATGATACATGCAATTAATCCTCAATGCTTGAACCAAGACAAACTACTTCGAAGACTTGTAGTAGGCTTCACCTTTTGGCCCGCCTGACATCGAGGGTGTACAAAGCACCGTTTGTATTTGGCCGACCACCTTGACTGGCATACATTCTCTCAAGGGGAGGCACTGTGTTCTCATCCTACTATCACATTCTCTAGGATAGATTTTTCGACTCCTGCACCCTAGTTGACAATCTCTAAGGGATGACATTTTGTACTTAGGTGCTACTTCGACACACATGGGGAGGCTTGTTGGGGTGTGTGACAAACCGCACCACCAACCAGTGAGAACCCCCTCTACATTGGAAGCCTACACATTTGACATCACTATTTATGCCATCAGATGCTCTCTCTCAACACTTTCTATCCAACAGACATCCCCAATTCACATCTAGTCATTACATCACTCTAGCCTACTTTGTACCCACAATTTGCATCTAGCTTATCATGAATCTAATCATTTTTTGTTACTTTCATTAGTGTCAACTTATATCTCTAATCTCTTGTAATTAACACACTAATTGTACTATGAACGGTTCACCCTCATTTTCACCACAACCCCATTCCCTTTCAAGGTGCACAGAGAGAGGGGGTTGCGTTGGCTTGGCCTACAAGAAAAGCTCTCTATTATTTATAAAAACAACAGCATCGAGATTAGGAGTGGCCACGTGTCACGAGGCTTCCATCGCGCATTAGTATAAGTATGGATTTTAGAATGATCAAAATGGAAATTTTACGCTAGGCGAGCAATTTTTTCTCTCTCTAAGCTAAAGAGGAAAATGTCTGTATCTAACTTAGAACAGGTTATAGAGTAAGCGTGAATGATAAGTTTAGGGGTGAAATGATAAAGAAACCCTAAAACATACACAAGCCGCTAAGATTTGGTTAAAGGGTTCCAATGGATTTCTCTAAGAACAAAACAACCTGAAATTGACCTCGAGACGACAATTTTAATGTCCGAGAAGCCCCTGGTAAAATGAGCGAATGGATAAGAGGATATAGCTTAGGGAATGTCCATTGTGACGTGGAAAATTATATACGGAACTTGGCATGGATCTAATTGAGGTCAAAATGGCCTTCAAACCTCAACTCCTATAACTTGGGAACAATACAGAAATGGCACAAGATTGCTAGCTAAAAGGGAGATGTGGGCTAGCTTGAACATGGCTCGAGGACCCTTAATTATCCAAGCACACACACATCTTTAAGGAGGAGTGGTGGATACTCCTCAAGAGGAAAGTAGTGGGGTAAGAAGTAAAGAAAATGTTTAGAAAGTGGTTGAATTGCCAAAAGAGACCTAGTAAAACTATTTTTGAAATATCTCACGATAGAGAGCAGATCTCTAAAAATGGCCCTGATTTGGACTAGAAACAACGAGATTTACAACTTTTGTAACACTTTTCCAATAGAAGAGCGGAAGAGGGTGAAAAACACAAATTACTATTGCACAAGAGTCTAATTGCAGATTGCAAAGTAAGGCTTCTCCATCTCAAAAAGCATCACTCTTCTCCTTCTTTCGTTCCCCCCCCCCCCCCCAACAACAACAACTATCTCCATAGCTACTACGTATTCCAAGAGAAGATAAGGCAAATAGAGCTTCTAATTTTCTATTTTGTGAAGTTCTAAGTCTCCATAGAGAGCGATGCAATTAACCAAGAGCTTGACATATTAATGATTTATTTTTGCATACAGTTGTAATTATCTATTCATAATGGAAAGTCCTTTCAAGGGGGGTCGACCTCATGAAATTTGACCCTCTATGCTGTGTCGCTGTTAATTTTCACGTGTTTTGACTATCTTTCTCATCAATGAGTTGATTAATTAGGCAAAAATTATCAAATTGATCAATTCCAAGTTCAATTTAGTTACACAAGGAAAATGTTGCAATGGATGATTTATATATGTGTTTTCAAGACCTTGCATCCTTTTTTTGTGGCTTCCACCTCTAGCATGCCCCCACTTCATAATCAACCACAATAACAAAACATAGCACTGTGATGCCATAGGGGGCCTACAAACATTGACACCTATAACTAACTAAGGCTAAATAATAGTGATATAGGTGAATCATACTTATGTTATGCTGGAGTGGTTCTAAACTTGGCCAAGACATAATTGCACATGGCTTGAAATTGCTTTTGTTTTGAAAGCGAAGGAAGCATCATTGATGGAGGTGGTTGGACTATCCACTTGCAATGCAAAATGTGAGCAATATGTCTCTTCATTACCGGTTAGATACTTGCTACAAGCAGGCTCGCAATATTAAATTCAATGGGCTACTTAATAAAGCTCAAACGACGGGATCAAGGCGTCAAGTCGAGCGTGGGATTCTTAATATATCTAGTATGTTGGTGGGATGGGCCAATCACAATTTACTTTTTAAGAGTTTGGAATATAGGGTTGTGGTTTATCTTAAGGGACAAGAAATTACATGTGCCTAGAGGTGGCAAGACAATAAGGCTGCTAACACAAGAATGGTGAGTTCGAGTTGCGGAAGGCACCTAGACATAGGTTAAAAGCATGTGCATAAGGTCACTAAAACCAAAGTTGTCCAATCTTTGTGTGCAATGTTGCAAAGTAGTTTCAAAGGCAATCAAAAGGTACGCCATGATGTCGCTTACCCATAGAATTCGACAATGATAGCACTATGCGCACAAGACAATAGATTCACGTTTGACATGGTAACACAATGTGCAAGCAACAATAGATTCACGTTCTTCAATTGTTTGAGAAAACCCTCCCCCAAAAGAAGGAAATTGCTGCCAACTAGGATCAGACTTGCGTTTACACGAGTAATAACTCAAGCCACAATACCTATGCGTTTTGGTACTACAACCATCACACCAACAACCTTAAGAAGTGTACTACTACGGTGCCCCTATTCTTGTTGGGGCTTTCACCCTAATGCCTAGAGGCAATAAGTTCGAGTTTCCTTTTTTTCAGAGGGGGGGGGATGCCCCTCAGGACTAAAGAACACGGGGTCTTCAATGAAGACCTCGTCATGGGATCCACGGCAAGGAGCTACACACGCAAAACATGAGGTAGGCTCGGCCGTCCGATTTCAAACGGACGTGTCCGAGTTTATTTTTTCTGTCTTAGTTTACTTTTCCTCGTAGGAGTTTATGTTATAAAGTTTATTTATCGCGACAACGAAATGCACGCGCATGTGTGGTTAGCTCAACATGTTGTCGTGGCCACGGTTGTGGGTTCGAACCGTAGGCCGGGCGTTGACCCTCGCTATTTGTTGGACTTAGATCCTCCTCGGGATTCCCGTGTGCCACGGCTACCGTCGATCCCATGATGGAGCCTTCATTGAAGGCCCTGTGCCCTTAGGCACGAGGGGGGGCGCCCTTCTTTTCAACTGCCGATCGCCCTCGAGGTTGCGGGAGGGCTGCCAGCGGTAGATTCCATGGCTTGGAGTGTAGAACGGTAGTGGTCACCTCGCGACGATTATCAAACCACACTACAAGAAGACACTTCTAAGTTTAAGACCATTACACAATACAAATACCATGCAATGCAACTGAGCTCGTACTGAAATCTCCTGCAACAGCCCTTTCCTTTTAGTGAAGATGTTGAGGTCTGTACCCAACTGCTATATGCCAAGATGGAAGTTGTTGGCGGAGATAAGGAAGAGAAGGCAGCTAGCCATGCAACAGCAGCAACAACAACAAAAGCAGGAAGAGACCTTCTACTCAGAACTTCCCCGCCCGGCCTCACCTCAGCCTTCCCAGACCGTCACGGACCCGACTGCTCCTACTCAACAGGTCCTTTCGCTCCTTCGGCAAAGCCCTAATCAACCAATCGGATTTGCACTCTCCCAAGCTTTATTCCCCCCGCACCCTGAGCACCTTGTGTCACTACTTGAAAACCTTCAGCACCTTCCTCATTTGGCTTTGCAAACCCTAATATGGTCCCTTCGTCAGCCAGATTTTCGGGTCTCACCTCTTCTGGCATCTTGCGTTGCGCCCGTTCTACCCCTTCCAAAGCCCCCTTCTGTGGATCGCTTTCTCTCAGACGCCCATGCTTTCTGGATGCGGTCGGATGTCCCTCTACCTGTCGCGATAGTCGATCCTCTCCTGTCTCTCTACTGTTATGCTTCTCCCACCCTCGATGACATTCTGGAAGCTTTTCACATGATGAGGCAGAAAGGTATCACCCCAAATGTTAATCACTTTAACCAGGTGATGCAAGCTGCAGTGAGCAAGCAGCACAATCAGCAGGTTGACAAAGCAGAGCTGCTCTTTAAGCACATGCTCAAGAATGGCCCCCAACCAAATGCAACTTCTTACAACATTATGATCTATGGCTTCTGTGAAGTAGGTAATACTGATGAAGCGCAGCGCTTGTTCGAGGAGATGATGACAAACAGCTTGCCCGTAAATGAAGCTACATTCAGCAGCTTGATTGCTGGCATTGTGAAAACAGGAGATTATGACAAAGCCGCTTGGCTCATGCAACAAATGAGGTACAATGGTATAAGACCCTCTTCAGGCACCTATGCTCTTGTTTTACAAGGGCTTTGTGAAAAGGGAAAACATCAGAGTGCATCATCTTTGCTGAATGACATGCATACAGAGGGCCTCACTGTGGATAGCCAGACAAATCAGCTATTGATATCTTCCCTCGCCCAGGCATTGGGAGTGCAAGAAGTCGAAGCGTTCCAAAGGCTGTACGGACTAAAGCAGCAACCGGAGGGGATACTCTGACGAGCACTTTGCTAGAAGTAAGAATTGCTTAATAATATGCTCATATCACAAGTTTTGAGCATTTTAGAGCTGCCTTTCTTGAAAAGTGATAGTGAAGGTTGAAGAGGATTTTCTATGCATTAGAATGTTCTAATCAGTCTCTCCCCCCCACACCCAATCGTGCTGGAATGGGAAACAGTTGGATATATGCGTATGGAAGCCCCTACGCTTGAAAAAATTTGGTCAAGTACTTCAAGCTAGGGCTCTTTGTGCTCCTTTCTATTCTTAAAGGATTTTCGAAAGCAGATAATGTAAAACAAGGCGTGGTGCTCTCTTATGTGGAAAAATATCAGCAGGGGAGACGAGAACCATAGCTGGCTACACTGAGGTCACATTAGCCGTAGGGAATACAAACTTCTTAAAGTGTAATGGGGGTACCTGGCAATTAATAAAAAAGAGGGATGTCATAGTACTATGCATGATTACTGTACATGGAGGAGCTAATGCACTTTTTGTGCGAAGGATGTGCACGATGAGGTTAAAACTTGCACCATCCTCCCGTATGAGTTTGGCCTTTTTGGGGTAAATCAAGATATATGTCAAGGGATTTTATTGCAGACATGCACAATTTTGAAGACTTCATTTGTATTGTAGTTGTTATAGTTTCAAACATGTTGTGTTCTTCATCTTCTTGTATTTATAATCATGTTTAGTTAAGTGCTTCGAGCCACGATACAGAAGCTTTGCACATAGCTTGTGCCCTGTGGAAGTGAAGTTCTACACCAATTCTGGTGAACTATGATGTTAGTGGTAACGGTAGAGAAACTTTGCACATAGCCTTGAAATTTATGTATGTTTGTGTTGGAATCAAGTTCCACATCAATTATTCATAACTATGATGTTCGTGGATATCTCAAAGTATATAGTCAGTATAGTGTATAATGGAGCGGAGGGTTCATGGTCGTCATCATAAAGTCATGATGTGGCCCCAGTGTACAGAGGCAACACAAAGAGAGAAACGTGGGAGGATTGATCATGTGGCCTGCAGGTCGTATGGACATATATTGATGTAGGCTGTGGCAATCCGTACTGTACGGATAGTTGCTGCATGTAACCATCGGATAGTTGATGAAGTTGCTTGCTATAGTTGAGGACAATTGTTTAGAAGCCAGAGTGATGTTGCTAAATGGACTATTTTCTTATTTTCTCGAGTAATTTCTTTTTAATGAAATTAGGATATTTAAATGTGTGCACTTGAACCGTAAGGTTAGGAAGTGTAGATCTACTGGAATTATTAAAAATCATTAGGAACGGACAACTTTGATGTGTCATATGATGGGTGACATTAAGCATCGCGAAGGGGGTTGTACATTTAGTTTGGTGGGAGAGACCAAGAAACGGAGATTCCTGATGCGTCACGTGATGGGCTGACGGGAACATCGGAAAGGGAATGTTTTGTTGGTTTGGTAGGAAACCCGAACTAGAAAAAAAAAGAATACGCGCAAAGACTCAAGCACAAGAATAAAGATGGGTTCTGAGAAGCTTTTTCTAAAAAGTGGAATATTTTTAAATGTTTTTCCGAGAAAAGCAGACGCTTTCCGCGAGGAATCTGTGTTTGCATAGCATCTGTGCCTGAGAATTGCACCCAGGTACGTGTGGAATGTGACTGTAAGCATCAATTTTCAGCTCACTCAGTTTTATTGAGTTTTGGTCAGGTTCACATTTTCTTGAAATAAAGTGACCGGCCGTCCACTTAATAAGTGGGCAGCCCATTAGAAAAATAAAGCATGGCTAATAAAAAACGCAGTGCTCACTGAAAAACAACGATCCCTATCTCTCTGCGTTGGCCAAAAATAGGCGTAGCTCCTCCTCCCCTCTAGCGCTACTTGTTCCTCCTATTTCAGTGGGCTCCACACCGGCTATTCCTGCCAGGTGCGAGAGCCTATAAAAGCAGCCCACCCTCTCTTGCAGTCTCAAACAGATTTTACCAGCGCTAGCTGGAAAGAGATTCTGAAGAGAAGGAGATGCAAGTGATCGCGGGACTACGGAGCACGGAGGTCGTTTTTGCGTGCAAGGAGCGACAGGTATCAATTGTGAATTCGCCATACGAATTGTTGTCTCGTGTTTGTGTTTTTGCAGGTACTCCGGCACAGAGAAGAAGCAATAAGGCCTCGGCCTATGCTAAGAGATTTCGGGAACGGAATCGAGAATAGTCTGTAGAGCTTCACGCTCTGGGAACAGACAGAAATAGATTTGAGAGCTGGTCTCTTTGAAAATTCCCGCATGAGAAGGAAATTGACCATCGAGTCGGAAGATTCAAAATGGAGGGGTCACTCCGGTTCTTGTGCTTGTAAAAAAAGATTCTCCCTAATAAAGATTCTCTCTAAGGGGGGGACCAGGCCAATTTATTTGTGTGCGCTCCCATTTGTGATAGTGGTATTAGAGCTTGGATTCCTCTCTTTCTGTGCAACAAAGGACGATTTCGGGAGGAACGGGAAGAACCATGTCGGGCCAAGGGAGAAGCGCTGAAGAGGAACTTCAGCAAGTGCGAGCTCAGCTTGTGGAATTGCAACAACTCCTCACGTTGCCAGATGTCCAGAAGGTTTTGGGCGGACTTAAGAACATGCAAGGAACGGATGGGCATAAGGAAAACACTGCGGGTGGTACAAAACTGCAGGAGGAACATGTTGAGGATGGTGCCGATACGCACAAGGGACCTTCGGATCGGAATAAACGGCCTACAAAGAGCAAAGGTTATGAAAAGGAACTCTCTTTGCTGGATGAAAGCAAGGATGTCTCTATCTCTTCTCCATCTCACTCTCATGATTATACTACTTCCACTTCTCATACAATATCTAAATCTTCTCCCAAGAAGAAAGAAGCCACTACTACTACTGCCCTGCATAAAACTAAAGAAAAGCCGAGATTCAAGAAGGATAGTCGCAAGTCTCATCACCGCCCGAGGATTTTTGATTTTCAAATCTGGCGACAAGGATGACAAGTTTGACAACTATACTGGACAGAGAGATATCTCTGACGCACTGTCCTTTATCATGCAGTTTGAAGTTGCTTTCGCTAATGAGCACTTCACGGAAATATCCAAGTTGCGTCATGTTAAGATGTATCTCAAGGAGACAGCAAGCAACTGGTGGTTAGCCAAGATTCTGGAAGGCTCTCAAGCCAAAACATGGACCCAGTTCAAAGCTGAATTTTATGAACAATTCCTTCCACCAGATTTCGAGAAGGACATCTAGGAAGGAATGGGATTGGCTCGCCCAAAGAGAACATGGGAAAGCCGCCACTTATATTGACAAGTATTGGTCGGTTCTTCTAACGGTTACTCCTTTCATGAAGATTTCCGACAAGGAAAAGATGTGAAAATTTGAAGTGGATCTCCTACCATAACTTCGGAAGAGCGTGAAGGTGTATCCTCCTAATACCCTTCACAGGATTGCTGGAGTTGCTGAGGACCTACACTCTTAACTATAGAAGAGATACTCCAACCAGAGCATACCATCCATCGTCAGGACCAGACAATTAAGTCTGGAAAGATTACACTTTGGATGCTCAAGGGACAACTGAGCAGGAATTAGCACTCTATCCGATGAAACTGGAAGGATATGTACATGCACTATAGTTGATGATAACTTTTTAGAAGCCAGAGGGATGTTGCTAAATGGACTATTTTCTTATTTTCTCGAGTAATTTCTTTTTATTAAAATTAGGATATTTAAATGTGTGCATTTGAACTGTTGCTAAATGGACTATTTTCTTATTTTCTCGAGTAATTTCTTTTTATTAAAATTAGGATATTTAAAGATGTGCATTTGAACCGTAAGGTTAGGAACTGTAGATCTACTTCAGGAACGGAAAAGTCTGATGTGTCATATGACAGGTGACATTAAGCATCGCGAAGGGGTTTTACCGTTAGTTCGGTGGGAGAGATCGGGGAACGAATATTCCTGATGCGTCACGTGATGGGGTGACAGGAGCATCGGAAAGGGAATATCTCGTGGGTCTGGCAGGAAACCCGAACTGGAAAGAGGAATACGCGTAAAGACGCAAGCACAAGAATAAAGATGGGTTCTGAGAAGCTTTTCTTAAAAAGCGGAATATTTTAACGAGTTTTCCGAGAAGAGCAGATGCTTTCCCGCGAGGAATCTATGTTTGCATTGCATTCGTGCATGTGGTTGCATCTAGGGAGGCCTAGGAAATGTTGTGAAAGGCATTGCTTTTAACTTATAAGGTTTTATTGAGTTTTTGGGCAAGTTTAGACCACTTTTAAAATATGCCGGCCGCCCACTTAATATTTGGGCAGCCACTTAGAAAATAAAGCAACAAAACCAGCCAACGAATTCTCTCTCCCTATTTCGGGTAAAACAACGCAAACCCCCCCCCCCCCGGCCGCGATCTCTACGCGAGCACCTGTCACCAGGAGGTTTATTTTTCCTGTTGCCTTCCGTAAATAAGTATTAGATATATTTATTTTATTTTTTTACTTGTTTGTCTCGGAACCCTTGAAAAGGTGCAAGTGGACATTGCATGGCCAGTGTGAAACGGCTGTAGCCAAATGGGTTTCTCACATCGGGGATCTAGGCCGGTCAGACAGGGACTGCCCGGGCCAGTTAGCACTGAATTCTGATGAGTATGGAAGCTCGTGTGCGCCAAACTGGAATTTGGGCCACTCGTCAAGTCACTTCAACTTTATAAGTTGAAAGGGGCCAGAAAATGAACCCACATTGTAGATGTTGGTCAAATGGTAGTCTTCAATGATGGTCAGGAGACCGATAGGGACGCCATGGAAGCATCTCCTAAAATTTAGGGAACTGCTATTTTTGACCGGAAA
Organism: Adiantum capillus-veneris; assembly: GCF_014529385.1. Taxonomy (NCBI): domain Eukaryota; kingdom Viridiplantae; phylum Streptophyta; class Polypodiopsida; order Polypodiales; family Pteridaceae; genus Adiantum; species Adiantum capillus-veneris. Next base: position 104,314,043 of record NC_140941.1, read on the forward strand.
ATGTGTTCGCGTCATTAGCTCTGGAATGACAAGGGGAACATTTTATTGCTCTGCTGCCAAGTCAACTGACGCACCAGTTGAGATATTTTTAGCAGGGAAAGCCCAAACTCGGAAATTGGGCGACGTGTTAGCCTGTGAGCGATTCTGCCACTTTGGGAGGCAAAAACGAGCTGCATATCAACAAAGGGGGCGCCATTTTCAGCCTCAGGTGGATTGTAGCAGGTACAAAAGCTATGGAATGCTTACCTTGCCCTCTATGCACAGTATGGTGACGGGAGTGATGCCCCGCACGCTACATACTGCTCTCTTTCTCCCCTAAGTACAGTATGTTATGCCCCACTAGTGGGCTTCTCATTTGACCTATGTACAGTTCTGGGGGTTTATGCGCGTTTGCCTTCTGAACAGGAACCGGATTAGCTAATTGCTAATCCCCCACAGGTACGCACAGTTCCATCACGAAAGATTGCGAGTTTGGAGAGTTTTCTCGCGTGAAAACTCGTCCAATTCACAGGGGAACTGTCCCATTGCGTGCGGGAGCCCTTGGGACACGCGTAGGTGTGTTCGCTCCGCTAAAAATGATCCGAAACAGGGAATTACAGCCTGCTGTGTTTTTCTGCAGGTTTAGGGTTTCGCACCTAAACTGCAAGGGAACATCGGGGGAGTCTCGTGAGAGCCTTGGGATGCGTGTACAGGCTTTTGGGCACCCGGCAGTGAAAAACAGGGAATTACAGCCTACTGAAATTCTGTGACAGCTCGCCAAAAAGCTTCCAGATAGCAAGTGAATCCGTCCTAGACAGGTGTTTTTGACCTACAGGGGATTTTGCGCCATTACGTTGCCAAAATCAGGTCGAAAACCTGCGTTTTCAGCCCTCGCCAGGTTTGGACAGCTTTGTGAAAGCTTGTGCGAAGTGGTCGGATCGTCTACTTTAATTTGAATAAAGAAATACCGAAAGGGGCGCCAGTCTTTGGGGCCTACAGGGTGTCGGTCTCGTGTGCGCAGTGACATTCTAGTCGCTGGACGCAACTGTGTTCTCTTCCCTTCTCAGTGCTCTGTGTAAAGTTAACAGGTAATTGAAATAGTACGGCCCTCTACGTTGTATAGGCCGGTTATATGGTTCCATCGACGGGATAGTCACTTTTTCTTCAAAAAGTGCAGCGTGGATTGTTGTGGGTGAAAGCAACACAGAGCTTGTCGATATTGCAGAGAAGAGAGACCAAGTACCTGAAGAGGGATCTTCCTGACATGGCACAGAGAAAATTCCTTCAACTCTTCAAGAAGAGGACAGGTTGTTTAGAACTCAACTGCGTTGTTGCATGGACATGTTTCAGCAGTTGGCTAACAACCCAAGGATGCAGGAATTCTTACAGGCTCCGACACAGGGTTTTCAGCCTCCTACACAGGGCACGACTGAGCCGTTGCAGGAAAAGGAGATTTCCAATGCGCAGAGGACTCATGATGCTCGAGGGAAAGCCCATGTGGTTGAGCAACTAGCGGTGTCCAATGATCCAAAGCAACTTGCTTTAGCTGGATAGGAACCGTTTGTGAATGGTCAAGGGAGTAATGAACACGCTGTGTGTCATACCCTTCCATTACCTAATACTTATCCTGGTTATTTTGGAGGTGGTTCAGTGTTTCAAGCTATGGCTGGACCTTCCACAGGTTATATTCCAGGGAATGTGTTCGGGACAATGCAAACAGGCATGGGTAACCCTATGTACGTGAACACGGGTGTCCAACCAGGTTTTCAGGGTGCCTATGGCCAGTTTCGAGTGCCTGGAACACAATTTGGTATGGCTGGTTTTTCGCAGCCATGCGTACAAAATGCAGATATGACAGGGAAAACAGTTGATGCAAGTGCTGGAATGAACACTCATGGAGCACCACTGTTACAGGCACCTGTTTATGATAATGTGGCTCCTTTGAGTCAGCCTAAGGATTACAAGGAAGGTGGGCAGGGAGTGAAGTTTGAAACTTTCAGAGGAACTGAGGACCAATTGAAGGCTTTGACCTTCATACAGTAGTTCGATGCAGCTTATGCTGGAGGCAACTTCACGGAATCTTCAAACATACGCAAGGCTGCCACTTTCTTGAAAGGGAATGTGCTCCAATGGTGGACCGTATTGTTGAACCAAGGTCAAGCCCCAACAACGTGGGTACCTTCTTTGATGACATGATTGTCTACTCAAAGTCTGAAGAGGAGCATAGGCATCACTTGACCACAGTTTTCAATGAGCTACGCAAGAATAGGCTACTCATTAATGCGAAGAAAAGTGAATTCTTTTTGCAAGAGATTCACTTCCTTGGGCACATTGTTTCAAAGGATGGGGTACGCATGGATCCTGCTAAAGTGGAAGCAATTAGGTCATGGCCAGACTTGAAGTCCGTACATGACATTCGAAGCTTTCTAGGCTTATGTTCCTATTACAAGAGGTTCATCCGAAATTTTGCTGAGATTGCTTCTCCACTCCATGCACTGCAAGGAAAAGGAGTTACTTTCAAGTGGACAGCCAAGGAAATTTTAGCGTTCAAACACTTGAAAGAGAAGCTGACTTTAGATCCGGTAATTATTTTGCCAGATCTTTCTAAACCTTTTGTGGTTCAATGTGATGCGTGTGGCCATAGTCTTGGTGCAGTTCTGATGCAGAATGGCCGAGTAGTCGCATATGAGAGCAGAATTCTTTTGAAGTCTGAAAGGAACTTGCAAGTCTATGAGAAAGAATTGCTCGCAGTAATTCATACTCTCACTAGTTGGAAACACTATTTGCTAGGGGCTGATTTTGTTGTCCAAACGGATCATCAAACCTTGCGATATTTTCTTACACAGACGAAGTTGTCTGAGAAGCACATGCGATGGGCAAACATCTTGTCAATGTTCCATTTTCAGATTGTGCATGTGCAAGGGAAAAAGAACGTGGTGGTTGATGCGTTGTCATGAAAGCCCCAAATTTCAGCAGTGTCAATTCCGTACCATTGTGAACTAGACGAAATGAAGACACAATATGCTGAAGATTCAGATTTTGCAAGGATCTATGACCAGCTTGTTGATGGGCAACATCATGAGCACTATATGCTTAAGAATGACTTTCTCATGATGTATGGAAAGTTATGCGTTACTAAACAGTTACGGCCAAAGATTTTGATGGAAAGTCATGCTCCACCTTATGCTGGGCATCGTGGAATTGATGCGACCGTGAAAGGGGTTGAGGCATTCTTCTATTGGCCAGCTTTGCGTCAAGATGTTGACACATTTGTAAGATCATGCTTAGTATGCCAAAAAGTCAAATTTGACAGACAAAAGCAACCGGGATTGTTGCAGCCATTGCCGATCCTTGATAGGCCATGGGAAAGTATAGCAATGGACTTTATCTTTGATCTTCCAAGGACGCAAACAGGAAATGATGGGATTTGGACTATCATTTGTAGGTTCAGTAAGCAGGCCCATTTCCTTCCTGTTAGGAAGAAGATAAAGCCAGAACACATGGTCAAGATATTCATGAGCAATATCTTTAAATATCATGGGATGCCTCAGTCAATTGTCAGTGACAGGGATCCACGTATGACGAGTCTTTTCTGGAAGGCATTGTTTGAGAACATGGGCATTACGCTCAAGTTCTCTTCTTTGTTTCATCCGCAAACTGATGGACAGTCAGAAGAGGCAAATTCTACTGTCTTGGACCTGCTCAAATGTTATGTCTCAGAGCACAAGGCAACTTGGGAACACCATCTCCCATTGGTTGAATATGCTTACAATAACACTGTGCATACGTCAACAGGTAAGGCACCATTTGAGATAGTGGAAGGAGGAAAGAAAGTCCAGCCCATTTTGCAGACTAAGGACAAGATATTTGAGGCAGACAAGTATGAGCAAGATATGGATGAAACATACAGGAAGATAATGATTGCTCTTGAGAAGACTCAGGCTAAGCAAAAGAAAGCTGCTGATCGTCACCGTCGTGAACTTGTATTTTCACTTGGTGATTGGGTACTTTTGCGCTTTGAAAAGGCCAGGTTAAGGAAAAGGAAAGGCAAGGGACGCTTGTTTCCTAAGCTCAATATGCGATATTATGGTCCTTTTCAGATTTCAGAAAAGATCAGCGATGTAGCTTACAGGTTAAAGCTACCAGAAGGCTGGAAAATACATAATGCTTTTCATGTCAACCTTCTAAGGCCCTTTGTTGGTGATGTGCCAGAGAATATGCTTGATGAGGAACAACCCGAAGTGGAAGAATTGGATGAAATCCTTGTTCCTGAACAGATATTGGCACATAAAGAAAGAAAGGTTAGAGGAAAAGTTGCAAGACGCTATTTGGTGAAGTTCAAGAACTATCCATCGTTAGATGCCAAATGGATGGAAGAGTCTGAATTGGTTGATTCACCTCAGCTATTGCAATTGTATCTTGAAGCCTTTCAGATGGAACCCACAGTGACTTGATGCAGCCTTTTTGGAGCAAGGCAAGAGCATGGTTCATGATGCTCAAGAGAGTAGTTAAGCAATTGTATCTACTCTTTCCATACAGAATTTAGCTAGAGAAGTTTGTGCTCAAGAGTACACTAGAAGACTTCTATGTTTGATATATGTGTCGTAGCCAGGTTGATGGGATTGTTTAATCGTCCAACGCTACATTTCCGGAAGCATGTATATCTTGGATTCCCATCATAGAATATATGTGATATCAAGAGATATCCGCATGTATTATTGGCATGCAAGCGAGGTCGCTTGCAGTATTTCAAGGGTGGGGTGTGTCACCAGGAGGTTTATTTTTCCTGTTGCCTTCCGTAAATAAGTATTAGATATATTTATTTTATTTTTTTACTTGTTTGTCTCGGAACCCTTGAAAAGGTGCAAGTGGACATTGCATGGCCAGTGTGAAACGGCTGTAGCCAAATGGGTTTCTCACATCGGGGATCTAGGCCGGTCAGACAGGGACTGCCCGGGCCAGTTAGCACTGAATTCTGATGAGTATGGAAGCTCGTGTGCGCCAAACTGGAATTTGGGCCACTCGTCAAGTCACTTCAACTTTATAAGTTGAAAGGGGCCAGAAAATCAACCCACATTGTAGATGTTGGTCAAATGGTAGTCTTCAATGATGGTCAGGAGACCGATAGGGACGCCATGGAAGCATCTCCTAAAATTTAGGGAACTGCTATTTTTGACCGGAAAATGTGTTCGCGTCATTAGCTCTGGAATGACAAGGGGAACATTTTATTGCTCTGCTGCCAAGTCAACTGACGCACCAGTTGAGATATTTTTAGCAGGGAAAGCCCAAACTCGGAAATTGGGCGACGTGTTAGCCTGTGAGCGATTCTGCCACTTTGGGAGGCAAAAACGAGCTGCATATCAACAAAGGGGGCGCCATTTTCAGCCTCAGGTGGATTGTAGCAGGTACAAAAGCTATGGAATGCTTACCTTGCCCTCTATGCACAGTATGGTGACGGGAGTGATGCCCCGCACGCTACATACTGCTCTCTTTCTCCCCTAAGTACAGTATGTTATGCCCCACTAGTGGGATTCTCATTTGACCTATGTACAGTTCTGGGGGTTTATGCGCGTTTGCCTTCTGAACAGGAACCGGATTAGCTAATTGCTAATCCCCCACAGGTACGCACAGTTCCATCACGAAAGATTGCGAGTTTGGAGAGTTTTCTCGCGTGAAAACTCGTCCAATTCACAGGGGAACTGTCCCATTGCGTGCGGGAGCCCTTGGGACACGCGTAGGCGTGTTCGCTTCGCTAAAAACGATCCGAAACAGGGAATTACAGCCTGCTGTGTTTTTCTGCAGGTTTAGGGTTTCGCACCTAAACTGCAAGGGAACATCGGGGGAGTCTCGTGAGAGCCTTGGGATGCGTGTACAGGCTTTTGGGCACCCGGCAGTGAAAAACAGGGAATTACAGCCTACTGAAATTCTGTGACAGCTCGCCAGAAAGCTTCCAGATAGCAAGTGAATCCGTCCTAGACAGGTGTTTTTGACCTACAGGGGTTTTTGCGCCATTACGTTGCCAAAATCAGGTCGAAAACCTGCGTTTTCAGCCCTCGCCAGGTTTGGACAGCTTTGTGAAAGCTTGTGCGAAGTGGTCGGATCGTCTACTTTAATTTGAATAAAGAAATACCGAAAGGGGCGCCAGTCTTTGGGGCCTACAGGGTGTCGGTCTCGTGCAGTGACATTCTAGTCGCTGGACGCAACTGTGTTCTCTTCCCTTCTCAGTGCTCTGTGTAAAGTTAACAGGTAATTGAAATAGTACCGCCCTCTACGTTGTATAGGCCGGTTATAGCAGCTATTCGTGCCGTGGCCAAGGAGCTATAAAAACACCACATGCCCTCACTGAAAGGAGATTACCAACGTCAGCAAGAGAAGACTCTACCGCAAGAGATTGCGAGACTACGAAGCACGGAAATCGCTTTTCCCACGCAAGAGCGACAGGTACCGTAATGAACCCAGCCTTGAGAAGATTATCAATCTCCTCCTTGACCTTCTTTGCATAGTTGGGGTTCATTCGGTATCTTTGCAATCTTACTGGCCTAGCATCCGGTTTCAGTGGTATTCGGTGCTGACAAGCTTCAGGATCTACTCCCTTCAAATCTGTATGTTCCCAGGCAAACACATCTTTATAGTTCTGGAACATTTTTCGTGCCTTTTTCCTTCATTGTTGGGTTGAGGGCTTGTTAACCTTGATCATTCTGGGATTTTCCTCTGATCCCAGGTTCCACTCTTCTACTTCCTGATCGTCTGGAAGCAACCAGTTTGGTCCGCCTCCTTTTCGTTTGGTCGATTCTTCAGCGTAGTCCCAGCATGGTCCATTCATTTCTGAATCATTATTCTGATCCAGTGGATACTCTTCAGAACATACTGGTTCCTCTACTATACCAGTATCAGCTGGTTCCTTCATCCTTCTAGTTAGCTGAACTGTTCTTTCCCCTGCATTGACTTCGGTAAACTGATTTGGGAATTGTCTCTTTTGCTTGTCAGCCTACTCTTTGTTCAGCAAGACTGCATTCAAGTCGATTTCTGCCAAAGGGAATATGTTCATAGCCGCTAGCATTCGCTCGATTTTCTTGGCTCTGTACTTCTGACACAACTCCTTCGGCCTCAGTTCCTTTTTCCAGCTCCCGGTATTGTTGGTCTGGATTTGGATTCTGCCACTAGCCCCTTCTATGGTCAAAGTTTGGTTTGTATAGTTATGAACAGCATGTGCTGTTCTTAACCATGGGCATCCTAGTAGCATTCCATATGCTCCCTGCACATCCAGGATTAGGAAACTGGTTTTGAATTTCTCCCTTCCAACTCTTATCTGCATGTTTTCAATCATACCCGTTGCCTGTACGACTCTATGATCTGCCATTCTTACCTTGAATGGTGCTGGTTTCATATTAGTGATACCCATTCTTTGGTGAAGATGGGCTTCCATTATGTTGACTCCTGCCCCTCTATCCGGGATAACGCTTGAGAGAGGTACCCATTGCTTCCTGACCTTGTAGTCTACCTGAATAAGTGGAACTTCATTATCCCGGACAGCCGTCAGGTCCACTGTTCTGGCCTCTGCCTCAGTCTTCTTGCACTGTCTGATAAAGTTGGCCACCTCAGGCAAGGTCTTTCTTATATCCTCCAGCTCTACAGTCAGCTTCTGGATTCTATCACAAATTTTCACATGAATTTCTTCTTGCTCTTGGTCAGACTGATTGTCAGAGCTTGAAGAACTGGTATCTTCACACTGCCATTCTTCTTTTGCAGTGCTTCTACTCTTTCCATCCCCTCCCATTTCATCAGCTAGTCCTTGTACCACAACCAACATGGTCTCTGTCATGGCCGGTACTGACTGATCTTTATCAGTCGCTTGGGCTGGTGTCCTCTGAATGACTCTAGCTTCGGAACTTTCCGGTTGCTCTGGCAGCTTCTTAGCTAAATTCTCCGTGATTTTAGCTGTTAGTTCCCGCTGCTCTTGCCACTCATCTACCACCTTTTCTTTACCTTTGGCCTTCCAAACTTCCCTTTGTTGAGCCCACTTGCTGCTATTAGGATTGACTGGTACTTTTGAAATGTCTGGGATTTCTTCAATGACTACTTCCTTGCTCCTGGTAACCACCCTGACTGGGACTGGCTCTGGTGCCTTAGCCTCAGTAGTAGTCGTTACAGGTGCATCTGGACATTGGGCTGCAAAATGACCATACTTCCCACAAGTATAGCAATTCATGCTCCTGTTCTGGAAGTTGCCTCTTCCTCTTCCTCTGCCCATTCTTGGTTGGTATCTGTCACGTCCTTGACCAGTACCACTGGTACCTGGTCTCTCCTCTTGAGCTACTTTGACTGGTTCTACCTTCACTGGTTCAGTGTAGGCAACCACTGGCAGATCCTTTCCTTTCTTAAAATGGTGAATTCTGATGCCACAATTATTCCATAGGTGACTAAAGGCCTTACAGTAGGTACATTGTGGACATTCAGTGGAGATATGGTCCTTGGATTTGCATCTTGAACACCAAGTCTCCATCTTTCGGACTGGCTGTCTTGTGTGGCTAATTTCTGCAATCTGCCTAGCCATCTCTTCGATTTTCTTGGTCCATGATCCCTTCTTTGATTTCTCCTTTGCTCGTTCATTGGAGTTGCTATCGGAGCTACTGGACATTTCACTGGAATCAAAAGTTCCAGTAGCAGAGCTACTGCTACTGGTCCTTCGCTTCTTGTGGCTCTTTTCCTTCTTAGCCCGCTGTTCCAGCTTTAATGCCCTTTGGACTAGATCATTGAATTTTTTTTGTAGGGGTTGGTACTTCTTGTTCCCTAAGCTTCTTGCTTCTGAACCCATTCAGGAACCATGTCCTCAATCTCTTCTCAGATGGCGGTTCTTGCCACTGCCTGGTTAGCTCTTTTAGCTTTTCCACATAGCTGCGGACTGACAAATTCCTCTGTTTGATCTTATCTAATTCACAGAGAATATCTTCGTCCCCTCTATTATCGGAATATTCCAACCTGAAGGCCTCAAGCAATTTGTTATATGATCTCAGCTTGCATGCATGGTAATGGTAATACCATTTCCTCGCTGGCTCCTTCAAGGTTTGTGGAAAATATTCCTCCCAATCATCTTCATCAATGTTTTTTAGTTCAGCATACTGCTCGAAAGCTTGTATGTGAACATCTGGATCATCCTTTTTCCCCCCTTTGAATATTGGAAAGGAAATCTTCAGAGAAGCTGTGTAATCATTTCGATTACTACTGATCCCGCCACTTCTCTTCTTGGCTTCAGAATGACGCTTGGGAGCCTTCTTGCAATTGTTAGTGTCAGCATCCCAATCAATCTTTGTCTCTGTCTCAGTATCAATGTCTTCTCTGTTTTGTCTACTAGAAGTACGGTGTTATGCTCATCTCTCTGGCGAAACTGAGAACTCTTGGAACTCTTTGCCTTCCGTGCTTCCCGTTCTGCCCGTCGGCGTCGAGAATGACTGGAGTGCTGTGAGTCCTGCGCCTCATCAGCTTGACTATGCTCCTTTTGAGCCTTAGTGTCAGTCATCTTCTCTTGCTTTGGGTCAGACTCTCTTCCTGACACCTCAGGAATAGGGTCCACATGAATGGTAGATTTCCGGCCACGATTGAATTTTGGTGCCATTGCTGAAAACTTCAAGTGGGAGAAGAGTCTTTCAGTCCACAAGCTTCAGCTCGAGCCACCGTGATCGCCAAAATGGAATTGGAGCTGATCTCTTGAGACAGCTAATTCCAGTGTTGGAAGATTTCAGCTACTAGTGTGGGAAGATTTCAGACAGCAGACTGGACAGGAATCAGAGACTAGACTGAAATGTGGATACTGAAATAAGAATCAGATTTATGTACTGGAATAAGGTTCAGATTCAGATTCAGAAGACTGGACAAGAAGTAAGTATAACAGAAATATATGCTATGATTGGGATTACAAATCAAGATTACAGCGAATATGATTACAGAGAGAAAGTACAGTCGACAATACTGCCAATGATTCTCAAGTACAATCATAGCCAAAGCGCTAACCAAGTGATAATAATTGCCAACCCGATTACAATGTAATGGGCCATATTTATACACTTCGGGTTTACTGTAGTAATTACTATAGTAATTACTAAGTAATTTGCTGCCCATCTTCTAAGAAGACGTACCCACATAGTGACTATCCAGCCGTCTACACAAGGCTAGATCGATGACGACGACAAGGATGGCGAGACCGATCTAAGGGCTGAAATCTGCTACTCTTTATTTGCTGTCCAAAAACGCTAATGGGCTGAAATCTGTTGCGGCTGGAAACACAAGAGAAAACGCTGCCCTTGTTGGTCTTTATGGCTGAAAATCTGCGGTTCCTTGGGCTGAAAACTGATGGTCTTTAGGGCTGAAAACTGCAGGTCTTTGTTTGCTGAAATCGCCATGCACACAAGGCGATGGAGGTCCAGAAAACGCTAGGCTGCATGGAGGAAAAACGCTAGCACTGAGGACTTCTGGTGATGCTTGCTTGGATCAAAAACACTAGGACTGTTGGGTCCTGCGGTGAAGCTTGCTGATGGAATCTCTAAGGCTTGAGGTTGATGAAAAACGCTAGGCTAGGGGAAGTCTTGCTTGGAGGGAAAACCACCAAGGGGGTTCTTGCTGAGAAGTTGCTTGTTGAGCTTGGGCTCCTGTTGCCTCTTCTACCAATTAGTGCTAGTTTAGGTTTGCTTATATACAAACTTACTCAATTTGCCCTACCTACTTTCCAACAAAAGTCACTTAAAAATAATAAGTGAAAAATGTCAAAAATAGGTAAAATAGGCTAAATGCATTGGAAAACTCCCCTAAAGGATTCTGATGGGAATGCTTATGATCATGCTGTGTGCAACCAGGAGGATATGCATCTACACTAAGTGCCTGGGCATGCACGGTCTGCGAACAGACTCACAAGGGGAATGAATGTTTGAACTTTGCTCAAGATGAGTGCTTCATATTATGCTCATCATTATCATTCAATTCATCATGCTTCTCATAATCATGCAAATCCTGTGTGTCATGCATTGGAGAAGAAGAGACTGAGAGAGTCTCCGTCTCCTGAATCTCTTGCATCTGTGCTTGCACTTGAGAAAAGAGTCGCAAGAACTCTTCCATGTGTCGATCGCTCTGTTCTTGTCTTGCTTTGATTGCCTTTCTTTCTGCGTGTCTTCGATCCATTTCTGCCATTCTTTCTGCATTTCTTGCTTTGCATTCTAACTTCCTGTCCATAAACATCTGCTCCAACTCCTCCATAGGAGTTAGTGCAATCCTTGACGTAGATGGGGAAGGGGGAGGGTTGGAAAACCTCCCGGTGGGGAAAATTTTTCTTCGCCTCTCTCATGCTCATCACCTTCAAGCGAAGTATCCATTCCGCTTCGGGTGATGACCATTCTGAAGTCGTGGGTTCTTGTGGTGTTGGGTTCTTAAGTTCACGAGGAACTTGGGTTCTTGGGGAACTTGGGTTCTTGGGTTCTTTAGGGTCTTGAGGTTCTTGAGGGTCTTGAGGTGCTTGAGGTTCTTCTTTAGCTTGCAATCTGTGTTAGAGAAGGATCTTCTCTTCACCCAAGTTTTGCTCTTTTTCGCGGGCGCACCCCTTAGCGGCCTTACGCTCACACCAAGGTTGCTTTTTCCTACCTTACGTTGATTGGCCTGCCGCTAAGTGCACGGTCCGCTCTCAATGAGTGAAAAGAGGCACAAGGGGAGGCTGGACTTTCCTGGGATTCTTGTCACTCTTCAAAAACACGATTAGGAATCGACACGCCGAAGCGAACTTAGGTTCGTGCGACCTCAACAAGCAAAAAAAATTCTGTGGTTCTTGTGGTTCTTTCCTTGAGTGATACAGAACACTGCCAAAGCTCTGATACCAATGTAAGGTGCAACGGAATGAATGTTGTTCTTTCTCAAGATGAGTGCTCCGAACTGTGCTCAAGGTTCCTTTTACTTACGGAAGGGGAGAGCCTTCCGTTTTTTAAGTGAGAGAGTGCAATGGACACAAACAAAATGAATGGACACTGTGAAGGGAAGTGCATGAGACTGAGAGATAGAGAGAGAAGAGAATACAACACCAGAGACGTTGTAAAACCCTCCTCCGAAGGCCCCACTCTCGTCGGCGAGAGTGGTCTACTATTGATTGCACAAATGGGTACAAACTGAATGCATGTGACTGATGTAAGCCTAGGCTAGATCGATGACGACGACAAGGATGGCGAGACCGATCTAAGGGCTGAAATCTGCTACTCTTTGTTTGCTGTCCAAAAACGCTAATGGGCTGAAATCTGTTGCGGCTGGAAACGCAAGAGAAACCGTTGCCCATGTTGGTCTTTATGGCTGAAAATCTGCGGTTCCTTGGGCTGAAAACTGATGGTCTTTAGGGCTGAAAACTGCATGTCTTTGTTTGCTGAAATCGCCATGCACACAAGGCGATGGAGGTCCAGAAAACGCTAGGCTGCATGGAGGAAAAACGCTAGCACTGAGGATGTCACGAGGACGTGGCAGTTATTAACCATGTCACAGAGATGTGGCAACTGCTAACCTTGGTTGTTGGTTTCTTTCCAATGGGGTTTATTTTATTTGTTTAAGACCCTCTTTTTGAAGTAGCAAACGGTCGAACATTGTATGGCCAATGTGAACGGTAGATTCACCTGCAGACGGGAAGTGGTCGGCACTGGAATTCGTATGGTAAGAGGATGTCTAGGCTCAGAGCAAGATCATATAGGTCCCCCCGTCGCACTTAGCAAGTTGGTGGATACTAGGAAGTGAACTCAATTAAGGCGTAAAGTCAAGGTGGAACTACCAACAAAAAGTATCAGACAGTTGGGCCACATTGCACTTTTGGATGCGGTCCCAATGAGGATAGATGGTCAGAAGACCAGTGGGAGTCCAACGGAAGCATCTCCTAAAATTTAGGGAACTGCTATTTTGGGCCGTGAAATGTGTTCGCGTCATTACCTCCGGTATGACTAGGGGAACACTTTATAACTCTGCCACGAAGTCAACTGACGCGTCGGTTGGGATATTTTTAAGCGGCGAACCCGAAACGGGAAAATGCTTGTAAATGCGCCAAGTGTCACATTTTCAGGGACTTGCCTCTTCCAGAAAAATGGGCGCTGAATTTTTAAGCTGGGATGAGCCTCATTTGCAACCTGTCACAGGTTAAGAGCTATGGAGTGCTTTCTTTCCCTCTCATGTACAGTGTGGTGCTAGGAGTGATGCCCTGCACACTACACACTGCTCTCTCTCTCCCCTACGTGCAGTTATGTGATGCCTGTCACAAAGTGATGACGTGGCGGACAGCAAAAACCCTAATTTCTGCCAGAAACCCTAAAATTCCTGCAAACCCTAATTTTTGCCAAAAACCCTAAATTCCGGAAATCGCGGAGGCGGATTATTAAATTTTTTTTTTTGGAAAATGATGAGCGACGCGAATTTTGCTTTTGCTTTTTTTTTTATTAAAAAAAAAAGAGAAAAGACTCTCTAAGAGAGAGAGAACTAATGCTTTTGATTTTAAAAGCTTTTGGGGCTCTGCTTTTGGGCATATAAAGCAAAGAAACTGAAGAAGCGCGTCAAGTTTGCAGGCCTACCCAGTTCTTCTTCTTCTTCTGACAGTTCTTCTAGCTCCTCGGATTCAAGCGAAGAAGACAGACAAGGTAAAAAGCGAAGCAAGAAGCAACGCTTTGGAAAGGGCAAGCAAAAGGCAAAGAAGGCTAAATCTCGCCCAGTGAGTGACACTTCTACAGAGGACTCGTCTACGGACAGTTCAGACTCTGACAACGGAAACTTTTATGCGAACAAGAGGAATTTTTACAAAGCCAACCAGTATGACTTTCTCGAAGATAAAAGCAAGAAAGTTCGAGAGTTTAAGGAAGGTGGCCAAGCACTTAAGTTTGATACTTTTTCGGGATACTCCGATGCTTCGAAGGCTTTGTCTTTTATACAGCAGTTTGACATCGCTTTCGCGGGAGGACGCTATTCAGAGCACTCCAAGATTCGAAGAGCTGCCTCTTATTTTAAGGGGAATGCTCGCACTTGGTGGTCCACGCTTCTATTAAGCAAGACTGTGCCAGTTACACGGCTGAAATTCAAGAGGCTTTTTATTTCTTCTTGGTTGACTCAAGAGTTTGAGCGAGATATACGAGCTGCTTGGAACCATCTCCGGATGACCAAGAGCGATACAGTGAATTCTTACTGTGAAAGATTCTGGAACTCTTTTCTACCTGCCTCTTCATTCAAGAAGATCTCGTTCAGAGAACAAATTGAGCGGTTTACATTGGGTCTACCTACAGAGATCCGAGACCACTGCTTGGAACAGAAGTTAGCTTCTATTCAGGAGTTGATGAGTCATGCGAAGCGGGGCTTTGCAATTCACTCTGGCAGTCTGACCTACCCCACAGATGAGGTCATGACACAACGAACCGGACAGACTTCTGGGAATGAAAGTAGAAAACGAAAGAGCAACCCAGAGAAAAAGGATGCACGACCCAGACTTACTCATCAGGAGCGGACTCGCTACATCAGGGAGGGGAAGTGCTTTGGATGCGGGGAAACTGGACATATCTCCGCGAAGTGCCCTAAAAAGGCACAGAAAGAACAGAATGACAAGGACGACGAAAGGCCTGAGAGTTCGAGAGCAGCTGAGGACCGTGTACGAAAAGGCAAGATGAAAACAGGACTGGTTCCAGATTGTGTGGGTACTGATCCCGACACCATGGATGAGAGTACAAAACTTTGCCGAGCTTGGGGCAAAGTGAAAGATCAAGAGGCCCTGATTTTCTTTGATGGAGGAGCCAAGGCCAACTTCATTTCACCGGAATTGGCGGCGCGGCTCGAGATTACTCCCGATCGGATGGGACCATTTGCAGAGGCAGTTCTAGCGGCACCCGGCAGGGACATAGCCATTACACCTGTCATTGGCAAACTTCGGTTGCATTGTCAGGGGTATTTGGGGCATGAGGACTTCTTCATAATGCCTTTGGAGGGTTGTGATGTTCTCTTAGGGATTCCCTGGTACCACAAGAACAATGCCGTGGTCGATTATCGGGCGAGAAAAGCGACTTTGACTACAGAAAAGGGCAGAACAATTGTACTTGATATTAAACTAAAGGGCGAGTCTGTCCCTATTGTATCGGCTTCGGCTATTTCAAAATTAATGAAATCCAGTCTGTTTGTTTACTCGATCTTTATGAAAGAGTTGAGTGGTGATGATAGGACAAATATGTCTAAACTTGATAAAGAACGCCAAGATTTTCTACACTCTCACGCCGATTGCTTCTCAGAAGGCCTGCCAGGAGAGTTACCACCTGCTCGTCCTGAAGATCATACCATTGATCTGATACCTGGTAGTACACCACCGAACCGGCCACCCTACCGTGTGAGCCGAGCACAGAATGAAGAGATTATGAACCAAGTGAAAGACCTCTTGGAAAAGGGTCTTGTCCAGCCTAGTACTTCACCGTATTGCTCTCCAGTATTGTTGGTTTTGAAGAAAGACGGATCTTGGAGAATGTGCATCGATTATAGAGCTCTCAACAAAATCACCATCAAGAACAGATTTCCAATTCCTAGGATCGATGATATACTCGACAGGTTACAGGGATCCTCATGCTTTAGCAGGATTGACTTGAAGAGTGGATATCATCAGATCAGAATAGCACCGGGAGACGTCTACAAGATAGCTTTTCGGACGACTTTTGGGTTATTTGAGTTTTTGGTGATGCCTTTTGGCTTAACCAATGCTGCTTCCTGCGACATTTAACCGGATGATGGATAGGATTTTTCGAGAGTACAGGCTATTTGTTGGCACTTTCTTTGACGACATCATTGTTTTCTCCAAGAATGAGGCAGAACACAGAGATCATCTGCTTCAAGTCTTTCAGGCATTACGAGATCACAAGTTAGTGATCAATGCAAAGAAAAGTGAATTTTTCCTACCAGAGATACACTTTTTGGGGCACATTGTGTCAGCAGCAGGAGTGCAAATGGATCCGGCCAAGATAGAGACTATCCGTGATTGGCCCGACTTGAAGAATGTCCATGAAGTTAGAAGCTTCTTGGGACTATGTTCGTACTACAGGCGGTTCATACGAAAGTTTGCAGAGGTTGCTTCCCCTTTGCATATCTTGACACAGAAAGGAGTACCTTTTTCGTGGGGACCCACAGAGGTGACTGCCTTTCAGACATTGAAAGAGAAATTGACTACGGGACCTATTTTGACTTTGCCGGACTTGCAGAAGTCATTCGAAGTATATTGTGATGCTTGTGGTCGTAGTCTGGGTGCGGTCTTGATGCAAGAAGGCCATGTCATAGCTTACGAGAGCCGTTTGTTCTCTAGGCCGGAGATGACAGCACAGATCTATGAGAAAGAGCTTTTGGCGGTTATCCATGCTCTTACTCAGTGGCGGCATTACCTACTCGGAGCGGATTTTACTGTCTTTACAGACCATCAGAGTTTGCGCTACTTCTTGTCACAGAAGCAGCTTTCGGAAAAACAGATGCGGTGGGCGAACATCTTGTCACAGTTCCACTTCCAGATTGTCCATGTGCAGGGACAGAAGAATGTGGTGGCAGATGCTTTGTCTCGGAAACCGTTGGTTCTGGCTATTTCCGCGATACATCATAGGAGCTTCGAGGATATGGTCGATCAGTATGCCACAGATACAGATTTTGCAGATATTTTCACACGGATACGGGAGGGGGAGATAGTAGCTGGATACTCCCTTCGGGAAGGCTACTTGATGAAAAAGACTATGTTGTGCGTTACACAGCCGTTGAGGGAAAAGGTTATGACTGAATGCCATTGTCCACCTTTTACGGGTCACCGCGGCATTGCTACCACCATGAAAGGGGTAGAGAGATATTTCTTTTGGCCGAGACTCAAGAAAGATGTGGAAGAGTTTGTGCGCAGTTGCTTGGTATGCCAGAAGGTTAAGTTTAATAGGCATAAAGCACAGGGATTGTTACAGCCTTTACCCATACCCACCCGCCCCTGGGAAAGTATAGCGATGGATTTCATTTTTGATCTCCCGAGAACACAGAGTGGTCACGATGGTATCTGGACTGTTATTGACAGATTTAGCAAACAGGCTCATTTCATTCCAGTGAAGAAAACAGTCAAGCCGGATCACTTAGCGAGACTGTTTGTGGCCCAGATTTTCAGATTACATGGCATGCCTGAGACAATTGTCTCCTACAGAGACCCCAGATTTACGAGTTTGTTTTGGAAGGCAATTTGGGAGAACATTGGCACGCGGTTACAGTTCTCGTCATCGTTCCACCCGCAGACTGATGGGCAATCCGAGATTGCCAATTCAGTGGTTCTAGATTTATTGAAGTCTTATATCTCAGATCAGAAGACTCAATGGGAAAGATATTTACCTCTGGTGGAATTTGCCTACAATAACACGATACACTCGTCGACGGGTAAGGCGCCATTTGAGATTGTTGAAGGTGCTGCGAAGGTTCCACCCTTCCTGAGCACGAAAGATAAGATCTTTGAAGCGGATAAATATACGCGAGATCTGGATACGGCTTTTGCCAAGGTTCGCGAGACTTTGCAGAAGTCTCAAGAACGACAGAAAAAGGCAGCGGATCGCCGTCGTCGCGACATGAAATTGAAGGAGGATGATTGGGTGCTCTTACGTTTTGAGAAGGCACGCCTACGAAAGAACAAGGGAAAGGAGAGGCTTTTTCCAAAGCTTAGTATGCGATACTACGGCCCTTTCCAGATTACTGAAAAGATAAATGAAGTCTCCTTCCGATTGAAACTGCCAGATACTTGGAGGATTCACAATGCATTTCATGTGAATCTCTTGAAACCTTTTAAAGGTGATGTGCCTGATGATGGGGAGCCTGATGAGCAACCCGAAGTGGAAGAAAACGAGGAGATCTTTGTTCCTGAACAGATTTTGGCACATAAGGATACGAAGAATAAGGGTAAAGTTCGAAGGCGGTTCTTGGTTAAGTTCAAGAATTATCCTGCACTTGATGCGAAGTGGATGGAGGAGGAGGACCTAGCAGATACTCCTCAGATTGTGAAACTTTACCTCGATGCTTTTGGTTTAGCATAGTCTACTCCAAATGGAACCCAGAATTCAGCTTGGCCGAAGATCTGGTGCAGTGGGATGCACAAGAGGGGAGTTACTCCACTCCTTTGTCAACAGATGCCTCGATTTTGATACTAAAGTCACTGATGTCTCTTTGAGCTTCAGGGATACTGAGAGCTGACAGTATTCTGCTGGATGACTTTATGAAATGGAATTCCTGATTATGATACTGATTTGTTCTTGACTTCTTGTGAGTACAGGAACTGATAGACGAAATGACTGCAGCATTTTGGTCTGATTGATCTCGAATAGACATGGTTGCAATAGGGGTTAGTCAATCGGACATCGATGAGGTCCCGATTGGACCTAGATGTGATTGCTAGCTACATTGCCGATAAATCATGGTCTAAGATCCGAATGAATGTTGAATGTCATGTGATGTCCTGTGATGTCTGGTGATGTCCTGTGATGTCATGTGATGTGACTGTCGATTTTGTACATGTGCTAGATGTGTGTTCCTAGTACGTAGGTACTAACAGTCAGTGTCTGCTAAGACGGTTTATGGCTTTTGTCGGTTTTGCAGGCGTAATCGCGGTCGAATACAATGCTTTCAAGAGGGGGGTATGTCACAAAGTGATGACGTGGCGGACAGCAAAAACCCTAATTTCTGCCAAAAACCCTAAAATTCCTGCAAACCCTAATTTTTGCCAAAAACCCTAAATTCCGGAAATCGCGGAGGCGGATTATTAAAAAAAAAAAAAAAAAAATAAATTTTTTTTTTTTTTGGAAAATGATGAGCGACGCGAATTTTGCTTTTGCTTTTTTTTATTAAAAAAAAAAGAGAAAAGACTCTCTAAGAGAGAGAGAGAACTGATGCTTTTGATTTTAAAAGCTTTTGGGGCTCTGCTTTTGGGCATCCCTTGTAACCTTTAAATTAGTGGTGAGGGCCTCACTTCTCAGGGCATCTGGACGCAGAGTCTGAGAGTGAAACCCTAACCGCTCTCTTGTACTTTGATGATTGATTAATACAAAAAGAAATACCGAAAGGGGCGCCAGTCTTTGGGGCCAATATCTCTAGGCACGGAACTCCGCCGGGCCAGTGCAAATCTATTGTGATCTGTGAATTGTTTTGAAGTGGTTATTTGGTGCTGTCGCGGTTGATTCTTGACTTGGAGTGTCCAAGTTTGTTACAATGCCCCACAAGAGGGCTACTCATTTGACTGATGTACAGTTGTGTGGGTTCATGCTTTTGTGCTGAGACAAGAGCCTCCTTGAGCAGGAACAGGGGTAGCTAACTGCTGCTCCAAAGCAGGCACTGGTGAGGGTCATAACCTCACCGTACAGGTGCAAAATCAGCGCTGTGTATGCGCTGTAAATTCACTGTTTTTCAGCCGTACGGACGCCAGGACCATTGGGAATTGTGTCCCATTGGTAGAGGACAGTTAGGGGACTGTTTGGGGCTGAAAACAAGGCAAAAACCAGTAAATACAGCGTGCTGAATTTACTGTTTTTGGACAGGAATCAGAGGGTATACGACAGTGCAAGCGAGTTCCAGCAGGGGAATTGGTTTCGCGCAAGTTTTGGGGTTGTTATGTTGCCGAAATTTGGCCAAATCAAATGGTATCTAGGTGGATACACGTGAAGGATTCCCAGGACCTTACCTTGTAATTTACCCTCCTAAAGAATAAAGAAATACCGAAAGGGGCGCCAATTTTGGGGCCTATAGGTTGTCGGCGTCTGCTCGGAGCATTCTAGCTCCCGAGCCGGGTGTGTGATTAAGTGTTAATTCTCGTCGCAGGTTCTCTTTGCAAAGTGCTCTGTGTGTGTGTCTAAAGTAAAGAATTTCGGGTGAAAGCCAACGCCTACCGCCCTACGGGCCGGTTTCATGGTTCCGTCGCCGGGATATTAATCACTTTTTCCTCAAAGAGTGAGCCTGGATTGTTCAGGGTAAAGACACACAGTGCAAGAATACGGGGATTACACTATGGCTGACAAGGGGAAGGGAATTATGGAAGAGGGTTCCTCTCCAAAGGACAGGCAGGAGATTCCTATGGTTTTTGAGATTGGCGAGAGCTCACGGCCATGTCAGTCTGTACCTCCTGTCAACGTGAATGTCCCTCCAGTAGTACAGGGCTTTATGACAGGGCAACTTGAGGATGATGCGTTTAAGACTCAGTTAGTTGCCGCGGTGAATGTCTTTTCGCAGCTGGTGCAGAATCCGAGGTTTATGGAATTCTTGCAAGCGCCACCAGTGCAACATGAAAATAGACAACCTACGCCGCGTACGGAGCTTGTTGAAGCTCAAGCCCAGGTACTTCATGAGGCGCAGGAGGAAAGGGAACACTCGCATGTTGCGGAGTCGGGGGCTCCAAAGCAGGTTCCTCCCGTGCTTGAACAGGTGGCTAGAACGCCTATTCCATAGGTTATGCCAGTTCAGCCCGCCACCTTTCAGAGCCAGCATGCTGTCTTGAATGGACAGGGAGCTGGATACGAGGCTATGCACTCAGTTTTTCCACCACCCACGGTACATCCTGGGTATTTCGGGGGTGGATCAGTGTTCCAAAGTATGGCTGGTTATGCGTCTGGAAGTCAGCCGTACATGCCAGGAACAGTGTTCGGGGGTATGCAAGGCATCATGCCAAACCCCATGTATGGTACTATCGGCATGCAGCAAGGTTTCCACGGCAACCAGGGCCAGTTTGGGGTGCCACAGGGTCATTTTGGCATGGCTGGTTTTTCTGGACAGCAGCCAGATATCGCACCTCTGACGCAAAATGTGAATGGCCAACATGTGCCGATCATGCCTAGTACAGTGCCCATGTTGCAGACCATCCCGTATGACAACTTGGGGGCACTAGAGAAGCCGAAGGCTTACAAAGAAGGTGGTGCAACGGTAAAGTTCAGTACCTTCAGTGGTTTCGAGGATAAGACAAAGGCACTCACTTTCCTCCAGCAGTTTGATACAGCTTATGCGGGAGGGAATTTTACAAAGGCCTCGAAGGTCAGGAAAGCTGCCACTTTCTTAAAGGACAATGCGCTTACATGGTGGACGACATTGTTAATGCAAGGACAGGCACCCGCCACTTGGGTTTACTTCAAGCAAATGTTTGCATCTGCTTGGCTATCAAATGAATTTGAAGCCGATGTCCTGACAGATTGGCACCAGCTTACGGCAGCTTCGTGCAAGAGCTTGCTAGAGTACAATAGGAGGTTTTGTAAAGCCTTACTCTCAGTGACCTCCTACAGATTTGTGCCATTGACAGAGCAGATAGAGAAGTATTGTTGTGGGCTGCCTAAAGGGCTTCGCGATTACTGTACAAAGAACAGAGTGGCTACCCTTACTCAGCTTATGGAAGTTGCGAACACTGGTCTTGCCCTGTTGAAAGGAGAGGACAGTGGATTTCCGAGCAGTGATAAAGGAGGGCAGCAAAAGAAAAATTCAGCGAAGAAGCCCTTTGTGAAAACGGCTCCTGATGCGTCACAGGGGTCAGATCAGGCCACCAAAGATAAGGATTCAGCTGGGACTTCTGGAGCGCAGGCAAAGAAACAGAAAAGGAAGCCTTTTGTGCGCAAGTCGCTCGAGGAAAAGAAGGTCCTAATGGCTGAGAACAAATGCTTTATATGCGAGCAGCCTGGTCATATTTCTATCAATTGTCCACAAAGAAAAAGGCCAGCTGACTCAGAGGATAAAGAAGACCAGAAAGGCAAGAAGCCTAAACCCACGGCAGGTTTAGTGCCAGACATGGTGGGTGACAGGCCCAGCACAGATGCCAGTGAGTTATGCAGGGCATGGGGTAAAGTTAGGGATCAGACGGCACTCATCTTCTTTGATCCAGGTGCCAAAGCCAACTTTATCTCACCAGAGTTAGCTATGAAGCTCGGCATCAAAGCTGAAGAGATGGGGTACACAGCAGAGGCAGGGTTGGCATGTCCTGGCCACTCAGAGTGTGTTACTCCCATCATTGGAAAACTGCGTCTGCATATTCAGTCGTATGTGGACACTGAAGAGTTTTACATCATGCCGCTGGAAGGTTGTGACGCCTTGTTGGGGATCCCGTGGATGTTCCGAGTGCATGGAGTCGTGGATGCCTACAACAAAAAGATCACTGTACAGCATAGGGGCAAAACTCACATCTTGGATGTAAAGCTTAAAGGAGAGTCAGTCCCTATTGTATCTGCTTCTGCTATCACTTCTGTAATAAAGAATCATCTTTCTGTGTACTTGATTTTTGCACGTGATGTCTCAGATAGGGATCAGTCAAATTTATCTGTGTTAGATAAAGAAAGGTCAGCATTTTTGCAAAAGTTTAGTGACTGTTTTTCTGATTCATTACCGTCGCAATTGCCGCCAGAGAGACCTGAGGACCATCGGATAGATTTGGTGCCAGGGTGTAGCCCACCAAATAGACCTCCCTATAGGGTTAGTGCGGCGCAGCAGAAAGAGATTATGGGCCAGGTTGAGGAGTTATTAGAGAAGGGGCTGATTCAGCCTAGTTCTTCACCCTTTTGCTCCCCAGTGCTCCTAGTGCAGAAGAAGGATGGCTCATGGCGCATGTGTATTGATTATCGTGCGTTGAATAAGAATACCATCAAGAATAGGTTTCCTATTCCTCGCATTGATGATATTCTCGATCGTTTAGAGGGTGCTGCAATTTTCAGCAGGATAGACCTGAAGAGTGGGTACCATCAGATTCGTATAAGCCCAGAGGATGTGCACAAGACTGCGTTTAGAACGACATTTGGTCTTTATGAGTTTCTAGCGATGCCGTTTGGGCTAACAAATGCTCCTGCCACGTTCAACAGAATGATGGACCCGATTTTCCACTCGCATCAACAGTTTGTTGGAACATTCTTCGATGACATGATTGTGTATTCGAAGAATGAAGAGGAGCATAGGCGTCACCTGACCATTGTGTTCGAAGAGCTGCGCAGTCACAGGTTACTTGTCAACCCTAAGAAAAGTGAATTCTTCCTCGAAGAGATCCACTTTCTGGGCCACATAGTCTCAAAGGATGGTGTTAGAATGGATCCCACAAAGGTCGAAGCTATCAAGACATGGCCAGACTTGAAGACTGTGCACGATGTCAGAAGCTTCTTGGGATTGTGTTCCTACTATAGAAGGTTTATCAGAAATTTTGCAGAGATAGCATCGCCTCTTCACGCATTGCAAAAGAAAGAGATCACTTTCAGATGGACCCAAAAAGAGATTTCAGCTTTTAGTCTCTTAAAGGAAAAGTTGACTTCAGATCCAGTTATTGTTTTGCCAGATCTCAGGAAGTCATTTGTGGTCCAGTGTGACGCGTGTGGCAGTAGCATCGGAGCAGTGCTAATGCAAGATGGATGGGTAGTAGCCTATGAAAGCCGAATTTTGCAAGGGCCAGAGAGGACTATGCAAGTCTATGAGAAAGAACTCTTGGCCGTTATTCATGCGCTTTCTAGCTGGAAGCACTACCTCTTAGGTGCTGATTTTGTTGTCCAAACAGATCATTAGACCTTGCGATACTTCTTGACACAGTCAAAGTTATCCGAAAAGCATATGCGATGGGCAAACATTCTTTCCATGTTCCACTTCCAGATTATGCATGTGGAAGGCAAGAAGAATGTTGTGGCTGATGCGTTATCAAGAAAGCCACAAATTTCAGCTGTGTCAATTCCTTATCATCATGAGTTAGATGACATGAAGGAACAGTATACTGCTGATGAAGATTTTGCAAGGATCTTTGAACAGTTACAAGAGGGGCAACATCATGAGTACTACCTCCTCAGAGATGGTTTTATGATGATGCATGGCAGACTTTGTGTCACTAGGCCACTGCGACATAAGGTCATGGAAGAGAGTCATGTCCCACCGTATGCAGGGCATCGTGGCATTGATGCAACAGTTAAAGCGGTAGAGACGTTCTTCTATTGGCCTACCTTGAGGAGAGATGTGGATGCCTTTGTGCGAGCATGCATAGTTTGCCAAAAGGTCAAGTTTGACAGGCAAAAGGCACCAGGGTTGTTACAACCACTGCCGATTCCGGATAAGCCATGGGAAAGCATTGCTATGGACTTTATCTTTGACCTTCCAAGGACGCCAACAGGGAATGATGGTATATGGACCATTATCTGCAGGTTCAGCAAGCAGGCCCATTTTATCCCTGTCAGGAAGAAGATAAAATCTGATCAGATGGCACGCTTGTTCATGTACAATGTGTTTAAGTACCATGGTATGCCACAATCGATTATCAGTGATCGTGATCCTCGCATGACCAGTTTGTTCTGGAGAGGATTGTTTGAGAACATGGGTACTACGCTCAAGTTCTCGTCTTCGTTTCATCCACAAACTGATGGACAGTCAGAAGAGGCCAATTCTACTGTCTTAGATCTGCTGAAATGCTATGTGTCAGATAATAAGGGCAAGTGGGAACAATATTTGCCTATGCTTGAGTATGCGTACAATAATACGGTGCATTCGTCTACTGACAAAGCACCTTTTGAAATTGTTGAAGGCGGCAAAAAGGTTCCTCCCATTTTGCACACAAAGGACAAGATCTTTGAGGCAGATCGATATGTTGAGAACATGGATGAGATGTATAAGAAGATTAAAGTTGCCTTGGAGAAGACTCAGGCAAAACAGAAAAAGGCTGCTGATCGTCACCGTCGTGAATTGCTACTATCACCTGGTGATTGGGTTCTCTTAAGGTTCGAAAAGGCAAGGTTAAAGAAGATGAAGGGCAAGGAACGGCTGTTTCCTAAGCTCAACGTGCGTTACTATGGGCCTTTTCAAGTGCTTGACAAGATCAGCGATGTGGCTTACAGGCTGAAACTGCCTGATGCGTGGAAGATTCATAATGCGTTTCACGTGAGTCTTCTAAGACCCTTCGTGGGTGATGTGCCAGAAGATATGCCAGTTGAGGATCAGCCAGAAGTTGAGGAACTTGATGAGATCCTGGTACCTGAGCAAGTTTTGGCACATAAGGACAGAAAAGTTAAAGGACAAGTTGCAAGACGTTATTTGGTGAAGTTCAAGAACTATCCACCTATGGATGCAAAGTGGATGGAAGAGCATGAACTGTCAGAGTCACCAAATGTATTGCAGCTCTACCTTGAAGCCTTTGGGTTACAGCCTACTTATGCCCCAACCCAACGTGTGCAAAGGAGGGGTAATGATAGAGCTAGTAAATCAAATGTACATATGAATTCAGTGCCATAGATAGAAATGGCAAAAGTATGAAGGCCTCATTAAGTCATTTGTATCTATGTATGTTATGACCTTTCTTGCGGATACATGCGATGATAAAAGAGTGTTGATAGCACAAGATCATCAGTGGCATGTATTTATGGAATGCAATCGAGGACGTTTGCGATTTCAAGAGGGGGGTATGTCACGAGGACGTGGCAGTTATTAACCATGTCACAGAGATGTGGCAACTGCTAACCTTGGTTGTTGGTTTCTTTCCAATGGGGTTTATTTTATTTGTTTAAGACCCTCTTTTTGAAGTAGCAAACGGTCGGACATTGTATGGCCAATGTGAACGGTAGATTCACCCGCAGACGGGAAGTGGTCGGCACTGGAATTCGTATGGTAAGAGGATGTCTAGGCTCAGAGCAAGATCATATAGGTCCCCCCGTCGCACTTAGCAAGTTGGTGGATACTAGGAAGTGAACTCAATTAAGGCGTAAAGTCAAGGTGGAACTACCAACAAAAAGTATCTGACAGTTGGGCCACATTGCACTTTTGGATGCGGTCCCAATGAGGATAGATGGTCAGAAGACCAGTGGGAGCCCAACGGAAGCATCTCCTAAAATTTAGGGAACTGCTATTTTGGGCCGTGAAATGTGTTCGCGTCATTACCTCCGGTATGACTAGGGGAACACTTTATAACTCTGCCGCAAAGTCAACTGACGCGTCGGTTGGGATATTTTTAAGCGGCGAACCCGAAACGGGAAAATGCTTGTAAATGCGCCAAGTGTCACATTTTCAGGGACTTGCCTCTTCCAGAAAAATGGGCGCTGAATTTTTAAGCTGGGATGAGCCTCATTTGCAACCTGTCACAGGTTAAGAGCTATGGAGTGCTTTCTTTCCCTCTCATGTACAGTGTGGTGCTAGGAGTGATGCCCTGCACACTACACACTGCTCTCTCTCTCCCCTACGTGCAGTTATGTGATGCCCCACAAGAGGGCTACTCATTTGACTGATGTACAATTGTGTGGGTTCATGCTTTTGTGCTGAGGCAAGAGCCTCCTTGAGCAGGAACAGGGGTAGCTAACTGCTGCTCCAAAGCAGGCACTGGTGAGGGTCATAACCTCACCGTACAGGTGCAAAATCAGCGCTGTGTATGCGCTGTAAATTCACTGTTTTTCAGCCGTACGGACGCCAGGACCATTGGGAATCGTGTCCCACTGGCAGAGGACAGTTAGGGGACTGTTTGGGGCTGAAAACAGGGCAAAAACCAGTAAATACAGCGTGCTGAATTTACTGTTTTTGGACAGGAATCAGAGGGTATACGACAGTGCAAGCGAGTTCCAGCAGGGGAATTGGTTTCGCGCAAGTTTTGGGGCTGTTATGTTGCCGAAATTTGGCCAAATCAAATGGTATCTAGGTGGATACACGTGAAGGATTCCCAGGACCTTACCTTGTAATTTACCCTCCTAAAGAATAAAGAAATACCGAAAGGGGCGCCAATTTTGGGGCCTACAGGTTGTCGGCGTCTGCTCGGAGCATTCTAGCTTCCGAGCCGGGTGTGTGATTAAGTGTTAATTCTCGTCGCAGGTTCTCTTCGCTAAGTGCTCTGTGTGTGTGTCTAAAGTAAAGAATTTCGGGTGAAAGCCAACGCCTACCGCCCTACGGGCCGGTTTCAAAGGACTTCTGGCGATGCTTGCTTGGATAAAAAACGCTAGGACTGTTGGGTCGCCTGCGGTGAAGCTTGCTGATGGAAACGCCAAGGCTTGAGGTTGATGAAAAACGCTAGGCTAGGGGAAGTCTTGCTTGGAGGGAAAACCACCAAGGGGGTTCTTGCTGAGAAGTTGCCTGTTGAGCTTGGGCTCTTGTTGCCTCTTCTGCCAATTAGTGCTAGTTTAGATTTGCTTATATACAAACTTACTCAATTTGCCCTACCTACTTTCCAACAAAAGTCACTTAAAAATATTAAGTGAAAAATGTCAAAAATAGGTAAAATAGGCTAAATGCACTGGAAAACTCCCCTGAAGGATTCTGATGGGAATGCTTCTGATCATGCTGTGTGCAATCAAGAGGATATGCATCTACACATGATTGCACAATTTGGTACAAACGGTAAGCATGAGACTGATGCAAGTCTAGGCTATGTCGACAATGACGACGGTGATGACGAAGTCGACCTAAGGGCTCAAATCTGCAATCTTTCT
Source organism: Adiantum capillus-veneris (assembly GCF_014529385.1). Taxonomy (NCBI): domain Eukaryota; kingdom Viridiplantae; phylum Streptophyta; class Polypodiopsida; order Polypodiales; family Pteridaceae; genus Adiantum; species Adiantum capillus-veneris. Next base: position 104,341,420 of record NC_140941.1, read on the forward strand.
ACTGCTGTCCAAAAACGCTATGGGCTGAAATCTGTGACTAGTCCAAAAACGCTGATTTGGGGGCTGTTTTTTGTGGGTCTTTGACACTGAAAATCTGCAGGTTTAGGGCTGAAAACTGAGGTTGCTTAAGGCTAAAAACTGATGGTCTATTGGGGCTAAATTTGCTATTCCTTAGGGGTTGAATCTGCAACTACTTCATTGCTGAAAAACGCAGCAGTTGTAGCTCTTCAAAAACGCGAGGCATGCTGAGTTTCCAAAAACGCTAGGGAAGGTTTTCTGCTGGCGATGGTTACTGATGCAAAAACGCTATCTGCTGGGGTCTTCTGGCGATGGCAAAACTGATGCAAAACGCTAGGATCTGGGAGGTATGGCGATGAAGAAAAACGCAAGCATGGGGTTTCTTGCTTGGAGGGGGAAACCTCCAAGGTCTTGTTGAGAGTTGCCTGCTGAGCTTGGCTTCTGTTGCCTCGTCTGCCAAATAGTGCTAGCTCTAGTTTGCTTATATACAAACTTAGCAAAATTGCCCTATCTACTTTTGTTGGAAAGTCGCTTAAATTAATAAGTGAAAAATGCCAAAAATAGGTAGAATAGGCTAAATGCACTGGAAAATTCCCCTGATGGAATTTGATGGATTCTGGTGGGCATACTGATGATCATGCTGTGTGCAACCAGAGGATATGCATCTATACTAAGTGATTGGGTATGCACGGTGTGCGAACAGACTCACAAAAGTGCCACATCACTTCTAAATCTAGACTGACTGGACTGACTGAACCTTGATCATGCTGTAGCTTGTCCACGCACACATAGGGTTGGATGTGTCACGTGACATCCCCTTTTCAAAGTGAGGTACTGGTATCGAACTGTATGGCATCTAGGGAGATCGCCAATAGCATCCGGAATCTTGGAAGGGACTCTTCGCCGGCCCACTTTGATGTGTGGGTCGTGCGGTACTTGAACTTCATAAAGGTGTGCAACGCTTGCTTCTTTGGGCAGCGCCGAAAGCGACACAAAGTCTTCTGTGGCTCCTTCGATGCTTCTACTTCGTCGAGTGTCATGCTTCTTTCTTCTTCAAGAATCTTCATGGCTGAAAATTCCTGAAACCATTTCCAACACAAAACCATGAACATACCTATTCCATGTAAAGTGAGTGGAAAAGATCGTCTTCTCTAAAGACTGTGTATGCAATGTAGGTGAACATAAAGACGGAGTGACAAACCGTTCATCAAACACATGCAAACAACGAGATCGAATCTCTCTCTTTTGATCTAGAGCAATCAACTGTGGCAATTCACAACGGAAATGCGCATGCTTCGTGCTCATACTTTCATGTGCTCGTTCTACGAATGTGTCATGCCAAGGAAGAGACATTGAATGTGACTTCCTTACATGCATACTTTTCAGCTTTTCATGAAAAATCCGCATACATTCGTGCTCATCCATGGGTGAAACATGCTCAACGTACAATATGTCATGCGTAGTAAAAGGGATCACATAAAGACGCTAACTAAAATACAAGAAACGATAACGAATGAAACACTCGAACAATGCATGCGTATCAATCATGCGAACACATAATACTTCCTGTGAGGGTTCTTTGGACCTAGGCTCGAAAGCCAAGATCGGTTCTTCTTGAATGTTCGAATCGTCCTGTGGGGGTTCTTTGGACCTCGACTCGAAAGCCAAGATCGGTTCTTCGTGATTGATCGAATCTACAACGAGGTTAGCTTCGCTAGAAAAAGCATCCACTAACACATCATCCTTGTGAACAATCACATCATTTTCATGCAACTCATCATGCTGGTGAGAAATCACATCTTGATCATGCAAATCATCATGCTCGTGAGAAATCACATCTTGATCATGCAAATCATCATGCTTGTGAGAAATCACGTCTTGATCATGCAAATCATCATGCTTGTCTTTATCATCCAAATCATCATGCTGATCATTGTCAATCAAATTATCATCATGCAAATCATTGTCATTCAAATCATCATGTTGCTCACAATCATGCAAATCGTGTGTGTCATGGTTTGGAGAAGAAGAGACTGAGAGAGTTTCTGTCTCCTGAATCTCTTGCATCTGTGCCGGCACTTGAGAAAAGAGTTGCAAGAAGTCTTGCATGTGTTGCTCGCGTTGTTCTTGTCTTGCCTTTCTTTCTGCATACCTGCGATCCATTTTTACTTTTATTTTTGCGTGTCTGTGATTCATTTCTGCTTTTCTTTCTGCATTTCTTGCTTTGCGTTCTAAGTTCCTTTCCATAAACATTAGCTCCAAGGTCTCCGTAGGAGTTAGTGCAATCCTTGTCGTAGATGTAGAAGGGGGAGGGCCGGAAAACCTCCTGGTGGGGAAAATTCTTCTTCGCCTCTCTCATGCTCATCACCTATATGCGAAGTATCCATTCCGCTTCGGGTGATGACCAAGCACTATGATCTTTGGTTCGCAAGTCCACGAGGAACTTGTGTTCTTGAGGTTTTCTTTCACTTGCAAACCGTGTTTGAGAAGGATCTTCTCTTCACCCGAGTTCTACTCCTTTCCGCGGGCGCACCCCTTGGCGGCCTTGCGTTCACACCAAGGTTGCTTTTTCCCACCTCACGTCGATTGGCCGGCCGCTAAGTGCACGGTCCGCTCTCAATGAGTGAAAAGAGACACAAGGGGAGGTTGGACAAGCCCTTCTTTCTTGGGATTCCTGTCACTCTTCAAAAACACGATTAGGAATCGACACACCCAAGCGAACTTGGGTTCGTGCGACCGCAACAAGCAAAAAGAATTCTGGTGATTCTTGTGGTTCTTTCCTTGAGTGATACAGAACACTGCCAAAGCTCTGATACCAATGTTAGGTGCAGTGGAATGAATGTTTGCGCTTTGCTCAAGATGAGTGCTCCACTTATGATTGCACAATGTGGTACAAACAGTAAGCATGAGACTGATGCAAGTCTAGGCTATGTCGACGATGACGACGGTGATGACGAAGTCGACCTAAGGGCTGAAATCTGCAATCTTTCTACTGCTGTCCAAAACCGCTATGGGTTGAAATCTGCGACCAATCCAAAAACGCTGATTTGGGGGCTGTTTTCTGTGGGTCTTCCACGCTGAAAATCTGCAGGTTTAGGGCTGAAAACCGAGGTTGCTTAAAGCTGAAAACTGATGGTCTATCTGGGCTGAATCTGCTATTCCTTAGGGGCTGAATCTGCAACTACTTCATTGCTGAAAAACGCTGCAGTTGTAGCTCTTCAAAAATGCGAGGCATGCTGAGTTTCCAAAAACGCTAGGGAAGGTCTTTTGCTGGCGATGGTTATTGATGCAAAAACGCTATCTGCTAGGGTCTTCTGGCGATGGCAAAACTGATGCAAAACGCTAGGATCTGGGAGGTATGGCGATGAAGAAAAACGCTAGCATGGGGGTTCTTGCTTGGAGGGGGAAACTGCCAAGGTCTTGTTGAGAAGTTGCCTGCTGAGCTTGGCTTCTGTTGCCTCTTCTGCCAAATAGTGCTAGCTCTAGTTTGCTTATATACAAACTTAGCAAAATTGCCGTGCCTACTTTTGTTGGAAAGTCACTTAAATTAATAAGTGAAAAATGCCAAAAATAGGTAAAATAGGCTAAATGCTCTGGAAAATTCCCTTGATGGAATCTGATGGATTCTGGTGGGAATACTGATGATCATGCTATGTGCAACAAGAGGATATGCATCTATACTAAGTGACTGGGCATGCACGGTCTACGGACAGACTCACAAAAGTGTCAGATCACTTCTAAATCTAGACTGACTAGACTGACTTAATGCTGTAGCTTGTCCACGGACACACAGGGTTGGATGTGTCACGTGACATACTGCCACGTCAGCAAGTCAATGCGTTTTGTGGAAATCTACCACGTTAGCAATCTGCGCAAATTGCGGGCGTTCGTACACCTCGCCACGTCAGCCTGTCAAAGCATTTCACGGGACTGCTTAGCGGGGTGTGTGTGTGTGTGTGTCCGGGAGCCTGCCACGTCACCAGTTTGTGACATACCCCCCTCTTGAAAGAATTGTAATCGTCCTTGAGTACGCTTGCAAAACAGACAGAGGCAATAAGCTGTCTTAGTAGACACTGACTTTTAGTACCGACGCATTATACACGACACATCTAGCACTTGTACAAAACAACAATCACATCACCGGACATCACAGGACATCACTTGACATCACAGGACATCACATGACAAATTACAAACAAATTTATTCCAAATCTTAGACCGTGACCAATCGGCAACGTATTTAGTAATCGCATCTAGATTCATTCGGGACCTGTCACAAAGTGATGACGTGGCGGACATCAGAAACCCTAATTTCTGCTAGAAACCCTAAAATTCCTGCAAACCCTAATTTTTGCCAGCAACCCTAATTTCCGAAAATCGCGAAAGCTAATTTTTTTTTTTTGAAATGATGAGCGACGCGAATTTTGCTTTTTTAATTAAAAAAAGAGAAAAGACTCTGTTTGAGAGAGCGAACTGATGCTTTTTATTTTGAAAGCTTTTGGGGCTCTGCTTTTGGGCATCCCTTGTATCTTTAAATAAGTGGTGAGGGCTTCACTTCTCAGAGCATCTGGACGCAGAGTTTGAGAGTGAAACCTTAACCGCTCTCTTGTACTTTGATGATTGATTAATATAAAAAGAAATACCGAAAGGGGCGCCAGTCTTTGGGGCCAATATCTCTAGGCACGGAACTCCGCCGGGCCAGTGCAAATCTATTGTGATCTGTGAATTGTTTTGAAGTGGTTATTTGGTGCTATCGCGATTGATTCTTGACTTGGAGTGTCCAAGTCTGTTATAGGACCTCACGGATGCCCGATTAACTAATCCTTATTGCAATCATGTCTATAGAGATTTGCTACAGTCATTTCGTCTTTCAGTTCCTGCACTCAAACAAGTCAAGTACAAATTAATCATATTCATTGTCGAGAATTTCAGTTATAAAGTCGTACAATAGAATACTACTCAGCCCTTTAGTATCCCTAGAACCCAAAGGGGACATCAATGACTCTATTCAAAATTGGGGTAATCTGTTGACATGGAGCGGAGGGACTCCCCTCTTGTGCAAACCCGCTGCACTAGATTCACCCTCGCTGAAGTTGGGGCTCTATCGGAGTAGACTATGCTAAACCGAATGCTTCAAGGTAAAGTTCCAAAATTTGAGGAGTATTTGCTAGGTCCTCCTCCCCCATCCACTTCGCATCCAATGCAGGATAGTTCTTGAACTTAACCAAGAACCGCCTAATCACTTTATTTTTTATCGTTCTGTCCTTGTGTGCCAAAATTTGATATGGAACGAGTATCTCCTCGCTTTCCTCCACTTCGGGTTGCTCATCAAGCTCCCTGTCATCGGGCACATCGCCTTTAAAAGGCTTCAATAGACTCACATGAAATGAATTGTGAATCTTCCAAGTATTGGGCAGCTTCAGTCTAAAGGAGACTGTCACAAAATGGTGACATGGTAGCAGACCCTGGGACACACACTATGACACGTGGCAGTACACCCGCAAAAAGCGTTGACAACTGCCGTACGGAAATCCCTGAAATTGTGCCGCAAAATCCATTGACATGCTGACGTGGCAGGCGTACGGACAACAATATGGAATTCCACTTTTTACGCTGACACAGGTGTAGGGAATTCCTGGATTTACGCTGAGATGTTTTTTGGGGCAACTTTTGGGCGAGTTGCTTTATTTTTGAAAGTTTTTAAAGTTGACAGCTTATGGGCATCTCTTGCAACAAATAAATAAGTGGGCTGAGATTCACCATGTGGACGCAGAGTTTGAGAGTGAGCACTCTTCCACTCTCTTGTACTTTGAACACAGATTAATACAAAAAGAAATACCGAAAGGGGAGCCAGTCTTTGGGGCCAATATCTCTAGGCACGGAACTACGTTGGGCCGTGTCGACTCAAGTGTGAATTGTGAAGTGTTTTGAAGTGAATCTCTGCTGTTGTGAGAGAGAGAGAGAGAGAGAGAGAGAGAGAGAGAGAGAGAGAGAGAGAGAGTAAAAAACTGTTGAGGTGTCAAAGCATAAAGAATGGAGCCAACTTACAGATGTGGCCGAGGGGCCTAAACCCTAATTTTTGCGAGAAACCCTAACTGTTGAAACCCTAATTTTGGAAACCCTAACCCTAAAACCTATAAACCCTAATTTTTGCCAAAAACCCTAACTGTTGAAACCCTAATCTTGGAAACCTTAACCCTAAAACCTGCAAACCCTAATTCTAGAAACCCTAACCCTAAAACTGTAGAAACCCTAACCCTAACCCTAACCTTAGGACAATAGGGAGATTTCCGAAAATTACACTGGCTGATGACGTGGCAAGTTGTACGGATTTTCGTGATTTACGTTGGCAGCTTTTTGGCTTTGCTTTTGGACCAGATGCTTTTAAGTTTGAAGGCTTTTCACTGTAATTGCTTTTTAGGCAAAGGGCCTATAAGTATGAGGTTATGGCTCATTCTCTGGCATGCTTCCTGGAGAAGGTGCAGAGTCTGGAGTACCGGCTTGTACTTTGATGATGCAATATAAAGAAATACCGAAAGGGGCGCCAAGTTTGGGGCCAATACTCTCTGGGTGGAATTCCGCCACTCCGTGTCGCGTGTTCTCTCTCTCTCTCTCTCTCTCTCTCTCTTTCAATTCAGTTGTTATTTAAAGTGCTTAAAGTTGTTCAGTCTGTTCTTTTCTATTGGCACGTGGTGCCCATCTTGTGACAGTGGTATCAGAGCATCAGGCGTTTGCTTTTCTGAAAGCATACCGGTCCTACAAAAGAGCAGACAGAGCTATTGATGGAATTTTATTTGAGGTATCTTCGGGCCCCAACCTTGACTTATTAGCCACTCCCACCCTTACTTCATCGCGCATCGGGCGCGCTCCGTCTTCACCGCTCGTGTCTTATAGGACATAAGCCATTAAGATCACTTGCAAAAGAAGGATCCCAGATTTGTTTCGAGTCACTGCTTTCCTTAGAAGTAGTGCCATGCAGATGTTGATGTCTATAGCTACCGAGCCGCACACTTCCAAGGACTTGGCAAGCTTTCAAGAAAATTTTTGCCTGAGGTTATATGGTTTCTGATATCTTCCTTTGGAGTGCAACTTCTGGCAGAGTGGGGTATCTTGAAATGCTTGCCATGGAAACCCTAGCAGATTATAACTTGAAATTTCTCGAAATCTCTCAGTAGATGTCTCTTCACGAGCAGATGACCTTGGAGGTTCGGTGTGATTGCTATCTCTTGTGACTACCATCGCCGCCAAAGAAACAGTCTGTCCAAGAGCTGATGGACCATGCTGTGCTCGGCTACGACCTCATGGAAGGAACCTAACCCTAATTTTTGGTGCAGGTTTCAAGATAGAAAGTCAGTCGATTTTTCGAGCTCGACTGATGTCAAGATTGCTTTTTAAGTTTGAGTTCTGTTTGATCTTGTTTGGTGATCCTGTTTGGAATTTGTTTGAAATGAATGGTATCCGTTTTGAACCTATTTTTGTGCAATTTGAATTGTTCGACTCTGGTTTGATACTGGTTTCAATGATTGGTGATTTTACTTCCGGGTGGAGAAGTGAGAAATATTGTTTTGGTATTGTTTGAACCTTGAACGTCGCAGGCCGATGCCTGGGGAGCGTTTCATTGTATGTTTGAAAACCTCGGAACGATGCAGGCCGATGCTTGGGGAGCGTTCAGTTGTATGCTTGAAATCCTCAGAACGACGCAGGCCGATGCTTGGGGAGCGTTCCGTTGTATGCTAGAAAACCTCCGAACGACGCAGGCCGATGCCTGGGGAGCGTTTGGTTGTATGCTTGAACCTCCAAGCGAACCAGAGGGCGGTCTGGGGAGCGTTTGATTGTACAGTTCTCTGAGCTCATGGCTCGGACCTTTTCAGGTTATTTGCGGGGGGAGTGACGAGGTAGTCGTTGAGTAGCTTCATACCGTAGACCATTTGTCGCGGGGGATTGCTCAACGGCGCTGTTTGTTGTGTCTTGTAACATGCATATGTAAGCATTTGTGTTGCATTGTGATGTGCCAATTACTGAATATTCCTAATTGGATGAGATTGCTTGGGTATGTAATTTTAGTGCATCAAGACATCCGTGGAAGATCAGTACGGTCTGGGTGTGATGGCTAATTTTACTACGCCGGAATATTAAGTGTTCCGATCTGGACGAAAGGAGAAGCTAACTGCTTGATCAAAACAGCCGAAAGGAGAAGCTAACTCCTTGATCAAAAGAGCAGAGAGGAGAAGCTAACTCCTTGATCAAATCAGCCGAAAGGAGAAGCTAACTCCTTGATCAAAACAACCGAAAGAAGAAGCTAACTCCTTAATAAAAAGAGCAAATTGATTGTCCCTCGGAATGTCTCTCGGAATGACCCTCGGAAATTTTTGAGCTAACTTGAGTTGTTTTGCAGATATGCTATAATCGCGGACGATTACTCTCTTTCAAGAAGGGGAGATGTAACAAACTGCTGACGTGTCAAAGCCTAAAGAATGGAGCCAACTTACAGATGTGGCCGAGGGGCCTAAAGCCTAATTTCTGCCAGAAACCCTAACTGTTGAAACCCTAATTCTGAAAAACCCTAACCCTAAAACCTATAAACCCTAATTTTTGCCAAAAACCTTAACTGTTGAAACCCTAATTCTAGAAACCCTAACCCTAAAACCTGCAAACCCTAATTTTGGAAACCCTAACCCTAAAACTGCAGAAACCCTAACCCTTACCCTAGGGCAGTAGGGAGATTTCCGAAAATTGCACTGGCTGATGACGTGGCAGGTTGCACGGATTTCCGTGATTTACGCTGATAGCTTTTTGGCTTTGCTTTTGGACCAGATGATTTTAAGTTTGAAGGCTTTTCATTGTAATTGCTTTTTAGGCCAAGGGCCTTTAAATATGAGGTTAGGCTCATTCTCTGGCATGCTTCCTGGAGAAGGTGCAGAGTCTAGAGTACCGGCTTGTACTTTGATGATGCAATATAAAGAAATACCGAAAGGGGCGCCAAGGTTTGGGGCCAATACTCTCTGGGGTGGAATTCCGCCACTTCGTGTCGCGTGTTCTCTCTCTCTCTTTCGGTTGAGTTGTTATTTGAAGTGCTTTAAGTTGTTCAATATGTTCTTTTCTATTGGCACGTGGTGTCCGTCTTGAGAGAGAGAGAGAGAGAGAGAGAGAGAGAGAGAGAGAGAGAGAGAGAGAGAGAGAGAGAGAGAGAGAGAGAGAGAGAGAGAGAGAGAGAGAATGGCGATGGACACACAAAAGACAGATGGAAAAGGTTTATAGGAGAATAGGGAGTAATTAGGGCAGACCAGAAGCCCCAACGACCTATGCACAAAAAACCCATAAATGAGGAAAAAATGAAAAAGGACCAGAATAGGTCCGGCTGGGCAAAGTGCTGAGCAAAACCCTAAATGTGCTTGAAGATCGCTGTCCAGCATGTGTACGGGTGGCCAACCCACAACAAAGGGCCAATGCACGTGATGTGTGTGAAGCCTGTAGGCAGGGTGCGAAGCATCTGGAGATGAAGAATCTAAAAGCTCTGCCCCGATAGAATCTTGACTTAGGGTGTCCAAGTTTGTTACAGTGGTATCAGAGCGTGGCCGATTTCTCTTCTACCGAGTAATCCGATCCTTTTCTCGCGACACTGCTGTGAAGCATCGCTATCAAGGATCCAATTTCGAGAGTCTTGAACGATAAGAACTGTGTCAACCTCTGATGTTGGGGGAGGAGCCTTATGCGGTATCATCTCCAGATGGACAAAGGCCTTGGCCTTTACTGCAACTGAAGAAGGGGAAGACTTGCCAACCTACTTCGGACACTACCGCCAATAATGGCCTTTCTTTCCACGATTTTTGCAATGCCCTTAGCTTTCAAAGCTTCCTTTTTAGCATTCGTCTTTTTGTTGTTGTTGTTGTTGCTTTTCTTCGTACTTGCTGCTTCCAGAGTAACAAGGAACGACCGGAATAGGCCCTTGCTGTTCCTGGAATGTGTTCCCACCCGAGCCGTGCACCCGGAACGGGTACGGGAACAGAAAGGTGTTCCGTCGAGAAGCATAACCTGAATGAGCTGTCGGAACGGGGCCGGAACAGACATTCTGAACGCGGAATGCCGGGCTGGCCGGAACGACAGTTTTTAAATTTGAATTTCTGATCGTTTATTTTTTAATCCGAGCCGTTAAGGGTTCTCGTTTTTTTTTTTTGGGGGGAGGGGGGGGGGGGTGAGGGAGGCACTATCCTATATAATGACTCAAGGCCTCCTTGAAAGCTTATCCATCTTGAGTAGGATGAACATTCACTTCCGCTGCACCTTACATTGGTATCAGAGCTTTGGTAGTGTTCTGTATCACTCAAGGAAAGAACCACAAGAAATTTTTTGCTTGTTGTGGTCGCACGTAACCCAAGTCCACTTGGGCGTGTCGATTCCTAATCGTGTTTTTCAAGAGTGACAGGTAACCTAAGAAAGAAGGGCTTGTCCGGCCTCCCCTTCTTCCTCTTTTCACTCATTGAGAGCGGACCGTGCACTTAGCGGCCGGCCAATTGACGTGAGGTGGGAAAAAGCAACTTTGGTGTGAGCGCAAGGCCGCCAAGGGGTGCGGCCGCAAGGAAGAGTCGAGCTTGGGTAAGAGAAAAGCCTTCTCAAACGACGATTGCAAGCTAAAGAACTCAAGAACCTCAAGAACCCAAGAACCTCAAGAACCCTAGTTCCTTGTGAAAGTACCCAAGATCTCAGTGTATGGTCATCACCCGAAGCGGAATGGATACTTTGCGTGAAGGTGATGAGCATGGAGGTGGTGAAGAAGAATTTTCACCTCTAGGAGGATTTTTTTCCGACCCTCCCCCTTCCCCATCTACGTCACGGGTTGCACCAAATCCAATGGAGGCTTTGGTCAAGTCGATGATGGACATGATGCTACATTAAGAGGCGCAACGCGCTATCTTGGATCGCAAGCGTGATCAAGCGTGCCTGGCGGCTGAAGAAAGAAAGGCAATCTTGGATTGCGAGCGCGAAGAAAGAAAGGTAGCTATGGAGCTTGAGCGTGAGCAAGCACGCGAAGCTCAACGCATTGCGGCCGAAGAACGACAAGCGGCCTTGGAGTTAGAGCGTGAGGCACAGAGAGACCAACGCATGCAAGAGTTGGTCCTATAGGTACTCACCTCGAAGCCCGAGCCAATCAAAGATGTGGACAGTTCATCAAGTAGCACAAGCAGAGATTCGGACTCCAACAATTCATTCACTGAAAAGTTGACGTTCAGTAAGTATGACGGTAAGATGGATGCTAATGTTATTCGTTCTTGGTTGCATCAATTTAATGCTTACTTTGCAACAACTATGAAACAGGAAATAACAAGGTTTTGACGGCAGTCATGTATCTTGCCAGTGATGCCATTAATTGGTATCACGCATGGCAAGAGGCACGGTTGACCGCGCACCTAGAGGAAGCCAAAGAAGGGTGCCCCTTTCCTTCAATTGGGCCGTCTTCCAAGACAAACTCAAGGCGCGGTTTATGCCTCCTCAGTACTTAGCGCGGTTGAAAGATGATTGACGCAGTCTCAAGCAAAATGGTATGCCAGTTATGTCTTTCTCTAATCGTGTTTTGCAGCTCGGCACCCAATTACGCAAATCGGATGATGAGCGCAAAGAGGCATTCCTTTATGGATTGGACGAGTATATCAAGTTTGATGTTGAAGTACTAAATCCAATAGATCTCAACAAGGCGGTAGCGATTGCTCTCGCACAAGAGATGAAGCACAACAAAGGAAAGCCTAAGGAGAACAAGTCTTCTCACAGTACCTCTCAGAGTGCTCAGAACCCACAGAATGGTAAGAACGGTAACTCTTCTAGCCAATCTTTTTTTTTTTTTTTCCCGAGAAAAAGATCCTTCTAATAGTTACTGAAAACTGTCCATAGGGCTACATCCACCTCTGCAAGAGAGGGCTACAACAAGCATGATGGGGAGACTCTCCCAATGAAAGAACAGCATATATACAATGAGGCTAAATCAAGAGATGGGAGGAGGGAAGAGCCACACAGGTGGACAGTAGTGTCATCTGAGCACCCCTTGGACTATGGTGTAGAAAGGCCCAGGGCGCCAGAGTCGAAGGAAAGCCTCGCGGCGCTCCCACATGCGGTCGGAGCTGCCCTGTAGTCCCTCAAGCTGTCCTCTGAGAGTGTGGACCAGCTCTAGCCAAAAGTCACGAACAGTCTCTGCTGGTGGCACAGGGCGAGCCTCAAAGATGCGGAAACAGCGGGCCCGCCAGATGAACCATAGAGCTAGGCCACTGATGAGCTCCCAACACTCCTCTCTCACTGCACCACTCCTGTGGAGTAAGCTCTGTAGCAGGGTGGAGTGAAGGTCGCCCCCCCTGCATCACTATCATCCGACTGGTGGAAGATAGCTCAAACTGTAGTGCCGGGCCCGTGAGGGTGGACCAAGCCGCTGCCCCCCAAGTGTACTGTCGAGCCGTGGAGAGGGCAGGCATCAGCCGAAGAACTCGTAGCCACATCTGCTGGGCCGAGGGACAATCCCAAAGACAGTGACGCTGACTCTCCACCAACTGGTCACAGGCTGCATATGCGGTCGAGAGACCACTATGCACAAGCCAGCTCCCTACTGCTGTGGCTCTGTGTGCAACCAGCCACTGGAACAAAGTGACGCGCCTCGGCAGTCTGGAGTCCCACAGCCTCTGCCAAAAAGCTGCCAAGAACTCGACTGTGAGGCCCTCCTCCTGCCAATGACGTGCTGCAGCAGGGCGGGCCTCTCTGTGTGCTGCAAGTATGTGGCGTCCAAGCCGAACAGTGTACTGAAAGAAGGGGACTCCTGGGCGGTGTGTAGAAGAGAAAGGGTCCCTCCATAGCCACTCACCAGGATCCCACTGTACTCGTGCCAGTGGACAACACTCCCAAGCCCATAGCCTCCAGTGTCTAGTCTCAAGAGCTGCAGGGTCAGGGTCTATGACGCAAGTCCTCTCACAGATGCCCACAACTCGGATCCTCTGGAAACAGCACTCTGCTACCTGCGGGGCCTCTACTGCAACTCGCTATAAACGTCCCCCACCTTGAAGCTCGAAGAACAGGGCTGGGACAGTCTCTGAGCAGGCCCTGACTGAAATGAGAACCTCCAGTCGTGTGAAGGCTCCCATCCACCGGGGTGCTACTGGCTCGAGAGGCGTGAGCCACTCAACTGGAACTGACTCTGAGATGTCCTGATACATGCTCTGCACCCCTCTCATGCCCTGTAGCTTGGCACCCTGCACCTCCTCTGACAAACCTGTGAACTCTAGCCAGTCACCTAGAGAGCGTGCTAGACCTGCTGCCATGGGACCCCAAGAAACATGAGGCCGACTCCCAACCAAGTGGCCTCTCTGAGTGCTAACCATGGGGTTCCAGACGAGGGGCTGCCGTAGGCGCTCCTCCGTGCACGTCGGCTGTCTCTGCTCTAGGCCACGCCGTAGGAGCTCCCAAGATCGAAGCAGACTCATAGCGAATCGGTCCTCCTGTCTCCTGCTCAAACCAACTCGGCGCAACTCTGTAAAGATCCATCTGGTCGAAGGTTGCCAAGGGCCTCCTGACTGAGGCACCCTGGCACGAAGCCTCTGCAGCAAGAACTCCTTCCAGGGCTCCTCGCTTGGAAGAAGTCCTCTGACGATGAACTTCCCAAGAAGGGCTCTGCTCTGCTGTGCTGGATTAATGATCCCAAGCCCTCCCTGAGAACAAGGAAGTGTGATGACCGACCAAGCCACCTTGGCTCGGGCAATCTGAGTGTCACGACCTGACCAAAGGTAGTTCCTGATTAGCCTCTCTACCTGGCTGATACAAGAACTCGAGAAAATCCAGCAAGAAGTGATGTACCACATAGTCGCCAACAACACCTGGTTGGCAACTACTACTCTACCAGCCAGCGAAAGTCGTGCTGAGCTCCAATGTAGCAGCTTTCTCCTGATGGACAGGAGAAGAGGAGCAATCTGCTGCTCGGGGGACAAATCCAAACCAACCTGACAACCCAAGTACCGAACTGCAGTCCCTGGAGGAATCCACCTGAAATCCTCACCTGGCATCCAATCTGGCACAGGAGCACTGCCAACCGAGAAAGCCGCTGTCTTTCTCCAGTTGATCAGTGCGCCCGATGCACAACAAAAGGTCGCCAAAGCCTGCTCACATCTGTGTAGATTGGCCTCCTGGCCCTCTAAGTACAAGGCTGAGTCGTCGGCAAACTTAGCGTCCAGAAGCTCAACTCCCCGTATAGGGAGTGCAAGGCTCCTCAGACCAACTTGCTGTGACACCAAAAATCTGCTCATCGCCTCCGCATAGAATAGAAAGAGAAAGGGGGCAAGAGGACAACCCTGTTTGACCAAGCGTGTGAGCATGAAGCGCTCCCCTCTACCTCCTGCCCAAAGCACCTGACTGTGAGCCTGTCTGTACAAAGCTGACACCCCTCTGATCCAAGCATCTGAAAAGCCCATCTTGCGTAGAGTGCCCTCTAGAAAGTCCCAGTCAACTCTGTCGTATGCCTTCTCAAAATCGAGAAGAAGAATCACAAGGTCCTCCCCACGGAGCCGTGCCAGGGCAGAAGCCTCCCAGAAAGTGAAGATGTTGTCAAGGATACTGCATTCCTTGACAAAACCTGTCTGAGTCCCATGTATAAGGCTCTCCAAAAGTGGCTGAATCCTCAAACTCAGAGCCTTGGCAAGAATTTTGTAGGCTGAGTTGAGGATGGTGATGGGGCGCCACTGTCGAATCTCATCCAAAGAGCCACCCTCCTTTGGAATGAGGTAAATGAGGCCCTCACTCATGCTATCCGGCATCACTCCTGTGTGCAGAATGTACTGAAAGGCACTACAAAGATCTGGGCCCAGCAGGTCCCAGTACTCCAAGAAGAAACTGGGAGTCAGCCCATCCTCACCTGGACAGCTACCATGAGGTAGGGCCCAAAGAGCCGTGTGTAGCTCCTCAAGCTGAAGAGGCATCTCCAGCCTCTGGCGCATCTCCTCTGTCACAAGATAAGGCATTTGTGCCCAAACCTGCTCTCTGCATGCATCTTGCCGCTCTGACTGGGGCTCAGCTGACAGTAACTCACGGTAAAAGTCAGTAGCAACTGCACGCATATCCTCGGGCTCACAAACAACTGACCCATCGGGTCTCCTCAACTGATTGACCTTGGCATGCGAGTGCCGAGGTCCCACTGTCTCAAAAAAACCACCTGTCACTCTGTCACCCACCTGAGTCCACTGAGATGCCTGTCGGTGATAGGCAAACTCATGACGCCTCTCCTCTGTGCAAGCAAGCTCCTGTCGAGCCTGTTGTAACTGCTCCTCCAACCATGGACTGTCTGGATGCTGCTCTTGCATCCTCTGTAGTGAAGCAATGCCTCGTCTGAGACGCTGCTGCTCCTCTCTCTCTGCAGCCCGTCGAGCCAGAGACTCCTGGAGAAAAAAGTGTCTAAGCTGAGCTAGGCCTAAGGCCACTCTGTCTGCAGGTAAAGCCTGGCTGTCCATGCCCTCTGTCCAAAGAGCCTCTACCCTCTCTCTGAGTGCTAAGTCCAACAAGACCCGCTCTGGGATGCGAAGCATCGTGCTCCCACTCCGCTGCCCGTCTGCCACTGTGAGGATCACTGGTGCATGATTCGAGAAGGAGGTCCCTGCCAGAATGCCCACTGATCCCCCCAAGTCACTGAAGTGGTCACTAGTGTAGAAGCGATCTATCCGCGATAGATTCACTCCACCTACTCTGCGGTCCGACCTAGAGAAGGCAAGACTCTCTGGAGGCCTCACAAAGCCAGAGTGCTGCCAAGTATCCGAGACCCTCAAAGTCATACACAACCTCTCCCAAGCTGCTAACTCGACTCCATGCACAGTAGCATGGCCGCCTCCAATCTTGTCAGAAGGGTCCTCCAACATGTTGAAGTCCCCACCTACACACCAATGGTCAGCCTGTGGCAAAGACTCAACAATCTGTGACCAAAACTCTGCGCGAGCACTCGCCACATTGGGCGCATAGATGTTCAGGAAGCCCACAAGGCCACTCTGAACCTGCATAGTAATCCACTGAGCCCTGCCTGGCACAATAATCCCTCTGTCCACAATGGCCTGCTGCAATGAGTCCGCAATAGTCATACATACCCCACCCTGGATGCCTCCAGGTCCAAAAGCAGCTGACCAAAAGGTATCATATCGTCCACGCAAATCTGACCACATCGCCGAATGCGGCTCTCAGACAGATGGTGCTCTTGTAGCATAAGGAGATCGATCTCTCCTCCCACAAGGCAACGCTAAAGCTCCTGTCGCAACCGGCCCCGCTGTCGCTGAAACTGGGGCCCACCTAGTCCCTGCACGTTCCACGAGACGATCCTCATGGGGAGCGAGAGAGAACAGATGCTGCCGCAGCAGCAAGACGGGCTATCTTCGAGGCTGGCTTGGATGGGGAGTAATCCGCATCCGAGCGTCCTCTAGATAGTCGAGCCGTGCGTAAAGCAACCTCCTCTGTCCAAGAGTCCTCATGAATGTATACATAGCAAGGCAAACACTGCGTATTAGCAAAAAAGTACACCACAATGTGCCGACATCCTGCTGAGTCTGGGGGTGTCACCGCAAACTTGGCCAATGGCCACAACGTCTGCAGTAGATCTGTAACTCCAAGTTCTCCCATGTGGTGAGAGAACTCGAGAACCTGTGTATGCAACCATCCCACCACTGAGTCGAGGGACCACTCTGTCTCGGTCCTACCACAGAGGGGGAAGGAGAAACCAACTGCTGAGTCCAAGGCCTCTGTCCCCCTAGCGGCGAGGAACAAAGCATGGACCCTGAAGCAGGCTGCCTCATGGTCTGCTGCGGAATCGCCGAGAAAGCGAGTGAACCTGTAGTCGAAGAAATCCCAGCGGCGGCGGAGGTCGATGCTCGTTAGACCACGAGGATAGCTGCAAGGGAAGATGTCTGAATTTGCAGAGGGGGCCGCAAGAAGGGCTGACCCTCTCTCGCTAGGCGACTCGTGGCAAAGGCGCTGCCAAGAGATCTCCTAGCCACCGGCGAGGGACCAGTCTCCCGAGTCGACTGTGGTGGACTGGAGCAAGAGGGGGGGGGGGGGGGGGGGGGGGGGGGGGGGGGGGGGGGGGGGGGGGGGGGGGGGGGGGGAGGGGGGGGGGGGGGGGGGGGGGGGGGGGGGGGGGGGGGGGGGGGGGGGGGGGGGGGGGGGGGGGGGGGGGGGGATGAGGAGGAGGAGGGGAACTCTGAAGGGGGGGCGACTGGCGAGGGTGAAGCGGAGGTGGAGGCTGGCGTAGGGGGCTCCTCCTGCTCAAGAGGACCAAAGCGGTTCCCCGTGGGAACCGACTGCTGCTGAGTGGGTACCTGAGGGCCACTCTGAGTGTCAGGCTGTCGCTGTGGCCCCTGGCGTCGCCGGCCACGGGCCTGTTGCCACCCCTCCTCCGCTGGAGCCCCAGGCTCGGAGGGTGACTCTGAATCTGTGCGCTGTGCCTCTGGCTGTGGCTGCGGCCCAGCCTTGGCAGGCTGAGGCTGAGGTGCAAGTCGTGGCCTCCTCCGTGGACAGGCCTTCGCTAGGTGGCCCATCTGTCTGCAAATGAAGCATTGGTTCGGAAGACCCGAGTACTCCACACTCTGTCTAAACCAACCCCCACTCACCCGAGGTAGAAGGATGACCTTCGGGAGGGTGTGGGTATCTCTGACCAAAACTCGAACTGAGGGGATGCCAGCCGCCTTGGCAGCTACTGATGCTGCGGTACGAGGTGTCTCGAGGACAGTCCCAACGGCGGAGCCAATCCTGGAGAGAAGTGGTAGGTACTCCCTCCGTAAACCCGGAAAGCAGACTGAGATGGGGATGTCTGCCTCCTCTACTAGCACATCCGAAGTCGGGTCAAAACCATGACGCCACTGTCGAAAGTGGGCGCGTGATGCTCGGATGGCAAGTGGACTCATAGGTATGACCTTGGCAGCCATCTCGGAGGTCTCGAACTCAATCTGGTAGTACCCCCGTCCGAGAATCTGGACATCCAAAATCTTACCCACCTCTGCGAGAAGGCGGGCCCGGAGAAGGTCACGCAGCTCTCCTCTGCTGGGTCGGGTGCCGAGAATCTTGGAAATGACCGAGGTCGCCTGCAGACGCTCTACCTCTGCGGCTAGGCTCGCTTGCTCTGTCGGCGAAAGAGCAAGTCGAATGGTGGGCTCAGCGAAGTCGGGCGAGGGGGCTTTGGAGGAGTCCCTCTGGGGCGGAGCATGAACCTCCATTAGTGTCTGCTGCTCTGAAGGAGAAAGGTGGATGTGAAGGCTACCGCTTGAGAGCTCGGCAAGGAGAAGAAACAATTGAAAATCCTCTGCCAAGCAATTTAAACGAGGCCTTCGGAGGGGGGGGGGGGGGGGGCGTGAGGATATGGGGCTGGAGTAGCGAGGGCAGCGGGCAATGAAAAAACGGGGTGGCAGCAGGCGGGGCTGCGCTCTGGCTGGACTGCGCGCAGGCTGGGTGCAGGCAGGGAGGCAGCGCGCAGGCTGGCAGTGCACAGGCGGGCAGACAGACAGCGCGCAGGCAGGCAGCGCACAGCTGGGGCAGCGCGAGGGCGAAGGCGGGGGGGGGGGGGGGGGGGGGGGGGGGGGCAGCGAGCGTGCCGGTGGCATAGCCAATCTTCCTCTAATCCTTCGGAAAAGAACTCTCAAAATGATTTTAAGGGTAAAGCTAAAACACTTGCTAAACCTAAGCTAACCCCGGATAAAAAAGCCGCACAAGGAATTATAGGAGGATACATAACGGCATAAGAACAAGTCATTTATGCTAAGGAAGGTCGTTGTTATCAATGTCACGTCAAGGGTCACATTAAGAAGGCTTGTCCTAAGACAACACCACCTAAAGAACCCAAAGCATCGACAACTACCACAAGCACTTTAATGAACCAATCTGAGTCTCCACATGTATCTGGCACACACATTGATGAGTCTCTCTTTAAATGTTATGGTCATGTGAAGGGTCATCGTTTTGTCATATTGTTTGATTCCGGTAGTATGCATGATGTGATTGGTAACTCTCTTGTAGAGAGAGCTCGCCTAGAGGTTAGCCAGATAACTCCTCTGGAGGTGTCGGGCTTTGCTCTTGGTATGGACTCTCTCATTACGCAAGAGTGCCTTGATGTGTTATTTAGTGTTCAATAAGCTTGCTTCCGTAGATAATTTTGTCGTGTCTCCTCTCTCACGATGTGATATGATTTTGGGCATTGAATGGTTTCGTGAGCATAACCCTCTCATTGATTGGGCGGACAATACTCTCACTCTAAATGCCAAAAGTGACTCTCCCATGATCATTCGTGGTTCTCATTTCTCATGTGCAAGCGAAGCGTGAATTACGAAGAGGAGCACGAGTGGCATTCATCTATGCCTCTCTGGTTACCCAGAGCATTAAGGCTCCCGACAGGTATTCAGCTTTGTTTACCAAGTTTAAGCACCTATTTTTGCAGGATGATCTTCCACCCCGTCTTCCTCCCAAGCGGTCGGAGGACCATCGCATCGAACTCACGGAGGGGGCACAACCGGTCAGTAAGGCTCCCTACCGTTTGAACAAGACTCAAGAAGAAGAGTTAGCGTGGCAACTCAGAGAGTTGGTGGCCAGAGGATTCATACGTCCTAGTGTAAGTCCTTTTGCTGCTCCTATCTTATTTGTCTGCAAGAAGAATGGTTCGTCTCGTTTGTGTGTTGATTACAAGGCATTGAACAAGATGACCGTCAAGAACAAGTTCCGGATGCCTCACATTGAGTATATCCTCGATAGGTTCAATGGGGCAAAGGTTTTCAGTAAGGTCGATCTCAAAAGTGGATACCATCAGGTAAGGGTATTCAAAGGCGACATCTACAAGACCGCTTTTCGCACAGAGCAAGGGCAATGGGAATATGTGGTCATGTCTTTTGGATTGACAGGTGCCGTGGGTACATTTAACCGTCTCATGGTAGGCCATTTGGCGATATGGCTGGCGCGTGTGTGTCTTCATCTTTCTTGATGATATTCTCATTTTTTTTGCATCGTGGGAACAACATGAAAAGGATGTAGAAAGGGTTTTAACCCGTTTGGATGAGTGTCAGTTGTACATTGCAGCTAAGAAATTTGAGTTTTTTCTCACTGACTTTACTTATCTGGGTTATATCATTTCTGCAGAAGGTGTCAAGCTAGATCCTGCGTGTCACGTGCACATCTAACCCTATGTGTACGTGGACAAGCTACTTCATGGCAAGGGTTCAGTTCAGTTAGCTTAGGAAGTGTTTTGACACTTTTGTGAGTCTGTTCTCGTAGACCGTGCATGCCTATGCACTTGGTAGATGCATATCCTTTGGTTGCACACAACATGATCATCAGATTACAGTCAGAACCCATCAGGAGCATTTTTACAGTGCATAGACCTATTTTCCCTATTTTAGCCAATTTTCACTTATTATTTTTAAGTGACTTTTGTTGGGAACTAGGTAGGGCACTTTTGATAAGCAAGTACATAAGAAACCTAGCGCTAGCTCTTTCTTGCAAAAGAGGCAGCATGGACCTGACATCCACAGTGCACCTTCTCAACAAGACCCTCCCGGCGGATGACCTAGCGTTTCCAGCCAAAAACAGCTTGCGTTTTCTCCAAGTGCAGAACTAGCCTAACGTTTTGCATTTGGAGCAGCCCTTGCGACATCAGAACAGCAGGAAGAAGATAGCGTGCGTGCACAATTGGCAGGGATTCTCACTTATAGGGTACATGAGAAGGAGATTAAGGTGCCTGAAGTAAAAACCCTACCATTGCCACCACCTAAAAGTATTCCTAATGCTTTTACCTTGTTCTTTGATGGAGCTTTTTGACGAGTCACAGGAAAAGCAGGGGGAGGGCTAGTGTTGTTCAACCCAAGTGGAGAGGTGGTCATGAAAGACAAGGTCAATCTACCAGGTTCAACTAGCAACAATGAAGCAAATACGACACACTACTTCATGGTTTGAAGATGTGCATTAGTCAAGGTATACGTCGTCTCATGGTAAAGGGGGATGCACTTCTCATTGTGAAGCAAATCTTAGGCATTTGGGCATGCAAGAATCAAAGCCTCCGGACAAAGGTTCATCCATTCATAGGTTGTTTAATCAGTTTGAAGAAGTGCAACTATATCATATTCCTAGGAAACAAAATGAAGATGCCGATTTACTTGCACAACAAGCAGTTACATGTGTTGAGAAAGGAGTGCAGGTCATCATGGTGGCAGCAACTGTCAAGAAATCGAGATACCAGGGGTTGGAGTCATTGGCTCCATTATTGGCTACATTTTGGAGGGCGAGTTTCCACAAGACTTTACTAAAACTCAAAAAAGGAGACTCATGAAGAAGGCAAGTTTCGATCTCTTCTTAGAAGGATCCCTCTATCAAAGAAGGAAGGATCAAGTGTGCAGAAGAGTACCAACTATTGAGGAAATTCCAGCCATTTTAAAAGGTTTGCATGAAGAGGCATGTGGTGGTCATTTTGCCCAAGAATTAACTGTGAAGAAGATTTTGCTTGCGGGGTATGTTTGGCTCGCATGTGGATGTCCAACATTGGTGTAAAGGTTGTCACAACTGTCAGGTAAATGGAAATTAAAGACTGCTGCATGGTCCAAGGCAAATAGTGCTTGCAAATGGACCCTTCGAAAAGTGGACATTGATTGTTTTCCTCCCTTCCCCATCTACTCCAAGGATTGCACCAAATCCGATGGAGGCTTTGGTCAAGTCGATGATGGACATGATGGTATGACAAAGTAGACAACAAGAAGCGTGACACGAAGAAAGAATGGTAGTCATAGAGTGTGAGCAAGCGCGCTTGGCTGCCACAGAAAGAAACGTAGAATTGGATCGCGAGCACACAGAAAGAATAGCCGAATTGGCTCGCAAGCGCAAAGAAAGACGGTTAGAGCATTAAGCGCAGACAGACGAACGCATGCAAGAGTTTGTCCTACTGTTATTTAATGTGGAGGTGCAGATTGAAGAGAATCAGGAGAAGGAGACTCTCAGTCTTTTCTTCTCCAAAGCAAGACACACATGATTTGCATGGTAATGATAAGCATGATGATTTGCATGATCAAGATGTGATTATTCACGAGCATGATGATTAGCAGGATAAAGATGTGATTGTTCACAAGGATGATGGTTTAGTTGATACTTTGTCTAGTAAAGCTAACCTCATTGCAGATTCGATAGATCACAAAGAACCGATCTTGGCTTTTGAGTCGAGGCTCAAAGAACCCCACAGGAAGTATTATGTGTACGAATGATGAGTCAGCACGCATTGTTCGAGTGTTTCATTCGTGATGCTTTCCTGTATTTTAGTCACTGTCCTTATGTGATTCCTTTTCATAGGCATGTCATATTGCACGATGAACACGATTCACTCATAAATGAGCACGGATGTATGCGGATTACTCATGAAAAGATGAAATGTTTGCACCCAAGGAATTCACATTCCATGTCTCTTCCTTGGCATGACACAATATGCGAAATAGCACAAGAAAAATTGAGCATCAAGCATCGGCATTTCCATTGTGATTTGCTACAATTGATTGATTTAGATCAGAAAGGCAAGATTTGACCCCATTGTTTGCGTGTGTTTGATGAACGGTTTGGCACTCCGTCTCTTTGTTCATCTACATTGCATGCACAGTCTTTAAGGAAGATTAGAGTTTTTCCAGTCACTTTACATGGAATGGGTATATTCATGTTTTTGTGTTGGAAGTGGTTTCAGGAATTTTCATCCTCGGAGATTCTTGAAGAAGGTAGACGCATGACTATAGACGAAGTTGAAGCATTGAAGGAGCCACATATGAGTTTGTGTCGCTTTCGGTGTGGCCCAAAGAAGCAAGTGTTGCAGGCCTTTATGAAGTTCAAGTATCGCACGACCCGCACATCAGAGTGGGCCGGCACATCAGAGTGGGCCGGCGAAGAGTACTTAACAGGATTCCAGACGCTGTTGGCGGTCTCCCTTGACGCCATACAATTTGGTATCAATACCTCACTTTGAAAAGGAGGGGATGTCATGTGCACATCTAACCCTATGTGTACGTGGACAAGCTACTTCATGGCAAGTGTTTACTTCAGTTAGCTTAGGAAGTGTTATGGCACTTTTGTGAGTGTTTGCAGACCGTGCATGTCCAGGCACTTAGAGTAGATGCATATCCTCTGGTTGCACACACCATGATCATCAGATTACAGTCAGAACCCATCAGGAGCTTTTTTAGAGTACATAGACCTATTTTCCCTATTTTAGCCAATTTTAACTTATTATTTTAAAGTGACTTTTGTTGGGAACTAGGTAGGGCAATTTTGATAAGCAAGTACATAAGAAACCTAGCGCTAGCACTTTTTGGCAGAAGAGGCAGCAGGGACCTGACATCGACAGTGCACCTTCTCAGCAAGACCCCCCCCCCCCGACGGATGACCTAGCATTTTCAGCCAAGAACAGCCTGCGTTTTCTCCAAGTGCAAAATCAGCCCAACGCTTTGCATTTGCAGCAGCCCTAGCGACAACAAAACAGCAAGAATAACCTAGCGTGTTTGCATCAAACCACACATCAGCCTAGCATTTTTGCAAACAGCAGATTCCCTAGCGTTTTGCGGATTTAGCGCGACGGAACCACCTGAAGCACCAGCGTTTTCAGTTTTCAGCGTAGACATATTGCAGTAGAAGTCCCAAACCTCGTAGATCTCACCTTCCTGTAGCAGATCCTTGCCGCATGGTCAGATCCACTGAAGTTTGCAGATTGAGCCCGGAAAACGCAGATTTCAGCATCTGCTTTTGCAGCGCGTCGTCGTCGCATCGTTGCCATCGACATCGTCACCGACATAGAGTCAAAAATCAGCAGATAAAGATTTGTTGATTTCAGCCATTAGCGTTTTCAGATTTCAGCCCGTCTCGTCGTCGTCCTCATCGTCGTCGACATTGTCGGCAAGTCCAAGCATTGTAGAGATTTGTGCAATCAATAGTAGACTACTCTCGTCATGGAGAGTGGGGCCTTCGGAGGAGGGTTTGACAACATTCTGGTGTCGTATTCTTCTCTCTCTATCTCTCAGTCTCATGCACCTTCATTCACAGTGTTTGCCACTTTGTTTGTGTCCATTGCACTCTCTCACTAAAGGAATGGAAGGCTCTCCCTTCCGTAAGTAAAAGGAACCCTTGAGCACAGTTCGGAGCACTCATCTTGAGCAAAGTTCAACATTCACTTCCGCTGTACCTTACACCGCGAAGGTGGAACAGGTACATAATTGGGATTTGCCCAAATTTGCATATGATGTGCGTTCTTTTCTTGGTTTATGTCAAGCATATGGTTCGCACATAGAGAATTTTGCACGCATTGCCGCACCCATGACAGATGTTGTGAAAGGGGTAGAGACTTGCGGACAATACGCGGATTTACCTGAAGCAGCCATTGAGGCTTTTGCAGTTCTCAAGGTTGCGGTGACAGAAGTGTCGTCTCTTATCCTTGCCTCTTGGGATGACCCCTTTGAGGTATGGACGGATCCTAGCAATGTCGCGATAGGCGCTGTGCTTCAACAACATGGCCGTCCAGTTGCATTCCTTAGTCGGAACTCGGAAGCCAAATAGTGCAAAAAAGAACTATTCAGTTTATGACAAAGAACTTCTGTCTGTCATTCACTCTCTTAAGCATTGGAAGCATTTTCTGTATGGTAGAGAGTTCACAGTTCGCATAGATCACGAAGCCCTCAAGTTGCTCTAGTCTATGCCTAGTGCACATTGGAGTGATCGCCAAGCACGGTGGTCACAATTTTTTTGTCTAGGGTTCAGGTCAGCTTAGGAAGTGTTCTGGCATCTTGTGAGCTTGTGCGGCCGTGCATGTCCAAGCCGTGCATGTCCAGGCACTTAAGAGTAGTTGCATATCCTCTGGTTGCACACAACATGATCATCAGCATGACATTCAGTATCCATCATGAGCATTTTACAGTGCATAGAATCCATTTTCTTTATTACTCATTTTTCACTTATTATTTAATAAGTGACTGTTGGAAAAGTGAGTGGGGCAGATTTGCTAAGCTACTGTAAAAGAAACCTAGTGATAGCACTTTCTGGCAGAAGAGGCAGCAAAAGTTCCAGCAACTTGCAGTGCACCTACTCAGCAAGATCGGCAGGAGGCCCTAGCGTTTTCAGCCAACAGAAGCAGCCAGCGGTTTTGGATTTCCTCCATCAGCGTTTTTGCAGCAAATTCAGCCTAGCGTTTTCATTAGTAGTAGATTCAGCTTGGCGTTTTCTGTTTGCAGCACTTAGCGTAGCGTTTGAAGATTCCGGCGTCAGATCAGCCCAAGTACATCAGCGTTTCCAGATTTCAGCACTGAGACACCGCAGATTCAGCCATTAGCCTCGCAGATCCCACCTACCTGCAGCAGATCCTCGCCGTATCGTTGAGTCAGCCAGCGTTTTTCAGATTCAGCCCGCTGTCCGCATATTTCAGCATCTGCGTTTTCAGCGCATCGTCGTCGCGTCACCAACATAGTGTCAGAGATCAGCAGAAAGTCAACGTTTGCAGATTTCAGATTTTCAGCCGTAGCGTTTTCAGATTTCAGCCCGTCCTCGTCGTCGTCATCATTGTTGTCGACATCGTCGGCTAGTCCATTGCATCTAGACCATTGTACCAGATTTGTGCAATCAATAGCATAGACCTCTCTCGCCATAGAGAGGGGGGCCCGTGGAGGAGAGTTTGAGAACCGTCTGGTGTCGTATTCTTCTCTCTCTCTCTCTCTCTCTCTCTCTCTCTCTCTCTCTCTCTCTCTCTCAGTCTCAGCACCTTCATTCATAGTAGCATTCACTTTGTGTGTGATCATTGCGCACTCTCACTAAAGGAACGGAAGGCTCTCCCTTTCGTAAGTAAAAGGAACCCTTGAGCCCAATTCGAAGCACTCATCTTGAGCAGGATCAACATTCACTTCCGCTGCACCGTACATATTGGTGCTTGCCGCTCCAAGAGTATGCATCAAAATTGAGGGTAAAGGCATAATTTGCGGGTTTCCGGAACCTTTCCCAACTCTAAAGTATTCCACCCTTGAGGATAGAGTCGGAAATCTGCACCTCTGGTCATATACCACATGCCAGAAACTCCAAGCTGCTAGGAAGTCCAAGGAAAGGGACAACTATCACAAAACGGGCACCATGTGCCAAATAGAAAAGAACAGACTGAACAAACTTTTAACACTTCAATAACAACTCAATTGAGAGAAAGAGGGACCACACGCGACACGGAGTGGCGGAATTCCACCCCAGAGAGTATTGGCCCCAAACTTGGCGCCCCTTTCGGTATTTCTTTATATTGCATCAACACAGTACAAGTTGGTACTTCAGACTCTGCACCTTCGCCAAGAAGCATCCCAGAGAATGAGCCCTAACATCATATTTAAAGGCCCTTGGCCTAAAAAGCAATTACAGTGAAGCCTTCAAACTCAAAAGCATTTGGTCCAAAAGCAAAGCCACGTCATTAGCCAACGCAAAACGCGGAAATCCGTACAGCTTGCCACGTCATCATGTCAGCGGAATTTTCAAAAATCTGCCACGTCATCAGCAGCTACGCAATTTTCACAAATCTGTTGTTGCTTCTACTTCTTCTAGGGTTTAGGCTCCTCTGCCTGTAGCTCCGTTCTTCAATAGGTCGACACGTAAGCAATTTGTTACATCTTCCCTTCTTGAAAGAGAGTAATCGTCCGCGATTACAACATATCTACAAAACAATTCAAGTTAGCTAAAATTTTTTTACCGATGGTCATTCCTAGGGACATTCAGTTTGCTCTTTTTGTTAAGGAGTTAGCTTCTCCTTTTGGCTCTTTTGATGAAGGAGTTAGCTTCTCCTTTCAGCTCTTTTGATCAAGGAGTTAGCTTCTCCTTTCGTCCAGATCGGAACTCTTGATATTCCGGCGTAGTAAAATTAGCCATCACACCCATACCGTATTGATCTTCCACGGGTGTCTTGATGCACTAAAATTACATACCCAGGCAATCTCATCCAATTAGGAATATTCAGTAATTGGCAGATCACAATGCAACACAAATGCTTACATATGCATGTTACAAGAGACAACAAACAGCGCCGCTGAGCACTCCCCCGAGACAAACGGTCTGCGATATGAAGCTACTCAACGACTACCTCGTCACTCCCCTCGCAAATAACCTAAAAAGGTCCGGGCCATGAGCTCAGAGGACTGAACAACCAAACGCTCCCTAGACTACAGTCTGCGTCGCTTGGAGGTTCAAGCATACAACCAAACGCTCCCTAGGCATCGGCTTATGTTGTTTGGAGGTTTTCTAGTATACAACGGAACGCTCCCCAGGCATCGGCCTGCGTCGTTCCGAGGTTTTCAAACATACAACGAAACGCTCCCTAGGCATCAGCTTGCATCGTTTCGAGGTTTAAACAATAACAAAACAATATTTCTCACTTCTCCACCCGGGAGTAAAATCACCAATCAATAAAACAAGTATTAAAACCAGAGTCAAACATTTCAAATCGGCACCAAAACAAGTTCAAAACAGATACCATCCATTTTAAACAAATTTCAAACAGGATCACCAAACAAGTTCTTAAACAAATTTCAAACTTAAAAAAAGCAATCTGAACATCAGTCGAGCTCGAAAAATCGGCGGACTTTCCATCCTGAAACCTACACCAAAAAATTAGGGTTAGGTTCATTGCATAGGGTCGTAGCGAGCACAACATGATCCATCAGCTTTTGGTCAGAGAGTGTTTTTGTTGGTGGCGATGGTAGTCCCAAGATTGCAATTGCACTGGATTTCCAAGGTCATCTGCTCGTGAAGAGACATCTACTGAGAGATGTTGAGAAATTTCGAGTTATAATCTGTTAGGGTTTCCATGGCAAGCATTTCAAGATACCCACTTTGCCAGAAGTTGCACTCCGAAGGAAGATGTCAGAAATGATATAACTTTGGGCAAAAATTTTCTTGAAAGCTTGCCAAGTACTTGGAGTATGCTGCTTGGTAACTATCAACATCTGCATAGCACAACCTCTAAGAGAAGCACTTTCTCGAAACAAATCTTGGATCCTTCTCTTGTAAGTGATCTTTATGGCTTATGCCAAGACATGAGCGGTGAAGACGGGAGCGCGTCCAATGCGCGATGAAGTAAGGGTGGGAGTTGCTAATAGGTCCGGGTTAGGGGTCGAAGGTACCTCGAATAAAATTCCAATAGCTCTGTCTGCTCTTTTGTAGGACCGGTATGCTTTCAGAAAAGCACACACCTGATGCTCTGATACCACTGTCGCAAGATGGGAACCACGTGCCAATAGAAAAGAACAGACTGAACAAACTTTTAGCACTTCAATAACAACTGAATTGAGAGAGAGAGAGAGACGACACGCGACACGGAGTGGCGGAATTCCACCCCATAGAGTATTGGACCCAAACTTGGCGCCGCACCCCTTTCGGTATTTCTTTATATTGCATCAACCCAGTACAAGCTGGTACTTCAGACTCTGTACCTTCGCCAGGAAGCATGCCAGAGAATGAGCCCTAACCTCATATTTAAAGGCCCTTGGCCTAAAATGCAATTACAATGAAAAGCCTTCAAACTCAAAAGCATCTAGTCCAAAAGCAAAGCCAAAAACTGTTAATGTAATTTACGAAAATTCGTACAGTTTGCCATGTCATCAGCCAGCGCAAAACGCGGAAATCTGTACAGCCTGCCACGTCATCATGCAACACAATTTTTGGAAATCTGCCACGTCATCAGCAGCTACGCAATTTTGAGAAATCTGTTGTTGCTTCTACTTCTTCTAGGGTTTAGGCCCCTTGGCCGGTAGCTCCGTTTTTCAGTAGATCGACACGTGAGTAGTTTGTTACAACCACCAAGGCTACTAAGGAACTATATGTCTGATGATGAAGAACCAAAGAAGTGCACCAACCATCATATAGAATGATGAAATGTAAACTGTATCCGGAGGAACTTCATCGGAACTGAGAGTGAAATTGTAACTGGTCTGCATCTGTCTGGAACACCACCCGAGAGAAGATCACCCCACTCTCGAGGTGAATCGGAATAAACATCCAACAGAAAGGAACACACATATACTGAGACTGTAGCTAACACGGCAAGATCAAGAGAAGATCCTGCTCCCAAGCTTTGCAAGAGAAGAATAAGGTGCTAAAGAAAGCCACCAAATAGATTGTCAATTCTGCCCGCTACTCAAGGAACCATAAGAACTGTATGGAAGTAGTGCGCACAAATTGACTTCCAAGTTGGCTCTACATCCCCCTCTGAAGGGAGAACACCCGAACCATGGATAACTGTCATAACTCTCCAATAGTCTCTGCTTGTGTAACTGGATTACCAAAGAGAGGTGAATCCGAGAGGAAAATAATATACTTCTAGAACCTGAAACCAAATCTGGGAGAACCAAGAAAACTCTCTCCCTAGTGTAAAATGCTCGAGCTGACCGAAACTGGTTCCTGGTCCGAGAAGGACCGCTATCCACCTGTACAAGATAATATGCCAGTCTAAGGATAAGGGAAGTAGGTGCCCTGAATGATACAGTCACCAGGCCTCCCGCCATCTCGCGAATGGGAGGTAGTATGGAGAATTTGAGTGGATCAGAAGAGCACGAGTATGGGCTGCCTCGGCCTACGAAGTACCAGCTTATGGAGATGCAACGTCAACAATAGGTTGATGAGTGTGCAAAGCAGATGCTCCAATTTGCAAAGGATCCACAATATGCCAAATTTTTGACCCGACACCCGATGGATGAGGTGCATACTCATTGGCAAAAAGCCATTGATCCACTTCAGCTAATGTAAACTGCATGGCGCAATGTGCCCGTGGCATATTTTTACCACATCGTCAAATGGCGACACATTCTGAAAACTGGAGAAAACAGACTCTTGTGTCGTAAAAGCCTAGAAACAGGGGTCCGGCCTCATGTCTGCCTGTTGGGTGGGCACATTCATGGCTTGTAGCACCGGAAAAGGTACGCCTACATCAAATATTGTTGGGCATTGCCACATAACAGCCCTCACTCCCTAATCTGCTCCTGGGAGATACTGGAGCCACCAGTGGACAGAAGATGACAAGAATGTAAAGTGGAGAGGAAAGACATATGCGAGTATATGTGAACTGGTTTTAACAAGTTATCCCCAATGCTGATAGCTTATTGTTTCATTTCTACTGGCTGACTAGAGCTTGTCGCCTGCAGACTGTACTTTTATGAAGTGTGACACTATCATTTCTTAATGTGTTTGTTTCATGATGTGTGATAGGGCTAAATAAAGAATTTTTTTCTTCAGAAATCCTGCAAAACTGTATTTGAAACCAATCTGGTTGGTGGTATGAAAGATATTTTATGACGAGAGCATTATCTCCATTTGAAGCCACTTGGAAGGCCGTTTTTTTCCTCGTCTATGAATTTTTTTGTCAGGAGTCACCAGTGTAATAGAATGCAATCTTGTTTAGACTCCAAAATTCACCTGTTGAGATTGTGCAAAAGACCTGCTGCTACCTGTTGGACTGCTGTTGTTGTCACAGGTTGCTTGGTATAGAGTAGCTGTTCTTGTTCAGGTTTGGTCATTTAATATCAAACTGAGGAGGATCTCTCTCTCTCTCTCTCTCTCTCTCACACACACACACACACACACACACACACACACACACACACGCTTTTCTACTTAGTTTTTTTAAACAAGGTGGGAGATGGGTTTTGTTTAACCCACAGTTGGCACCTTTGGTTAAAAAGAAGGGGCAATATGGACACCCACCTCTTTGGAAAGGTTTTGCTGTGCTTTCTTGGGATATCTCCCTAGTGCATGAATGGCTTTTTTACCCGTGATGGCTTTTTGTTGGCAGTATATGGCTGTCGATTACTCCCCGTGGGAACTTTTCCCTAAATGGGCACAAGCAAAACCCTTGTCTGCTAATAAACTCGCATGTGACGGGGCACTACAAATGGGATGTGACCCCTTCCTGTAAAAATAAAGGGTTAATTCACCCCATAAGGGTGCCTACCTTGTCATGATTACTGTGATACTTCATTAAAGAGTGGACATGAACAATTTCACACCCCGTTGCCTCCCTCTTGGCCCATTTTCCGAGTTGCACTCTCTCTCCCTTACCTAAATGTCCTCTACGTATCTAGGTTCCACCGCTCCCCCATCTTCTTCTGTGTGTTAATCAACACGGCGGTTGCCACTTATGTGCCTTGGTACTTGATGAACATATGATTCCAATTGCAGGCACTCAATACAACATTGGTGGTCGTTTGTCACTATAAATATAAGGTGAGGGTTGCTCTAAGCCCCTCACTTAGCCTTGTCTTATGCATTTTGTATGTGTTTTTACGAGAGTTTGAGGACTTTTTGATTGTCTGCGTACTGTGTTGATATGGATTTGGTGCAACACGAAGGGGCTTCTCAGGTTGGTACCCTGTTGTAACTTATTCTCGAGGATTCAAAAATATTGTGTCATTGTTCTTTGGTTGGGTACTTTGTAATTCACTGTTGTCTAAGTAACATTACCGATTGCAATCATAATTGGTGATAAATATTGATTTGAACTCTTGAATACTCGAGCTGAAGATGATTTTTGCTTTTCTTAGTTAAAAAACTTGTGTCTTGATTCGGGTGGTTTTGAAATACCTAGGGTTAGGGTAATAATCGATTTGTCGTTTTGCTTTAGCATGTACAACCGTGTACTCCTTTCCTTTGTGGGCTTGCGTAGACTTTGACAATACAAAATGGCTCTTTTCGGGTTGGAAGTGTTGGCATCACTATATGGAAAAACTTCTAACCCAAATGGCTCTACTGATAGGTGTTAACTGGTCTCTGAGAGGTCGTTTTCATAATGTATAAAATTGTTGTTTTTTGCTTCATACAAGTAGCACTCTCAAAAACACATGTAAGGTTAAAGATACATAGGTTACAATAGGTTTCTACATATTACAATAGGTTTCTTTGACATGTTACAATAGGTTTCTACATATTTGTTGGTATGTCAAAGAAGGGTAGCAATGGGTCTACACCCATGTGTATTTTTGTGTCATAAGGATATCTGGTAGTAACTTTGTTCATACCGAAACCAAATTGAAGGTTAAAAATGTTTTATGACTGATTTTGGAAAGTCGAAAGAATGATATTGCTTACATTTTCTTGGTCTTGAGGATTTCTTAGACTAATTGTTTTGCATTATGAAAAGTTCATAACATTTAGTTTGAAAAACCCAAAAATGTGGAATACCGCATAGGACTTGCATAAAGATACAATAGGATTCGGGTTGGAAATGGGAATAAGTGGCTTCCGATGAGAATGATAAGTATGTAAATAACCAAGGCCTTAATAAATTTAGGTTTATAACAACTTCATACAAAAATAACAAATATTCACTTGTATCCTAAAGGAGTGATTGACCTTTTGGATTACAAGGTGTAAAACGAAATCAAAATAAACAAAAAATACAGCTTTAATGTGACTAAACTAGAACTCATGATTCTTGAGGACGATGGTGTTAAGTTTTTAGAGGTTGTAAGTTCAACGTGGAGAACAACTGATATAATCCATTGACACCTGTAAAACACATTCAAGGCTAACGATATTGTCCTCTTTGAATGGATGCAAGGGAGGACTATCTTTTTTTGGAATCTCTTTGGCTTTGTTGTTGTCCATTCTTCATATACCGAACTAATCCCACTTTTTGAAGTAGACAATACAAATGTTCCTTTTTACTTTTGCATTAGAATGAGACCTCATTCTTATTATAGTGTACAAAAATAATCTAAGATTGAGTTGTGTTTTTTGTAGCCATGGTCACTTGTCTAAAGCCAGTTGTCATTTGATTTGTTAGGTTCTTTTGTGCTTATGTATTTAAGTGAACCAGCTACACACACGCCCTACTCACAAGGCTTTTCCAGGTTTTTGGGAGAGCAAGGACGTTGGCTTTAGAGACTAGTTTGGATTACAGGGCTAAGTTGGACCCACTGTCAATAATTTTTGTTTTAGGTTGGTTGGTGCTAGGTGGTCCCTCTTAGACTATAATTATGGATTCTTGCTCACGGTTATCATAGTCCCTGGACTTTGCTGGTTTACAGGGTGCAAGGATATCCATAGCTACTAACCTTCATTTATATACATGCTTTCACGAACACTCACTACAAATTGACAACTCGTGCGAGTCATCTAGGACCTGGAGAAGCATGGGAAATCTTTTAGAGCAAATTAGACTTTACTTTAAAAGACACCCTTACCCATAGAACTAGGCCCTTTCTTGTCAGAAAGGCCAAAAGCTTTATTGCCCTCTACCTTATGTAATCTTTTTCTAATCCTACATGCTTTTTGTTACAGGCCCTTGCCCTTTCTCAAGGCTTGGAGTTATCCTCTGATCCCCTTTCTGTGGCAACCTCCCTTATCCTAAGATGTATTAACAGTTTGGAAGCATCACAACTAATCTAACGAATCAATCTTAGCTTTGGATAAAAAGTCTTCTATTCTACATACTTTGTCTTTTAATGACTGGGTCAAAATCTTGGCCACTTTAGACAAAGATGGTAAAGATGGCTTGGCTATGATTTCCTAGTATATTGCCCAATTGCCTATACTCTTTTTACAATATAACCAAGTGGTAGCGCAGTTCTCTTCATCTAGGGTAAAACTATCCAACTTTCTTTAGAAGCTTCGTGGCCTCAATCCAACGTTTATTAGTGCTCCTACCCTTGCTATCTTGCAAATAGGAGGTTTCTTTTGCAGAGATCAGGTTCGACCATGCCATCTGGTATATGCTCAGTCATCTAGAACAACTCTTCCCATAGAAACCTGTTGATTTTCATCTTTCCCTTATTTGCTCTTGGTTGGGTGGGCAAGCCAAGCAGCTTGTTATAGCTCAAATTGCTTTCAACATCTTTCGGGGTCTCATGCTCTTGATATTCTTGAAGAACTCAAATCAAAGAAACCAGGCACATATCTTACTAATGTCAATCACAAAGATGTCAAAATCATCATTGCATTACTCAAGCCATGCATTGAGGATAATGTTTCTCCCTTTTTGAAAAGACTAAACTTTGTCACTACCCCCAATAACTCTTTCATATCCTTCCTTACACCTAATTCTTCTTCTAATTTTAATAGGAAGATCTCGCATCTTTACAAGAGGTAGAGGCAAAGTGACTTCCATCCGCTACTTCCATGACTTTTAACCATCTATACCTTACAAGTACTTTTTGGTCCCTGTTGAAGGAACTAGTTTCCAAAGAGGACCTCGACATCAAAACTCATCTATATACATTCCAAAACAAAGTTCTGGATTGTTTTTTCCAAAGGCAATATTCTGTGAGTGTTTTGACGTACTTTTTTGTAACCATAAACTATTGGACAATGTTGTAGTCGGCTCAACATATCAACAGTCGATTAAAAGGCCATAACAATCTTTGTCTATATAAGTTTTGACAATCTCGTTGGTGAAGTTAAAAAACACTGTCAATCCTATAAACCACAGCCATTTAAGCCAACCTTTCTAGGTGTAACCTCTATGAGAGTGAGAATATAGAACATCAAGCTTATCAAGAGAAGCAGAAGTATATCTCATAAAAATGTAAATCTCACGACTAGTTGAGATACCTAGTAACTTATCAGATCAACAACACACCTGTTGAATTTAGGGTTGCAAGGAAACACACACATCTTGGAGAAGATGAAGGATGCTCAAGGCACACAACTGAGAGTGTATTACTTAGTGTGCAATGGGAAGGTAGATAGCCTTAGAATGAATGGTTGTATATACAATGCACAAGGAAAAAAACGTCCTAAAGAGGGAAAAAATGCCCGGTTGTCTCACTTGTGTTCACACACATCACTACCACAGGTAACAAATCCCCCTTGGAGTGATGCAGTGAACCAGAGCTGGCACATGAGTGAAAGAAAATGCCATGCCTTGAGGATATGATCAATCCACAAAGGGGAGTAAGCCCAAAGCTTTACGGAAAGCTTCGAGCTTCTCACGAGACAATGCCTTTGTGAAAAGATCTGCAAGGTTGTCCTGTGTCGGCACATAAGCCAAGCTGATGTCTCTTGCTGAGAGCCTCTCTCTGACATAGTGGTAATGCATCTCAATGTGCTTTGTGCGAGCATGAAAAACTGGGTTTCTCGCAACTGTCAATGTGCTTTGACTGTTAGTGTAGATAGTGTTGGAAGTGTCCTGTCCAACACCCAAATCAGCCTTAAGGCGTCCGAGTCATACACACTCAACCGTAGCTGTGAAGATTGCTTTGTACTCGGTTTCACAACTAGAAGTGGCCACAGTAGGTTGCTTCTTGCTCGCAACCATGATATGCATGAACTGCCAATCATGAAACAAAAACCACTTGTGGACACTCGCGTGTCAAAACAACTAGCCCTAACTGAGTCCGAAAAAGCATGTTAGTCTGGCGGCAATGATCCCCCTTGGGTTAAAACAAGCCAAGATGTAAAGTGTCACTCAAGTAGCGAAAAATCCTCTTGAAAGCTTTCCAATGCTTAGACCCTGGGCTATGCATAAATCTGCTGATCTGTGAGAATGCAAACTGAATATCCGGCCTCGTGTTGCATATATGAATGAGGCATCCAACAACAGTTTGGTAAAGAGTGATATCTGCAAGATCACCAGTATCATGAAGACTCAATTTCAGACCAGTTTTCATGGGAGTGGCAATAGGTTTGCAATCCTCAAGTTTAAACTTACATAGCAATGTCTCTATGAAACTTTTTTAACACAAGGAAATACCACCATCACACTGCTTAAATTGTATACCCAAGTAATGATGCAAGAGCCCCAAATCTTTCATCTTGAAAGTAATATTCAAATCTGCCTTAAATTCAGCAATATGTCTCTCAGTTGGTTCAATGATGAGCAAATCACCTACATAAAGAACCATAATTAGAAGTACATCACCCTCACGCTTTACATACAATGTGCTTTTTGTTGGACTGTTACAAAAACTTCGTTTGACCAAATGCGTGTCAGCCTTCTTATACCAAGCACGAGGAGATTGCTTCAATCCATACAAACCTTTGTTACATTTGCATGGTAGCCATCAAATTGCTTGACTTCTGTGCTTCATCAAAAGACAAAGGTTCCTCAACATCATGTAGGCTAGACACATCCAAAGCATAACAACGTGATGCATAGATGCATGGCGAGAACTTGAACGAGTACAACTAGACAATGGTGCGTCCAATTTACTGTCACACAATGTATGCACTAGCAATTTGGGCATACCTCTAGCCTGTTCATTTTCAGTCCTTTCCTCATCAAGTACATCATGTACATCATGTACATCTGCATCAATAATAGGCTGATCTGTAATATTTTTAGAAACCCCCATAGGTTGTACATTTGCCTCATTGGAATTTAATTCAAACTTTCGCCACTGAAAAGAGGCAACAAAGTGTCATAAATCTCCTGTGAGTTTACATTACTGTCCCTAGTACATCACAGCAAAAGTTGAACAGAATCTTCCACAAACACATCCTGTGAAATCAGAATACGCTTTGTTTGTGGATGGTACAACCTATAACCTTTGCTTTCAGCACTATAACCAACTAAAATACATTTGACAGCCTTATTATTTAATTTTTTGTGCTGTGTTTGTGGCACTAAAGCATATGCGAAATAGCCAAAAACACGCATGTGCTCAATAAAACACTTTCTATCATGCCATGCTTCATATGAAGTAAGAGACTGCAAAGCTTTTGTAGGACTTCTTTTTAGTAGATAAGTGACACACATGATGGCCTCAAGCCGAAATGAATGCAGCAAAGCTTGACTTTTGACCATACATCGTGTCATTTTCGTAAGTGATGTTTTTCGTCTCAGCAACACCATTTTACTGAAGCGTATAAGGCACTGTATATTGGTGTTTTATCGCACTACTAGCTAGAAATGCATTAAATTCATGAGACATGCAATGGAATTGACCTATGAACTTTGAGAATAGCGGAATTAAGAGAATTAGAGTGAGTATTTTTGTGAGATTACTTTGAAAACATAGAGGGTGAACTTTATTAATGGTAGCAACATGAACATAGTACTTAACTAACTTGGCATGAACAATACTTTTGCAAGAGAGGGAGTATTAGAGAACATGACAATAGTTGAGAACCGGATTTACTTGGAGCCGGTTCCTCCTCTAAAAGGCATTTGTATTATAGATTCTCCCATCAAGAGAGACTCGTTACAATACAATCTTTGTGTTCCTTGTGACTTTGGTGATGCTATGAAGATGGAAAGCCCCGTGTTGAGAGAGATCCATAAGTACATGTCTATATTCTAACCCTTGTTCTTGTTTATTTTCCCATATGAAATGATCAGTTTAATATGAGAAAATCATTTGGGTTGGTTAGGTATTAGATTTTATGACATTATCTCTTCTTGAAATCATAGTCGTCCTTGACGATGAGGTAGAAGAGATAAAGTCTTAGTCATTAGTTTACGTTTCTTAGCGGGTAGTGGATTCCTTTTCACCCTACGACATCATTCCAGAATGGATGACTAGTCCATTTGGTGCTTGGAGACATAGGTGCCGCAAGCATGTCTTCTCTTTAATCCATATCATACTCCCAAAGTAGAGTGACAAATTCTACTTGGTGTTTGAGTGACGCCGTCAGTACAAACATGATTCTAAGCATGCATACTATTTAAATTTGTGCATAAAAGAGGATTAGTATTATAAGGCAAAAACATTGTTCATTTAGAAAGCATTTACATTTGCTTACTCTAGTGCTGCATTGTAAGCATTAACAAGGTTCATACTATCCTTAAGCTGTATTCCTTGCATCCATCTAGTATCGTCAAATGGATAATTTTTGAACTTAATAAGATACCGTCGGATAATCTTACCATGTTATATACCTTGTCTTTATGTCGAAGGATAGCTTTGGGTTGTAGCACCTCTTCTTGGTCTTCGATTTCTGGAGGGTCTTCAATAATTGGTTCTATTGGCGGCTTTCATTTGTAGGGCTTAAGTAGGCTCACATGAAAAGCACTGTATGAGCCAATGATTGGGCAAATTGACATGATAAGCCATGCCATTGATTGGCTTCAAATTTGAAAAGAACCATAGTATGTTTTTGCTAATTTAGCATAATACTTTTGATGGCCCGTAAGATTTTTACTTGTCGTTTGTCTCAATCGAGCCTTGGGAAACTTAAGTAAGACCTAATCATTTTCTTTGAATTTTAAGGCCCTTCTGTGCTTGTCAGCAACAACTTTTTGCCTTTGTTGAGAGATGGATATAGCCTCCTTAACCTTTGAAAAGATTCTTGTAGGTCACAACTATACTCATCAGCAAGCAACGAAGATCTTTCCATGTACTTTAAGTAGCACGGAACTTTTAGGTCTTCCCTCTATGATCTCAAAAGGTGCTTTTCCTGTAGTAGTAGGACATTATTATTGTACGCATACTCTACAAGGGGTAAGTACTTCTCCCATTGTGATTGTTGATCTACTTTTGTAACATAAGTCTTTAGTAGATCGAGTATCGTAAAATTGACTATCTCACTTTGGCCATCCGTTTGTGGGTGGTAGGTTGAAGAGAAATTCAATCTTGTACCTAGATTTTGAAAGAGACCTTTCCAAAAATTACAGGTCCTTCTAGGATCTCTATCTGACACGATGGATGTTGGTAATCCATGGTGTTTGAAAATAT
This sequence comes from Adiantum capillus-veneris, assembly GCF_014529385.1. Taxonomy (NCBI): domain Eukaryota; kingdom Viridiplantae; phylum Streptophyta; class Polypodiopsida; order Polypodiales; family Pteridaceae; genus Adiantum; species Adiantum capillus-veneris. The sequence continues at coordinate 104,380,044 of NC_140941.1, forward strand.
AAGATATGAAGATGGTTGCCATTTGGTGTGCCTTAATAGTCTTTTTAACATAAATAAAGTGTGATTGCTTGCTAAACATGTCGAGTATTGTCCATATTCACGTATTTCCATGGATAGACTTGGGTAATCCAAAGATAAAATCCATGGATATACTCTCTCATGGCGAATTAGGGATGGGCAATGGCTGGAGTAATCCAGGTTTCTTTCCTCTATCATACTTGGTCTTTTGGCACACCATACATTTTAAAATATACTCTTATATGTCCACTTTCATGGTAGGCCAATAGAAGTACGTCTCTACTCCTCGAAGAGTAGGTTGAATGCCTCTATGCTCCGCATAAGGAGAAGCATGGGATTCATACATGACTTTCTCACGAAGGGAGTGGGTAACACATAGCCTATTGCCATGGAGAAGATAACCATTCTGCAAGGTGAATGGTTCCTCTTTCTTTCCCAAAGCAAGGGCTGACATTACATCTTTAAAGTTAGGGTCAGTAGCATACTCATCTACCATAGAAGATTGATCATTGTGAGTTGCTATAAACATCGCATTGACTTTTGGTCATTGTGAAAGTGCATCGTCCACTTGATTGTGCTTACCAGCAATATGAAAATAAAATTGTGAAAGAAAATTTGTCCTCCTCATTTGTTTGTCGGAAAGCTTGGTTTGCGTCATGAAGTACTTGAGACTTTGGTGGTGTGTTCGTAAAATGAATGGAGTCCCCAATAACTACCGCTTCCATGTGTCTAGGGCATGTAGAACATCTAAAAGCTCTTTCTCATAAATTCCCAAGACCTGTTCATTAGTATTGAGCCTTCGGCTCTCATATGCTATGGCATGTCCTTCTTGAAGTAAGACTGCTCCAAGGCAATCACCACAACTATCACATTGGACCTCAAATGGCTTTGAGAGTGAGTATTGAATCTCTTGAAAGAAAAATTTGCTTTTCTTTTGATTGAGAAAAAGCTTGTTCTCCCTCTAAGCTTGAAAAATCAGTTGGAGATGTTGTTTATGTTCGTCGAAGGACTTGGAGTAGATGATGATATCATCAAAGAACACTCCAATGCACTTTCAGTAGGGTCTAAATATTTTCTCCATCAAACAATTGAATGTGGCTGGTGCATTGGTCAAGCCAAAAGGCATGACTAGATATTCATAAAGACCAAACGTTGACGGAAGGCGATCTTTATGATATCTTCATTCACTATTCTTATTTGATGATAGCCACTTTTTAGGTCAATCCTATTGAAGTAGGTAGAGCCTTGTAGCTTATCAAACAGATCTTTTATTCGAGGCATAAAAAAGCTGTTTTTGATAGTGATATGGTTTAGTGCTCGATAGTCCACACACATACGAATGTACCATCTTTCTTTTGCGCTAAAAGGACTGGACAAAAGGGGGAGGAGCTAGGACTCACCATCCCTTTGTCTACCAATTCTTGTACTTGCCTCATGATCTCCTCTTGTTGAGCTTGGGAAACTCGGTAAGGAGGCTTGTTAGGCGGTGATCTTCTTGGTACGAGGTCAATGCGATGGTCATCATCCCCTCGTTTTGGAGCTAAGTCCATAGGGATATCATCGATGAAAACATCTTGGAATCCATGTAGAAAGTAGACAAGTCTAACTCTTCTTGATTCCTACCATTTTCATTTGATAAACCATTAGCGTCATTAGTGGATTCTTTGACAAAAATCATGTATGCATAAATCGACCTTTTCATTGACTTATCAAAAGCTGGTGAATTTGCAAGTGGTATAGTATGACCAGACTCATTAAAATCTATATACATATTCTTTCCCCTGTAGTAGGTGAAGTAGATTCTCCTTTCAGGGAACTTCATGTTGGAAGTCATGCGATCAAACCATGGCGCCCCTAGGATAGCATCCTCATGTTGGAGAGGAGAGATGAAAAAGTATTCTTTGTTGACATAGCTTTGTACAAGAAGCCTCAACTTCCCAATTAAGGGAGTAACGGAGGCTTGCTGTCCCTTGAAATCTGTGCCAGCCGTTACAATATCTCCCATCTCGAAATCTTGAATGCCTAGCTTGGTGGTTAACTCCGTTGATATGAAGTTGTGAGTAGAGACAGGGTCAAAAAAGATGAAGGCATCATGCTCCCTTACCTTTCCCCAAGCATAGGAGAGAGATGATCCTTTGCAATGAGCATCCTCTTTTGGAGCTTCGATGGTGGAAGCCCTAGAAGTCTCATTGTAAGCATTTTTCTTGGGGCAAGAACGATAGCCACGTCCTTGCTCCCCACACTTAAAACACTTATGGTCCTTGCAAAACTCTTCAAGCTCTTCATGAGAGAGTTTGTTTTTACCTTTGTAAACTCCCTTCTCCTTGAACCTATTATTGTTGTTGTAGGAAGTGCCTTGGGAAGAATTTTGGGCATTGGTATTTGCGTTTGGATCATTTTTGTCTTTGTTTTCCATGGGTTTGACATTCTATCTAGCCCCTTGTTGGAAATTGATGCGGAAGCAATCATGGTGTGGTGGATTACTTCGGTGGTAGAACCAGGCCGTTGCGAGTTGACATACTCTGCCATTTCTTCAGGTAATCCCACACAAAATTGTTGCTTTTGCTCGACAAAGGGTATCTTTTGGAAGACAATAGCCTTGAGATATAAATCCCAAAACTTGTCTACATTCATGTGAGAGAAGCTTCAAACTGCGCCATTCGGTAAGTACTTTGGTCTTTGTATCACTTGCAAGGAATTGCTTCATGATGGAAACTCGTAGAGTTTCCATCATGAAACCTCTTAGAGTTTTCCATGTCTTTGGGGCTTCACCGTTGCCACAAAGGCTAGCCCACAATTGACGAGCCGATTTTTGGAAGTGCATAGCTACATGGCGTAGCTTGGAGGACTCCGTGAAGCCCTCGTCTCCAAAGGCTGCATCAAATTGGTGGATGAAGGCCAATACTTTGTTGTGGCACCAATGGTGCCATCATAGGTGAGAAAAGAGATATTCTTTTCTCTCTTTTTGAACTTCTTGAGCTTTTGTGATCTTTGCCATTACTTTCTTGTTCTTTGGATTCTTCCTCTCGTATGGGAGAGAGTCTTCTTTTGGGGGTCTCATCAAGAGGTCTCCGAAGCTCTCTATCCTCTTGAAGAGGAAGGGAAATCCCATAAGCACAAAGTTGTTGAGTAACTTCGGCTTGCAAAGTAGGGTTGCCCATAGCTTGATGTAACCTAGCAACAAGATAATTGATAAACATAGGGGCATCATCATTAGCACCTTCATGTGCAAAATCAAAGTTATCAATGTTTATTCTAGTCTCTTGGTTATTGTCAGCCATGCTAATTATACTTATGTGTTTACTTAGTGTATTCTTTGGCAATTCAAAACCTTAGTTGCTACTCCTGTTAGCCTTTGAAAGTAAGCACTCAAGTATCTACACCCATGGATCGAATTGGTTAATTATAGAGAGTAGTGGGGTGGGTCTAACATAGCAGAATTACCGAGGGATAGCTCCTTTCGAACTTCTTATGGCTCAATAATGATAAATCCGTAGGCAAGTCTACAAAGACCCCATTATTAAGACCAAAGCTCTCGAGGTGTGCACCATATCCCACATAGTGGGCTCAACAAAACCGATAATAGATCCCAGTCCCACTTACCCTAATATAACTAAAAAATCAACAATTAATAGGCTACTTAAGGACCTCTCTTCTTAAGCAAGAAAAGATAAACCAAATGCTATGATACCAATGTAATACAAATGGCCTATGAACTTTGAGAATAGCGGAATTGGAGAATTAGAGTGAGTATTTTTGTGAGATTACTTTGATAACATCGAGGGTGAACTTAATTGATGGTAGCAAGATGAACATAGTACTTAATTAACTTGGCATAAACAAATACTTTTGCAAGAGAGGGAGTATTAGAGAACTTGACAATAGTTGAGAATTTGATTTACTTGGAGCCGGTCCCCCCTCCAAAAGATGTTTGTATTATAGATTCTCCCATCAAGAGAGACTTGTTACAATACAATCTTTGTGTTCCTTGTGACCTTGGTGATGCTATGAAAATGGAAAGCTTCATGCATCACGAGCATAACATAAACTTTGCAAAAAGCATTAACTATCCCAAGCCTCAGTCCCAAGGCTTGAAACACCTTCAAAGGTGGAGAGAGCTAGCGGGGAATGAGGGTAGGGAAGAGGAAGAAGAATCATCCATAGGAGAAAGAGATAACTGAGAGAGATCCATAAGCACATGTCTATATTCTAACCATTGTTCTTGTTTATTTTTCCATATTAAATGATCAGTTTAATATGAGAAAATCATTTGGGTTGGTTAGATATTAGATTTTATGACAAGACATATACTCCCCCATCGGTTGGCGGAACGGAGGGTGTCCATAGTACATTTCGAGACATTTTCAGCCATAGCCAAATATTGTTTGAATCACATAAAAGTTTTGGACTTTGCTTTAAGCGGAAATACCCATGCATTCCTAGAGTAATCATCGATGAAAGTAACGAAGTAAAGGTAATTACCCAAGGACGGAGTTTGCATGGCCCACAAATATCACTATGCACAAGCTGCAACCTGTCTGTGGCCCTAACTGAACCATCCTTTGAAAACTTGCATCCTACCCAAATACAGACTTCACAAACATGTTTGATAGGTGCTTCAAGAGGTGGCAAAGAAGCAACCATATCAGATTTTTGCAAATGCAACAAACTAGAAATATTCAAATGACCAAAACGTGTATGTCAAAGTTTTGCATCTGAAATAGCCTTTGAATCCACAACTGCATTTGAAAATTTTTTCCCACACTTGTCATACAAAGTGAGCTTATACAACCTTTCTCACAGAAGACTCAACAATAGCTGCATTTGGTGGAACTAGCATTTGCAATAGAACCACCCTCTTTCTTCTTAACCTCTTTGGCCTTCAACTTAGGACACTTGGTATCCAATGGAATTTCCTTGCTTACCCCTTATGTGCAATTTGTACTTAGCCTATTTTGAATACAAGTGCTTTCTCAAAACTTTAAAAGATAAAAAACCCAGTCATAAACTCTCTCAGTTTAAACATACATACATATATATGGATGATATTTTGAGCCTCAATAACAGATCTTTCTTTGAAGTGATAGACTGCATTTGTCCTAACTGCCTTTTGATTGAGCCTACGTATGAAGAAGGATTTAATACAGCTTCTGGATTCTTCTCCACCTGTTTACAACTCCTTAATAATATTTTGTTACGCAATCTTCAATGTTGACTTTGACTACCGGTTCTTCTCGAAAAGGGACCAACTTAGCCTATCTTCTATAGAATTTGTCAAATGGAAACATAGCAGGCCACTCAAATTGGCTGTTAATATTTGTATTAGACTTCTTCACATGATCATGTATTCCACTTTTGATTGCTTCATTGCTTGGGAAGACATTAGACTTCTTATTCAAAAAATTCAGCTTCAATGGGTTCAAAAGAAATGACCTAATTTTTACCATCATTAAAGCTATCTCATTGAACCACTGGCCTAGTCTAAAGTTAATCGTACTATTCTGATCTCTTTAATTAGGTAGTAGGCCCATACACAATGGGCTTACTACCGACCCATTGTGAAAGGCACCTAGAAAAGGGCGGGTACACACACACACACACACACACACACACACACACACACACACACACACACACACACACACACACACACACACACACACACAAGTTTTTTTACTTAGTTTTTGTTTAAAAGAAAGAGGAGAGATGGGTTTTGTTTCACCACAGTTAGCACCTGGTTGAAAAAAGGGGCAGCATGGACACCTACTTCTTTGGAAAGGTTTTGTTGTGATTTCTTGGGATATCTTCCTAGCGTGAATGGTTTCTTTTACCCGTGATGGATTTTTGTTGGCAGTATATGGCTGTCATTTACTCGCCGTGGGAAATTTCCCTTAAATGGGCACAAGCAAAACCCCTGTTTGCTAATAAACTCGCATGGGACAAGGACTACAAATGGGATGTGACCCCTTTTGTAAAAATAATAATTCACCCCATAAGGGCGCCTGCCTTGTTGTGATTACTGTGATACTCCATTAGAGGATGGACATGAACAATTTCACGCCCCACTACCTCCCTCTTGGCCCATTTTCCGAGTTGTGCTCTTTCTACCTTACCTAAATGTCCTCTATGTATCTAGGTTCCACCGCTCCCTCATCTTCTTCTATGTGTTAATCAACACGGCGGCTACCACTTATGTTCCTTGGTACTTGATGAGCAGATCGGGGAGTGATTCACCTTGCAGGCACTCAATACAACACTGATGGTCGTCTGTCACTATAAATACAAGGTGAGGGTTGCTCTATGCCCCTCACTTAGCCTTGTCTTATGCATTTTGTATGTGTTTTTACAAGAGAGTTTGAGGGCTTTCTGATCGTCTGCTTATAACTGTCATAACTGATTCTCAAGGATTAAAAAATATTGTGTCATTGTTCTTTGGTTGGGTGCTTTTATGTTGTAATTCACTGTTGTTAAGTACTATTATCGATTGCACGCATAACTGATGATAAATATTGATTTGAACTCTTAAATGCTCGAGCTGAAGAAGATTTTTGCTTTGCTTAGTTAAAAAATTTGTGTCCTAATTTGGGTTGCTTTGAAATACTGAGGGTTAGGGTAATAATTGATTTGCTCTTTGCTTTGGCATGTACAACCATGTACTCCTTTCCTTTGTGGGCTTGCACATATTTTGGCAATACATAATGGCTCTTTTTGGGTTGGAAGTGTTGGCATCACTATATGAAAAAACTTCTAATCCAAATGGATCTACTTACATGCGTTAACTGGTCTCCGCGAGGTCATTTTCATAATGTATAAAATTGCTATTTTTTGCTTCATATAAATAGCATGTTGATTTTGATGCTCTCAAAAACACATGTAGATGGTTTTTACCCAAGGTTAAAGATACATAGTTTGGTCATTTGGCCGGTTCTATGACATGTTACATTAGGTCTCTACATATTTGTTGGTATGTCAAAGAAGTGTAGCAATGGGTCTACACCCATGTGTATTTTTGTGTCATAAGGATTTCTGGTAGTAACTACGTTCATACCAAAACCAAAGTGAAGGTTGAAGATGTTTTATAACTATGTGATTTTGGAAAGAAGAAAGAATGATATTGCTTACATTTTCTTGGTCTTGAGGATTTCTTAGACTAATTGTCTTGCATTCTAAAAAGTTCATAACATTTAGTTTGAAAAACCAAAAAGTGTAGAATACCGCATAGAAGGACTGATATAAAGGTACAACAAGATTCGGGTTGGAAATGGGAAATAAGACACTTGGATCGGAAGGGGTGATGGCCTTCCGATGAGAATGATATGTGTATAAATAACTAAGGGCTTTATAAATTTGGGTATATAATAACTTTGTGTAAAAATAACAAATATTCACTTTTATCCTAAAGGAGTGATGACCTTTTGGATTACAAGGTGTAAAAGGAGACCAAAATAAACAAAAAATACTGCTTCAATGTGACTAAACTAGAACTCATGATTCTTGAGGACGACGGTGTTAAGTTTTAGAGGTTGTAAGTTCGACTTGGAGAACAAATGATATAGTCCATTGACACTTGTAAAACATATTCAAGGCTAACCATGTTGTTGTCCTCTTTGAATGGATGCAGGTGAGGACTCTATCTTTTCTTGGAATTTATTTCGCTTGAAGCAAATGTCTGTCCATGATTTTACCTGCTCCTACTACTTGAAAATTGCTTCTTTAATGGGTCATTATCATTGTATACTAGAATGAGACCTCATTCTCATAAGCCATGTACAAAGATAATTATAAGAGTGAGTTGTTTTTGTACTAATCATTGTCTTTTTTCTAAAGCCAGCTGTCTTTTGAGTGTCAAAGTTCATTTATGTCTTACTAGATATAAGTAAAAACAGCCCCCCCCCCCCCCCAACACACACACACACACACACACGTGCAAAGCTTACGGGTCCCAATGTGAGACCATGTTTTGTGAATACAATCTTGCATGTTCTAACAATTCTATCGTTAAAATTATTTTGCAATCACATTGGGTTACCGGAGAAGCGTAGGTTCATACATTAATTGAGTTGTGTGTTATGTGTAATATATTACTTCATATATTTGCTCAACAAAAGCAACAAAATAAACATGGGATATACTAGCTTCTTCGTAGGCACAACATAATAAGGAAAAGTATTTACCTCCATAACAAATTAAAATCAAAGGTTATGCACTAGGAGGATGACATGAATGTATTCCTTGAGAGGATTAAAGATCTCAAGGAGCACTTAATTGCTATTGGTGGTGAGGTGAGTTTTGATAGTTACTCTTGTGTATACAATGCATTATTGGATTCTTATCAAACTTTTGTCTCCAATTGGAAGATACGTAATAGAAAATAAGCTTGATGTTGTCAATTTTGATGGTCTTGCCTTTGATTGCGAGAAGAGATCGACTTTATAAAAGATAGGGCCATGGAGCATGCTATTGAATAGGCATTTTGTCATTTCTCCAAGAGATGATGTTTCCACACATCTAATGCTTTTTTGATTAGTAGGCCTCTTCAAACAAAGAATAGGTCTAAGAAGTTTAATGACAATTTACAATAAAAAGTTGAGATGCGATACCGAGTACATAACATATCTTAATTTGTTCACTTCTTTGAATGTGTCTCTAGTGAGAATATTGTCACATGTACCAACAATGCCTCTTATCTTGTCAAAAGAGTTGCTATGACTGTGCTTACTACTTGAAGATCGCATTTCTTTCATAATTTTTGATACTTTGTATGCACTTGGAATCAAGACAATTTTTTTTGTATCCACACTAGCGAGACTTGGTCTTTTGTGCAATGTGCATGATCGGAGTTTTGATGATAGCATTGTTGCCTTTGAAACTTTGTTTTGTGGGCTGGATAAGCTTTATGCTTGCAAAAGAATTGTGCAAGATTCAACATGGACATTGTTTTGTGGGCTGGATAAGCTTTATGCTCGCAAAAGAATTGTGGAAGATTCAACATGGACATTTGTGATTCTAAAGCTATTTTGGATACAAACTTTGGCATGCTCATTTTGGTTTTCTAAATTTTTTTCATTGTTGCACTTGTAAAAATTTGATAGGGTTGCTTTGCTGCTACTAATTATGACAACAAATCTTTAACGAGACTTGGTCTTTTGTCAAATTTGTGGATGATAGATATTCTCAGCATCATCTTAGTTTTGGTGAATTGTGGCATTTGAAACCCTTATAGGATATATAAAATCTATGCTTACAAAAAAGTTTTGGAAGATTTAGCATGTACATTTTATGATTCAAAGGCTGTCTTGGAATGGCATGCATGTTTTGGTTTTTTAAGTTTTACCAGATTATTAGGTTCATGAAAATTTTATATGATCCTTTCTTGTCTTCTATTGAAGGACCATTGAAATGTGTTTGTGAAGGTAGTATTTTGGGCAAAATGTAGCTATCTGAGTCTCCTAACGATGGATTTATGTGAGGGATTGTAAATTGCAGTGTTTCTGTAGTGATGTTTGTGGTCTAATGAATATTTCATCTTTTGGGAACTCGTTGGCCTTGGCGATTAATATGATTAGTAATTCCGGCATGCATGGGCTTATGAAAAGTGTAAAGTTAATGTGCTTCAAGAAGTAGTATTTGGTCATACTATGGATACCATTGTTTTGATCAAGGGAGGAGAATTTATGTCCAAAGGGTTCAACGCAATTTTTTGAGGCTCATGGAATAAAACATGAATGTAGAGTGCTTTGTATCTCTCACCTAAATGGTGTTTTCAAGAGGGAAAACATGTCACTTATGGAAATGATACGTTGTATAGTTGAAAATAAAGCTTTGCCTTGTGTTTTGGCTTTAGGTCGTCATGCGTGTTGCATATGCACTTAAGAGGTGTCCCACTAAAACATTGAAATTTATCACTTTGTATGAAGCTTGATATGACAAGTCACCTTCTATTGGTCATTTGTGTGTTTGGTTGCTTGCATATACTTTAGTGCCTGAACAATAATGATGAAACTTGTGGATGACAAGACTTTGGATATGTTTTTATGGGATATAGATCAAATAGCAAGCTAAGTGTATCTTGATTATTTAAGGTGTAGTTTTCGTCGAAGATGGTGTTAATTCTTTGTTACCATGTACCTGGGAGACATATAAGCCCTCGTTTGTATCATTTGCAAGCTAAGCATGTCTTGATTATTTAAGATGTAGTTTATATCAAAGATGTATTTGATCCTTTGTTAGCATGTACCTAGGAGGCTCATGAGCCCTCACAAAATGTGTATGATACGTTGTTGCGTCTTTTTAATAGTGGTGTTAAGATATTAAGCTCAATACATGGTTGCTTGGATGACTTTTCCTTCACATTTATCTCATTGGCATGTAGCAAACATGAGGACTATCACCAATGACACTACAACTGAACTTTATCGATATGCTCCACCTATCGAGAGTGATAGCCCCTTACCATGCCACCTCACTCACCAGTGGTCTTACATTATCTGTGTACATACTTATGTCTTTATGCTGTATTTTTCTTCTTTTGTTTTGTAGACCATCTTATTATTATGAGTAATGAAGGAGCCCGGGGGATTAACTATGTGTAAAACTACCATATCACGTGCATTCAAAACATGTTTGTAAAACTTCTTATTTGTTAATTTTGTTAAGAATATAATGTACCTTTTTTTTAAAAAATCTATAATTTTTTTTCAAATTTGAAGAAATAATACCCTTTTGTATATATATTTCTGTAAGTTTCAAGAACTTTAAATACCCTTCTGTTGAACTCACGTGATAGGTTACATTTTTATTAGGGGACCTACCCGGGTGAAGGAGCAACCTTTAGCCCCCATCTCCATTATCCCCCATCTCCATTGTATGCATGTATGCTTGGAAGAGCTCAAGCTCTCTCCCTCTTTATCTCTTTAAATGGTATCTGAGCTTGGTTGTGTCTAAGGAGCTATGAGCGACAAACAAGAGTAGTGGAAGAAGCGCTTGAGGGGGGTAAGGGTTTCTCTTTATCCTTCCTTGTGTATTGATACTATACCTTGACTTGATATTTTTAGGAGGCGTTGGCAACAATCTTCACTTTCAGTGATTTCTATGAGAGATTGTACGGTTTGGGAATCTGAACGGATATTTGTTTTAATACATTTTGGTCTCTATTTGGGATTTAAGAGTGCATTCACATACAAGCATAATAAGGTTTTGATTTTTGCAAATCTTCCATTTTGGTGTTATAATAAGTTTGATGTGCTATAGTTATTGTACAATTGTGTGAAACATTTGTATTCAGTGTATGCACACATATTGTGGTCATGTGTTTTGACATATATAAGCTTTTCTATTCGTTTACAAGTTATGCATATATTTTTGATTTTTAGTAAACATGTTGAACAATGATGGAATCAATGCAATTGTTAGTGAGAAGTTGGACAAGGGGAAATTTTTTGCTGGAAATAAAAAATGACAAATTTTTTGAACTTCTTAGCTTAAAAGTCTGTGGCGTGCGTTCACTTGGAGAAAGGTTATTGTATGTACATTGAAGGGGCATAAAATATATATTAACATTGTCTATGGAGAATTCTACTCCTCAGTGGGTGGAGGCATTTAAAGATTGAGACCACAAGCACAAAATGTCATGCTTTGGCTATCTATCAGTGTGCATGATAGCATGATGAGACCATGGTGTGGGCATATTCAAGATGCCAATTCTTCAAGGGTCTTTGGAACTGCTTAGTCTCACTAGATGTGACCAACAACAAAGCAAGGAAGCTGCAATTTAAGGGATAGCTTAATATTACGCAAAAAAAGGTTCCTTTTGTGAATGAATATCTCTTGAAGATAAAGGAGTGAATGTTGGAATTAGGGTTGCAGAGAGACACACACAGCTTGGAGAAGACGAAGGAAGCTCAAGGCATAGCTTAATATTACGCAAAAAAAGGTTCCTTTTGTGAATGACTATCTCTTGAAGATAAAGGAGTGAATGTTGGAATTAGGGTTGCAGAGAGACACACACAGCTTGGAGAAGACGAAGGAAGCTCAAGGCACACAATAGAGAGTGTATTACTTAGTGTGCAATGGAAAGATAGATAACCCTAGAGTGATGGGCGTATATACAATGCACGGGAGAAAAAACCTCCTAAAGAGGGAAAAAATGCCCCGGCGGTCCTAGTGTGTTCACACACATCACTATATACATGTGGTAGTGATGTGGTAGTGATTTGTTACCATATACATGTGGTTCTGATGTGTTCACACATATCACTACCACATGTATATGGTAACAAATCCCCCTTGGAGTGATGCGGTGAACGAGAGCTGGCACATGAGTAAAGGGAAGTGCCATGCCGTGAGGACATGTTCAGTCCACAAAGTGGAGTAAGCCCAAAGCTTTGCGGAAAGCTTCAAGCTTCTCACGAGTGCCTTTGTGAAAAGATCTGCAAGGTTGTCCTGTGTTGGCACATAAGCCAAGCTGATCTCTCCTGTTGAGAGCCTCTCCCTGACATAGTGGTAATGGACCTCAATGTGCTTTGTGCCAGCATGAAAAACTGGGTTCCTCGCAACTGCCAATGCGCTCTGACTGTCAGTGTAGATAGTGTTGGCAGTGTCCTCTCCAACACCCAAATCAGCCATAAGGCGCCTGAGCCATACACACTCAACCGTAGCTGTGAAGACTGCCCTGTACGTAGCCTCACAACTCGAAGTGGCCACAATAGGTTTCTTCTTGCTCAACCATGATATACATGAACTGCCAAGCATGAAACAAAAACTACTTGTGGACACTCGCGTGTCAAAACAACCAGCCCAATCTGAGTCCGAAAAAGCATGTAAGTCTGGCGGCAATGATCCCCCCTTGGGATAAAACAAGCCAAGATGTAAAGTTCCACTAAGCTAGCGGAAAATCCTCTTGAAAGCCTGCCAATGCTTAGACCCTGGGCTATGCATAAATCTACTGACCTATGAGACTGCAAACTGAATATCCGGCCTCGTGTTGCATACATAAATGAGGCAGCCAACAACAGTTTGATAAAGAGTGACATCAGCACGATTGCCAGCATCATGTAGACTCAACTTCACACCTGTTTCCATGGGAGAGGCAATACGTTTGCAATCCTCAAGTTTAAACTTACATAGCAATGTCTCTATGTAACTTTTCTGACACAAGGCAATACCACCATCACACTGCTTAAACTGTATACCCAAGTAATGATGCAACAGCCCCAAATCTTTCATCTTGAAAGTAGCATTCAAATCAGCCTGAAATTCAGCAATATGTCTCTCATTTGGTCCAATGATCAACAAATCATCGACATAAAGAACCACAATGAGAAGTACATCACCCTCACGCTTTACATACAATGTGATTTCTGTTGGATTGTTACGAAAGCCTCGTTTAACGAAATGAGTATAACCTTTCTCATACCAAGCGTGAGGGGATTGCTTCAACCCATACAAAGCCTTCTTACATCTGCACACTTTGTCCTCTTCTCCTTTTATAAAAAAACCGCGAGGCTGCGTTACATAAAGTTCCTCAAATATGTCACCATTCAAGAAAGCAGTAACAATGTTTGATTGATGTACATCCCAACCAAAATGAGCTGCCAATGCACATAGAAAACGCACAGTAGTCATACGACAAGTGGGAGCAAAAGTCTCTTCATAATCGATGCCTTTTTTGCTGTGCATAACCCTTTGCAACAAGTCGAGCGTTATGGCGATCAATCTCACCATCTGGCTTGCGTTTCAACTTGTAAACCCACTTCGTACCAATGGCCTTTTTGCCAGGAGGCAAATCACATAAAGTCCATGTGTCATTTTCTATAAGTGCATCATATTCTGGTTGCATGGAAGCCATCCAATTTTTTGAATTCTGTGCTTCATCAAAAGATAGAGGCTCCTCAACATCATGTAAGCTAGACACAGCCAAAGCATAATAATCTGATGCATAAGATGCATGGCGAGAGCCTAAACGAGTATGACTAGACAAAGGTGCATCCAATTTACTGTCACGCAAAGTGTGCACCAGCCATTTTGGCATACCTCTTGCTTGCTCATTTTTAGCCCTTTCCTCATCAAGTACATCATGTACATCTGCATCAATAGGCTAATCTATAACATTTTCAGAAACCCCCATAGGCTGTACATTTGCCTCATTGGAAATTACATTCGTATTTCCACCACTGAAAAGAGGCAATAAAGTGTCATAAATGTCATGTGAGCTTACGTTATTGTCTCTAGTACATGACAGCAAGGGCTGAACAGAATCTTCCACAAACACTACATCCCGTGAAACCAGAATACGTTTTGTTTGCGGATGATACAACCTGTAACCTTTGCTTTCAACACTATAACCAACAAAAATACATTCGACAACCTTATCATCCAATTTTCTACGCTGTGTTTGTGGCACCAAAGCATATGCCAAACAGCCAAAAACACGCATGTGCTCAATAGAAGGCTTTCTATCATGCCATGCTTCATATGGAGTAACAGACTTCAAAGCTTTCGTAGGACACCTGTTTAGTACATAAGTGGCACACATGATGGCCTCAAGCCAAAAAGAATGCGGCAAAGCTTGATTTTTGACCATACATCGTGCCATTTTCGTAAGTGACTTGTTTTTCCTCTCAGCAACACCATTTTGCTGAGGTGTATAAGGAACTGTACATTGGTGTTTTATCCCATGACTAGCCAGAAATGCATTAAATTCATGAGACATATACTCCCCCCCCCTCGATTGGAACGGAGGGTGTCCATAGTACATTTCGAGACATTTTCAGCCATAGCCAGAAATTGTTTGAAGCACATAAAAAATTCAGACTTCTCTTTAAGCGGAAATACCCATGCATGCCTGGAGTAATCATCAATGAAAGTCACGAAGTACAGGTAATTGCCCAAGGACGAAGTTTGCATGGGCCCACAAACATCACTATGCACAAGATGCAACCTGCACGTGGCCCGAACTGAACCATCCTTTGGAAACATAGAACGCTGCATCTTACCCAAACATGTTTGACAGGTGCTTCAAGAGGCGGCAAAGACGCAACCATATCAGATTTCTGCAAACGCAGTAAACTGGCAAAATTCAGATGACCAAAACATGCATACCAAAGTTTTCCATCTGAAATAGCCCTTGAATCTGCAACAGCATTTGCAAAATTTTGTCCACACTTGTCATACAAAGTGAGCTTATACAACCCACGGCACAAAAGGCCAGATGCAACAATTTCATCACCAAAACTGAGATTATGAACTGTACATCTGTCATCCACAAATTTGACTACAAGTCCAAGTCTAGCAAGTGCGGCTATAGACAAGAGATTCTTCTTGATCCCAGGTACATAAAGTGCATCAACAAGTGTGAAAGAACTGCCATTAGCAGCAGTAAGCACAATCTTTCCAACGCCCTGAACCGGATAAGAGGCATTGTTGGCACAAGTGACTAAATTCCCATGAGGGACAGACTGGAGAGAGGTAAACAATTCACGATGTGAGGTAATGTGCTTTGTAGCACCATTGTCAAAATACCACACATGTGAATCTGCAGCAAACTGACAATCATGCATCATGGACATCAGGATTGTAAGTGTACTCTGCGCTAAAAGCCCAATGTGCATCAACATCAGCATCACAGTCTCCTTTCACAGAAGACTCAACAATGGCTGCATTTGTAGTGGAACCACCATTTGCAGTGGAACCACCCTCTTTCTTCTTAGCCTCTTTGGCCCTTAACTTAGGACACGACTTGATCAAGTGATCATTAGCTTTACAATAATGGCAACGCATCTTCTTTTTGCCCTTATCACCATAATTTCCAGACGAAGTGCTGCTAGCAGTAGAAGCATTAGGAATAGAATTTTTGCCACTTGCAGCAGAACCATAACAAGTGGCTGCATTACTGTTACCACCCTTTCTTTGAGAAGCAATAAAAGCCTGTTCAACTGCACACTGCCTAGTCCTGTTTTTTCTAGAAAGTGACTCTTGCAACAGCAATGTGCATAATGCATCAAACTTGACAACTTTAGGATTTCCTTGGGTCATCAGTCTCCAAGTATTAGCAAAAGTATGGTAGGAATCTGGTAAGGCATCAAGAATAGTCTGCACAAGGGAACTGTCTGAAATGACTTCACCTGTAGAAATAATTTGCTCATTGATATCCTTGACAATAGCAAGGAAAGTGTCCATATGATCTTCCTCATGCATAATCTTCGACTCCAGCTCTTTACGCAGCAAAGCAATTTTAGCCTCATTGCGGCTTGCATAAAGACCTGCTAGAATATCCCAAGTCTGTTTTGAAGATTTTGCTGAACGGATGTGAGGAACAATGGTGCGCTTCATAGACAACGCAATCAATGCATGAGCCTGCGTATCCTTTACATCCCAACGAGCTTGTTCTGCCGTAGGCAAAACAACTCTAACAGCAGCAATCCTTGCAGCAAGACCTGCAACATCCTCAACATCGCCTACATCCTCAGAACCCGGACGTACATCAATGCCCTGCACCATGTTCCAGACGCCTTTTGACACAAGAACATGTTGCATCATATAAGCCCACATAGGGTAGTTGTCCCCATCCAACCTATCCTCAGCAGCAAACATCTTGAACACATCTGTGTTTTTGCTGTCAGCCATGGTAAATGCTGCACCTGATGTGAAAACTGCCCGAAAATAGGAGAAACGGAGCGGAAAAAACACGTGCTATATAGCACAAACCGTAGAAGACTGTAAGGCACCTGTTATGCAGAAAACGGTACTAACAGAATTTTTGCACAAAATGACGAAATAGCCTGTGCAGTACTGCCTGTAGTTGAAACAAAGACCGAAATGAGCCCAAAAAAAAAAAAAGAGTAGACCAAGCTCTACGAGCTGTCCCAAAATATTTGTCAACCTGCAAATGCTCGCCAAAGCTCACTGAAATCGGAGAAAGTGAGCAGGCGTGTATTGGAGCAGTTGACGACTAAGCCCGGGAGGACGCAACCTGCTCTGATACCAATTGTTGGAATTAGGGTTGCAGAGAGACACAGACAGCTTGGAGAAGACGAAGGAAGCTCAAGGCACACAATAGAGAGTGTATTACTTAGTGTGCAATGGAAACATAGATAGCCCTAGAGTAATGGGCGTATATACAATGCACGGGGGAAAAAACCTCCTAAAGAGGGAAAAAATGCCCCGACGGTCCTAGTGTGTTCACACACATCACTACCACATGTATATGGTAACAGTGAATTCCTTGCATCTAAAATGGTGTTATTATTGATGATAATGATAAGGTGAAACTTGCATGCGTGGTCTATGACCAATGCATAAGCAGTTAAAGACCTCTCTTCATACTCGAGGAAACATTTTTAGTTTTATAGATCTTACGTCTATGTTGATTGTGGAAGAGAAGAACATTGATGAGGAACAATACTCACTAGGTGCATGCAATTCTAAACAGGTTTTATAGAATAACATAGGTTGAGGATGAGGTGCAAGTCAATGAAGTGGCCATGGTAGTGGAAACTACAGCAAGACAATCAGGAATTGTATGCTAATCAAAGGTAGAAATTGGGTGAAAGGGAAAATCTATGAGGCAGGGGAGGTGAAGAAATGGTGGAAAATGATGAAAACAACAATGGTAGGGAATGTTGGACATGTATCTACTAGCAAGGCCACTTCGAGCCTACTACGAGTAGGAATACATATGAGCCAGAGAAGTTACTTGCTATACAACATATATGTATGCAAATGTATGACTACGTTGGCAATGCTGAGACTGGGATTATACAATGCATCCTATTGCATATGAAAGAATGTGCCATTGTCTTTGAGAGATGGAAAAGTGAAGTATTTGGTTGGTGTATTGCATCTACCCACCAACATTACAAAAAACTTAGTTTTTGTTGTGGAAAATAGTTGATCATGGTTTGCTAGAAGAATACAAGAAAGATGGAAAGCTCATGCATAAGGAAAGAAGTTGGTAGAATGTTTTCTCTTGATATGAATGTTTCTGAGATAAAAGCTATCATGCTTACACAAGGTTCATGAGTTGTTCTCCCTTATCTTGCCAGTTCACTTTTCATCGTTTCACATTGACCATTGCACATATTATCTCTTTGTGCATTGAGAGATTATAATAGTTGGATTGTACATAAATTGGACATTAGAACTATGTTTTTGAAGTGTGATTTTCTTAAGGAAGTATATGTCATACAACCTCATGGTGTTATTTCAAAAGGATAAGAAAGCAAGATGTGTAGGTTGAAAAAATTAAGAGCACTTTGTTTGCAAGTATGTGGACGATGAATTTTTGACCATTGAAGTAACCATTGTCTTCTCATAGCACGATGCAATGTCTTTCCTAACATGCAAGTATCATGGGTGCTAAAATTAAACCACCGCAAGAAAACAAAAACATGTTTTTTCATGTAGGTAACCTCATTCAAAATTGCAAAACACTTTGTTTATTTAATCGTGAATTGATAGCAGATGTCTATTTTACAAGAGAAGAGAAACTAAATGCAAGCTCTTGTTCTTAGCCAGGATTTGAGGCTTTTGCATCATTATTTGAGCATAAAATGTTAAGTACTATTTTGGAGGTATTTCTTTGTGTCATACAAAAGAGAGGTTGTTGTGTAGATTCAACCTTTAGGACTGCAAGCCTATCTGTCTTAGGATGGTGGAGACTACTTTGATGTCACTCTTTATGAGTGGGTGGTGGTGCTAGTAAGCTCAATCAGAAAGGTCAATCCATCCAATTTGGGAAAAAATTGAGATGAATTTTCTCACAAGGAATTCCTTTCATAAATGACTCTATATTTGTCCAAGTTAGTGGTAAGACTGAAAGGCCAAGGTTAAATTAAATCATGCCAATAGTTTTGAGCGCTATGTAATTCTAAAACTTGACAAATTGAATGGATTTTAGAAGATTGAGGCTCTAAAAACGACTAGATAAAAGATAGGACTACACATTACTTGTCTTAATAAAGCCCCTACCAATGTAGTGTTTTTATCTACAAAGTCTTTATTGTTTGACTAGCTCTTGAAAGATTCGAGAGACAAGACTTCAAATAAATCTCTTAAGACCTTTGAAGAGATACATCAACACATCAATACTTACAGAGGCTACATACAAGAAAACCCATCATCCTCTACCTACCTACCTACCTTAAGGACACTTGCAAAGCACATAAAATGCTTATTGTTTCTCAGACATATTTTAGATATAAAAGAAAGAAATAGAAAGTTGAAGCGATTGACTCTTTTTTGCTATGACATTAGACTTTTGACATGGTGCACATTATTGGAATCACTCTATGGAACCACACTAAAGTTACCAACACTAAATACCTTGATGCAATTTTTTTTGACATTAAAGAAATGATTTGAGAATAGCCCTCATGGTAGAAACCAAGGCTTGATGACCTTAACCAACTAGCTCATTAGCTGTGGCTTTGGCACACATTAGACCCACAATACATGTATGTAAGATAAACCTTAGTTTTTTGAAGGGCCATGGTCCCATACACAAAGGGGAGTCGTTTTCAGTATTTTTCATACAATGCATAACATCATGAGCTTCTGCTCGAGAGGCACCGCATACCTAACTAGGTACGATTGGGAGCAAGGGCCCCCCGGCCCCCCGGCCCCCCCATCGGGCCGCTGGTCCCCTGCCCCCAATCTTACCTAGCTAGGTATGCAGTGCCTCCCTCACATAAGCTCATGATATTGAGGTAAGTCACAATGTGGGAATTATTGTGAGAATTTGTTCAAAACTTCTTGTGGTAAAGGCTACAAGAGTATACTTTGCTTTAATAAGGAAACCACTATGTCACTTAACACATGGATCATTAATAACATGTACAACCAATGTGTTTGGAGGTTCCACAAACATGTTAATGGGATCCCAAGGGTCTTGCATGCTCCTCAATCTAGTGCAAACTATACCTACATGCCATGGATCTCAATTATATCCAAACTAGCTTTAAGAAAACACAAGCATAAGAAAAAAAATGTGCCATACCTAAGATGTTATATATATTTTAATGATATCATATGGGCTGACAATCATGAACCTATGCTTTTTCTAAATGAAAATTCCATCTACCCTACCAACATCAGTGTGGAGAACATTAGTATACCTTTTTAAATGGACTAGTAGATCATACGCTAATCCTATCTTTATAATTGTAAATCTCTCAAGAAAGCTTTGAAGCAACAGACCAACAATTTGCCATGTAAAGTCTTTTATCTCTACAAAGGAAGCAATAGGCCCACTTCATGGACCCGCAAAGTGATTATTTCACAACTCAAACCAATCCTATTATTGCAATTTTCAACCATTACAACAAGGGACTCTAGAAGGCGAGGACATTTTTAGCAGGTGGGAATTGTCCCTTGGAAGGCCCCGACCAACCGGAAGCAGTCACACTGGCAATAATTATCGCAAGAGATTACTGCAGTAACTCCTGAGAGCTATAAATAGGACCCGTTACACTATAACCGAGCTTCTTGTCTTTTTGGCTTTTGGCTTTCTAAGCATTTTTTGTTTACTAGCTCTTAGCCTCTAGATTCACCTTTGTAATCATCTGAGTTTAATCCATTGTACACTGTACTGGTTATCCTTCAACTATTAATCTAAATTTGCAAATACCATTTCTAGTTTCCCAGTTCTGTCTTTCATTTGGTATGTCATTCCAGTTCAGTTATCTATCTCAGTCCAGTACTCTGCTCCAGTTTCATTAACTGAACTAACGAGATAACCAATAGCTCTAAATTCTAACATCGGAATAAGCTGTCTGGAAAAGACCAGCTCCTATTCCATTTTGGCAGTCACGGTGGTTAGAGCTGTTCGATTTTCGACCAAAGAACTCTTATCTCCCAGTTAGAATTTCCAACTACACACATGGCGCCCAAAGTCAGTCGTGGTCACAAACCGTCAACCCGGTTAGGCACTGATTCCACCCGCGTCGACCCTATTCCTGGAAATCAGAAAGAGAGTCTGATCCTAAGAAGGACCCTGAGAGTGAGACTGAGGTTCATAAGGAGCACAGTCATGCTGAAGAGGCCAGAGACTCTCAACACTCCAGTCATTCCAGGAGGAGAAGGGCTAAGCGTGAGGAACGCAAAACCAGAAGTTCTCGATCCACACACAAGGCAGTTGAGGCCAAGGGCAGTCGTCACAGTTCCAGCAGGAAAGCCAGAGAAAAGACATAGACTGAAACTAAAGAAGAAGTTGACTGGGATGCTGACACACATCACTACAGGAAGTCTTGAAGACAAACTCCCAAGGTCAGAAGAAACAGAGACGATGTTGACCGGCATGATTATACTTCTTCATTGAAGATCTCTTTCCAAGTGTTCAAAGGAGGAAAGAAAGATGATCCACATGTTCATATTCAAGCTTTTGAGCAATATGCTGAGTTGAAGAATACTGATGAAGATGACTGGGGAGAGTATTTTCCTCTGACACTGAAGCATGGGGCAAGGAAATGGTATTACCATTTGCCAGCTCAGGTCATACAACAAACCGCTCAAGGCTTTTAGACTTGAGTATTCAGATAACAGAGGTGATGAAGACATCCTCTGCGAGCTAGATAAGATCAGACAAGGAAAATTGTCTGTGAGAAGTTTTGTTGAAAAGATCAAGGAGTTAACCAGGTAGTTGCAGGAGCCACCATAAAAAAAGAGGCTACGCGTATGGTTTCTAAATGGGTTCCGCAGCAAGAAGCTTAGAGAGCAAGAAGTACCTGCACCAACAAATAAATTTAATGATTTGGTGCAGAGAGCTCTGAAGCTTGAACAACAAGCTAAGAAGGAGAGAAGCCACAAGAAGAGGAGGTCCAACAGTAGAAGTTCTTCCACTGAGAATTTCAATTCTAGTGAGACCTCTAGTAGCTCTGACAACAGCTCAGATGAAAAGAGCAAGGACAAGGCTAAGAAAGGGTCTTGGTCCAGGAAGCTTGATGAAATGGCCAGGCAGATTGCTGAAATCAGCCAGAACAGACAACCAGTTAGGAGAATGGAAACCTGGTGCTCAAGGTGCAAATCTAAAGATCATGTTTCCAATGAATGCCCACAATGTACCTATTTCAAAGCATATGGTCATTTATGGAACAATTGTGGCATTCGAATTCATCACTTCAAGAAGGGAAAGGATCTGTCTCTAGTGGCATTTACCAATGCTGAGCTAGCTATGGTAGAGACAACCAGTGTACCCCAAGAGGAGAAATCAGGTACCAGTGGCACTGGAGATACCAAGGAGGTACGGGCTCGTGGTAATTTTCAAAACCAAAACCTTAACTGCTATACTTGTGAAACATATGGGCACTTTGTGGCTCAGTGTCAAGAGGCACCCAATACTGCGGCTACTGAGGCGAAAGCCCCAGAACCAGTTCCAATATGAGCAGTTACACGCAATAAAGGGGTAGTCATTGAAGAAATCCCATATGAGCCGATAAAACCAGTCACTCTTGAAACTAGCAAATGGACTTAGCAGAGAGATGTATGGAAGGCGAAGGGCAAAGAGAAGGTAGTTGATGAATGGCAAGAGTAGAGAGAACTGGCGGCTAAGATCACAAAAGATCTAGCCAAGAAGCTACCAGAGCAGCCAGAAAGTTCTGATGCTCAAGTCATTCAGAAGATACCAGCCCAGTCTTCTGAGAGAAGACAGCTAGATCAGTGAATTTTTGAGACTATGCTTGCTGCAGTCCAAGGACTGGTGGAAGATCTAGGAAACGTCAAATCAGATCTAACTACAATGGGAAACAATGAAGTGGGCAAAGCAGACACGAGAACAAAGGATTGGCACTGTGAAGATAGTCTTGATTCCTCAAGTTCTGATAATAACTGTGATCAAGAGAGAGAAGAAATTCATGTCAAAATTTGTGAAAGAATTCAAAAACTAACAGTTGAATTATAAGACATCAGGGAAACTTTACCTGAAGCAACAAAATTCATCAGACAACGAAGAAAGGCTGAAGCCGATGCCAGAGCACTTGACTTGGCAGCTGTCAGAGATGATGAAGTGCTGGTAATCTAGGTAGACTACAAAGTCAGGAAACAATGGGAGCCGCTATCCGGTGTCATACTGGATGGAGGGGCAGGTGTAAATATCCTGGGGACACATCTTCAACAAAGAATGGGTATCACAAACTTGAAACCAACACCCTTCAATGTTCGAATGGCCGATCACAAAGTTGTGCAGGCAATTGGGATGATCGAAAATATGTAAATAAGACTGGGGAAAGAAAAGTTCAAGACCAGCTTCCTGGTACTGGATGTGTTGGGTTAAAGGCCCGTGTGCCCGGTTGCCCGTTGTTCAGCCGCCCATGTACAGCCATTCATTTACTCATTCATAATAACTATACTCATAACTACACATTGTAGTGTGAGTACCGCCCCGCCATACACTGTGTCTATCTCCTTCTTCGTGTTGGCTCTCTGTGTGTGTGCTCTTCGATCCCAACAAGTGGTATCAGAGCTTGGTAGTGAGAGCATTGAGAGCTTCATCATCATTGTTGAGTGTGTTGAAACTTGCTGCTGTTTCATTGCCGTTTTTTGGTTTCGCGCACGCACGCATTTCTAAAGAGCAGAAGGTTTTTCTGAGCTTGGCATTGGAAGGTTCAGCACTCCGCGAGTATTTTCATCGGGCGTCCTGGGGTTTAACCCCCCTTTCGGAGCCATTCGTGCCATCAGAAATCCCATCCGAGCTACAGACTAGGAGCTACGTTTTTTCATCTCTCTTTGGTAGTTTTCTGCTGCCAGAGCTTCCATAGCCATTACAGGTGCCATTGTTGTAGTGTCTTCCACTTACGTGAGCCCACAGCTCATTTGAGAGTGTGTAGCCTCTTCTTGGAGTGGCCTCATACACACAGATAGAGTGGGAGTTTGGCGACATTGTCTTCTTCGACTACAGGTACAGGTACAGGTGCAGGTACAGGTACAGGTACGGGTACAGGTTACAGGTTACAGGGAGCTTTGGATACAGGTTTCTTCTGTGGTTACAAAACATGTATTTTGACTGTGGGACAGCCATGCATATGGTTGTGGTTTGAGTGGGAGCTTCTACTCTTCTGGGCAGTCTGTTTATGTGTGTTCTTGAGCTACAGGTTGACATCATCTATGTATGTTGATGGATGTGGATATGGCAGTTTGACAGACACTCTTTATGCATGATATTGTGGAGATTTGGTTCACTTATACATAGAGCGGGTTTGCTCTTGCTTGCAGTGTTGCGGTTTGAGTACGGACAGGTACTCGGTTGACAGTAGAGATTGGACTTCGTTGAGCTTGTGCATTGGTTATATGCTCACTTGGATCCATTTATGCTCACGGATTTGTGTAAGCTTGGTCAGCTTATGTCTCTATTGTGGTTATTCAGACATGGAGTATGTTTATGCCTCTATGACAGCTCATTGTTGATGCATTTTGTGGCACGGTTTGCCTAGGCCGGTTGAGTTACAGGTGTCACGGGTTTATGCATTTGTTTGTGGATTTCTACGTACGTTTTTTGACCATATTATGGGCTGATTTATACTCTATGCGTTTGCTCTTTGATTGAGCAGCAGGTGTTGTCAGATTTGCAACACTACTTTGTTGTGGCAGTTTGTTGGTTGGTTACAGGTTTCTCATTGTTGCATTCTTGTTGTAATGGGCACTAAAGAGGACACAGTTTTCAATATTGAGAAGTTGGATGGTGCTAACTTCTCATATTGGAAAGATCAGATTTGGGATGTCTTGGTGCAGAAGAAACAGATTCGACCTCTAAAGTTGCAGGGAGTTAAGCCAGAGAACATGGAGAGGGATGATTGGGAGGAGTTGGATGAGATGTGCAGGTCTACCATTAGGCTTTCCCTTTCAAAGTCTGTTTATTACAATGTGAAAGATGCACAGGGTGGAGCTTATGAGCTATGGCAGCGGATTTGCGATATGTATGATAAGCATTCGGCTGCTTCTATGGTGTATTGGATTAAAAAGCTTATTGATTTGCGAATGGAGGAAGGTGCTTCCATGAATGCGCATTTGAATGAGTTCAATACAATTTTCAGCCAACTTGCTACGCAGGAAATTACGTTTGAGGAAAATGTAAAAGCTATGTTTTTACTTGTCACGTTGCCTGAGTCATGGGACACATTTAGGACAGCCATAAGTAACTCGGTTCCTGCGAATGAGTTGACAAGTACTAATGTGGAGTCTAGTCTTCTCACGGAAGAGATTAATCGAAAGAATAATGCAGGTAGTAAGTCTTCTAGTGCAATGGTTGTCAGAGGCAGGACTATGGACAAGTATAAGTCCAACAGGGGTAAATCTAGAAGCAAGTCCCGTGCAGGCACAAGTAAAAAGGATGTGGAATGTTTTCATTGTGGTAGAAAAGGCCATTTCAAAAAGGATTGCTACAAGTGGAAAAGGGAAAATGGAGATGGTAAGAAGAAAGACCATGATGCTAAGGACAAGCCTAAGTCCAATGTCAAGATTGAGGAGTTACATGCAACACAGGGAGAGTGTAGCTCTCAAGATGACCATGTATGTGCTCCGACTAGTGCTACTAGTGAAGAGCTTGGTGATGTGTTGCTTGCATCCTATTTTGATGACGCTTTTCTTCTCACTCATGAGCGTAGTATGCCTATGGATTGGGTCATTGACAGTGGTGCTTCTTTTCACGTTACGCCTCATAGGTCGTGGTTTCATGACTATGATGCTTCGAGCACAGGTACTGTCAGGATTGCCGATGGGCGTTCTATGCAGATTCATGGCATTGGGGATATTCATTTGGCTATGCCAAACTCTACTACGTTTGTCTTGCAGCGTGTGCGTCATGTGCCGGCTCTTGCAAAAAGCTTGATTAGTGTGGGTCAGTTGGATTCACTTGGTTTCAATGTATCTTTTGGTGATGGAGGTTGGAAGCTCACTAAGGGCAGCCTTGTTTTGGTTAAAGGTGCTAAGAGGAATACCTTGTATTCCCTTTGTGTAGCTAGTGTGGCTGATCACATTGTGGGGATCACTGAGCAACCTCCTGCTTCTTTATGGCATCAGCGTTTGGGGCATATGTCACTAAAAGGTTTGAAGTTGTTGGCACGTGCAGATTACATTCCTGTTTCAGATTTTGGTGGTTTTGAGTTTTGTGAGCATTGCCTTTATGGTCGACATGCTCGGTCTTCTCATAAGAAAAGTGTTCCACACAGATCTTTGGAAAAGCTAGCTTTGGTGCATAGTGATGTATGTGGGCCGATGCCCAATGCTTCTCTTGGAGGTGCTATGTACTTTGTTACGTTCATTGATGATGCTAGCAGGAAGGTATGGGCATACCCCATTCGTAAGAAGGATATGGTGTTTGATATATTTAAGCAATGGTTGGCTCTTGTCGAGAACCAATCAGGTTGTAAGTTGAAGTGCTTACGTACGGACAATGGGGGTGAATTTATGTCTCATGCTTTCACAACATTATGTGTTGAGAAGGGTATACGACGCGAGCTTAGTGCTCCCTATACACCTCCTCAAAATGGTGTGGCAGAGCGCATGAACAGGACTATACAAGAAAAAGTCCGTAGTATGCTTTCTATGGCTGGTTTGTCAAATGGATTTTGGGCTGAAGCTGTTGCCACTTCTGTGCATTTGATAAATCGTTCACCTAGTGTTCCTTTGGGCTTCAAAGTGCCTGAAGAGGTATGGACAGGTTTGACACCTTCGTATGGTCACCTTCGTGTTTTTGGCTGTGAAGCTTATGTACATGTACCTAAGGCAAAACGCAGCAAATTGGATCCGAAGAGCAAGAGATGTATCTTCTTGGATTATGGTAGCTCTGGTGAGATGGGTTATCGATTGTGGGATCCTATTGACAGGAAGATTGTGCGCAGCCATGATGTTGTTTTTCATGAGGACTCTATGTATAGAGCATCACCGCGAACGGTTGAGGTTCGGCGTGTGATATTTGAGGAGGATGGTCATCGGTATGATGGTCCCATGGCTGCTCGTGGGCAGCCCATTGACCCTCAAGTGGGAGATCAGCCCTTGTTGGGAGATCATGTAGATGTGGGACAGCCAGATGCACCTCCTGCACAGTCTTTGAGGCGTTCAGAGCGGCGTGCAAGACAGCCTCAGCGTTTTGTGCCTTCTATGGATTATGTATTGTTGACTGATTGCGGGGAGCCATCATGTTATGATGAGGCCATGTCTAGTGTTGACAAGCTTAAGTGGGAGCAGGCTATGCAGTCAGAGATGGATTCATTGATCCAAAATGAAACGTGGGAGCTTACTCCTTTGCCAAAGGGTAAGAAGGCACTACCATGCAAGTGGGTTTACAAGATAAAACTGTGTTCAATGGATGCAAAGCCTAGGTACAAAGCAAGGCTTGTGGCTAAAGGATTCAAGCAACAGAAGGGCATTGATTTTGATGAGATCTTCTCCCCAGTGGTGAAGATGTCTACTTTGCGTATGTTGTTTGCTTTGGTAGCTACAGAAGACATGGAATTGAAGCAAATGGATGTAAAGACAGCTTTCTTACATCCGGACTTGCACGAGGATTTGTACATGGAGCAACCAAGTGGGTTTGTTATTCATGGCTCAAAGAAGATGGTATGCCGGCTTCTTAAGACCTTGTATGGGCTGAAGCAATCGTCTCGTGAATGGTATCGTAAGTTTGATGCATTCATGAGTTCATTGGGTTATGTACGCAGTTATGAGGACCCATGCCTCTATACTCGCAAGGCTGCAGATGGTAGTCTTATTGTTTTGGTTTTGTATGTGGATGACATGCTGATCACAGGGAAGTGTATTTCTGATGTGGATGCCTTGAAACATAGGCTACATGAGACCTTTTCCATGAAGGATCTTGGGGATGCCAGTCATATTTTGGGTATGCGGATCACTCGTGATCGTTCTCGCAAGATGCTCTTTCTTAGTCAGAAAGAGTACATTGACAGGGTGCTTGAGCGTTTTCATATGGAAGGGGGGAAGGCCATTAGTACCCCGTTGCCTCCATATGTAAAACTCAGCCATGATGACTGCCCTCAGACAGATTTGGAGACTACAGAGATGTCTCAGATTCCCTATGCGTCAGCTGTTGGTTCCTTGATGTATGCCATGGTGGCTACGCGTCCAGATCTTGCTCATGCAGTTGGTGTGGTTAGCAGGTACATGTCTAACCCGGGCAAGCGTCATTGGGATGCAGTGAGAGGTATTCTCAGATACTTGAGAGGGACTTCAGAGTTGTCCCTATGTTATGGTGAGAAGGATATGTCTGTTTGCGGATATACAGATTCAGACTATGCAGGGTCAGTGGACTCGAGGAAGTCTACTAGCGGCTATGTGTTCACAGTTGCAGGTGGACCGGTTTCGTGGGCATCATGTTTACAGCCATGCGTTGCTTTGAGCACTACAGAGGCTGAATATATGGCTGCCACTGAGGCTGCCAAGGAGGCCGTATGGCTCTCACGACTAGTGGGAGATCTTGGTATGGCTGGTGATGCTCGGATTCTACATTGTGATAGCCAGAGTGCCATAGCATTGGCACGGAATCCTGTCTTCCATGCGAAGACAAAGCACATTGAGGTGAGGTATCACTTCATACGAGAGGTGCTAGAGGACAAGCGCATAGAGCTTGTCAAGGTACACACTAACGATAACCCTGCTGATCTACTCACGAAGTCATTAGCCTCACAGCGGTTTGCACACTGTAGATCGCTGATGGGTATGGCTTGACTTCTTTTGCTGTACTTTGGCCACTTTAAAGGCACACTGCCTTTAAGTGGGAGATTGTTGGGTTAAAGGCCCGTGTGCCCGGCTGCCCGTTGTTCAGCCGCCCATGTACAGCCATTCATTTACTCATTCATAATAACTATACTCATAACTACACATTGTAGTGTGAGTACCGCCCCGCCATACACTGTGTCTATCTCCTTCTTCGTGTTGGCTCTCTGTGTGTGTGCTCTTAGATCCCAACAGGATGTGCAAGGACCATATGGGATGCTACTGGGACGCCCATGGCTGTAGACGGCACAGGCTGTTCACGATTATGTCAATCAGACTCTCACAATATAGGGCACCAATAGAAGAATTCAGATCCAGAAAAACAACACCAGAAGTTGGAAAAAGGCACTAGGACGACCAGAAGAGCTTTGCCAGAAGTATGGGGTAAAGAAGATTGAGAGGATGCTGGTAGCAATGAATATTTTTCCATTAGCTGAGATAGACCTAAATGCAATATTATTCAACAAGGATCAAGTTGAAAAGCAGCGGAAGCAATCTCTAGATCAGTTCGCTGAACTGAATCCTAGAGAACAACTAGTTCAGCTAACTGGACGGCCAGAGAAACCAATTGACTCCAAAGAAGAATTCTCAGATTCCAGTATACCGGGCCACTTAAGAGGGACACTCTGAAGAAGTTACTGGAGTTTCGAATGACAATTGAGAACTAACAAGTCCATCCTGGGATTATGTCGAGGAGTCAACCAAAAGCAAGAGAGCTGGGCTGAATTGGTTGCTTCTAAATGATCAGGAAATTGAAGAATGGAATCTGGGTTCTGAAGAAAGTCCTTGACTGATCAAAGTGAATAAGCACCTGACTGAACCCAGGAATGAAAGAAAAAGCCCGACTTATGTTCGAGAAATACAAAGACACATTCGCATGGGAACATATTGATTTAAAAGATGTAGATCCAGAGATTTGTCAACACAGAATACCTCTGAAGCCAGATGCCAGACCAGTGCATTGCAACGGTACAAAATGAATTCAAACTATGCTAAGAAGGTCAAAGAAGAAATCAACAACCTTTTGAAGGTTGGATTCATCACAGAAGTTGCCAGTAGTGACTGGCTATTTGTTAAGTATGGAGCTTGATTTACCCTTGTAATTTTCTATGGTAAAAGCGCACATTTGTAAGGCCCCCATTATGAGGAGAAGTCATCGTGCATGAAGGAAAATCACTCAACGGAAACCAAAATTTTCACGGCCAAGAATCAGGGGCAACTTTTCCGCCCTCGAGAATTTTTTCCCTCGCCTGAATATTATGGCCGGACGGCGGCCAGAAAGTGGTCGAAAAACAACAGTCGGTTGGCCGGTGGCCAGTAGTCAATGGCCGGTGGCCGGTGGTCGGAAGTCAATGGCCGTTGGCCGGTGGCCGAATTCAAAAGCGGACTTGTCTTCTCAAGGGCGGCCACACATGGGCGGATTGGAGGGTCCGATTTGGACTTATCTACACAAGGGCGGCTACACATGGCTGCCTCTCATGAGAGAGGGCAGCACTTTTGGCATATAAAAGGAGGCCATTTCTACACACATTTCATAGTGTGAAGTTGATGCAACAAGGTGAGTGTGAGGTGGTGAGAGTGAAGCAAGGCGGGAGCTCCATTAAGGGTATAATCCCTTTGTAAACTACTTCTTGTTTTGAAGTACTAAAGCCATTGAGTGGCTACTTTCCCGTGGACGTAGCCCACATTGGGTGAACCACGTATATCGTGTGTACTCTCTCTCTCTCTCTCTCTACTCTATAATATTTTGTGTGTGAAATCTATCTCTCTCAATTAAGTAATCTACTCAAATATATATTTAGCTACGTCTTATTTCCTAACATTATTCCCTATTGTGGTAGTTCGAAAGAAGAATGGAAATCTCAGAGTCTATGTGGATTAGCAAAAGTTGAATGCTCAAACCATCAAAGATCCTTTTCCATTACCTTTTACGGATATGCTTCTTGATGAGATTGCAGGAAATGAGATGTATAGCTTTATGTATGGCTACAGTGGTTATAATCAGTTAAAGATTGCTCCTGAAGATCGGAGTAAAACCACTTTTATTATTGAATGGGGTACATTCATGTATTTATTCATGCCATTTGGTCTTTGTAATGATCCAACAACATTCCAACGTTGCATGATGGAGATATTCAGTGAATTCCTACAACGATTTCTAGCCATATTTATGGATGACTTCATTGTATTCTCAACAGAGGAGAAGCGTCTATTGTTTCTAGAAATGGTTTTCCAGCATTGTAAGGAGAGGAGGATCTGTTTGAATCCATTCAAATTTGTTTTTCTGGTCAGGAAGGGACAATTACTGGGGCATATAGTGTCCGGGAATGGCATAGAGATGGCCAATGATAAAATCCAGTGTGCCCAACAGGCCAAGGCACCCCGCACAACATTTGAATTAAGTTCATTCGATCTAGAATGATATGATGTATATCAGTTCCTTTCAAAAGGAGGATGGGGTTCTTTGACGGTGTGTGCCGATGGAAGGAAGAATGCAAGTCATTTTTGAAGCACACGATGGGGATTTTGGAGGACACTTCTCCACTGATATTACTTATAAGAAGATTTTGCAAGCTGGATTATGACGCAAACTCTGATATCTGATGTTTGAAGTTTTTGCAAAACTTGTGATATATGTCAGAGAATGGATAGACCAACAACAACTGACATGACTTCACTCACTCCAGTCCAACCACTGGGAGTATTCATGAAATGGGGTTTGTACTCATGGGACCATTCAAGAAGGTCACTCCAAGGAAGAACCGGTATATCTTAATGGCTACCTGTTATGTCACTAAATGGGTAGAGGCCAAGGCTCTTCCAGATAGCATTGCAAAGTCCACTACTGTTTTCCTATTTGAAAACATTATCTGCCGCTATGGATGCCCCATTGAGATTGTGTCTAATCAAGGGACACATTTTATTAATGATACCATGGAAATTCTGATGGAGATGCTCTCAGTTAAGCACATGAAATCAACTCCTTATTATCCTAGGTGCAAAGGTCAGGCAGAGAGCAGTAACAAAACCATCAAGAACATTTTAACCAAGATTGTTTAAAAGGAACCACATCAGTGGGATCTTAAGCTCCAGACTGCTCTATGGACCTATAGAACAGCTTACAAAGTCACCACTGGGATGACACCTTTCAGAATGGTGTATGGTACTGAAGCTGTGTGCCTATTGAATTTGTGATTCCCAGTCTCAGAATGGTGGTGGAATATGAATTAGATTTTAATCATAATCTTAAACGAGACTGGAAGAATTAGTGCAATTAGATGAGTTGCGATAACGTGCCATAATGGAACAGGAGATTGTTCAGCAAAGAAGAAAGCACTGGCATGATAGAAGAATCAAGGTTAGGGAGTTCCAGAAGAGAGACTTAGTTTTGCTTTATCAATCCAAACTGGGCCCTAAGAAACCAAATTTAAAGATAGCCTGGGATGGTCCATATGAAGTCGATTGGGTATATTCCAATGGCACAGTAAGGTTGAAGGACTTATCTAGATTACTGCTGCCAGGTGTTTATAATGGGGCCAAAATTAACCTATATTATTCTAATGAGAAAGAGACCTCCAGAGAAGAAGATACTAGCATTCTGGGTACTGATGACCAAGAACTTTCAAACCGAGCCATTCTAAACCTCTTCCATGTACAACCAGTACCAAAACCAGTGACAGTGCCAAAAAAGTCTCAGCGTGACAAAACAGTGCTAGTGATAGGGTCGGTAAAGTTTCAAAGCTAGTACCAATTCTTATGGGGAAAAGGGCCAATGGGAATGCATGTGATAATCATTAAAGGTATTATGAGACAAATTAGCCAATGCATGTGTGCCACGTCGCCGGTGGTGCACAAATCTAGGAACGGTAAGTAGTGGAGCTTTTATGACACGTATGCGTATAACAGTAAGGCGAGTGGGCTTTCTTCCTCACAAATCTCCCGTGCGACGCCTACCTGCTGTTACACACTCACCATCGCCAAGCTCTGAAGACTCTTCACTACAACCGAAAACCTCCTCTGTTGATCACCGTCTGTCCCTACCTGACACACCTTGCTATGGCTTTGAATATACAAGCAATCCCTCTTCATCTACAGACTTACCGTCTTTACAGTGTATGGGTAGAAGGAAAATGTCGGAGAAGATGCAGGGTACAATAGATGAAACCGCAGCAATCATCAACTCTCTTCAAGCCTCTCTACCACTTATCCCACATAGCAAGATACAAAGATATGTGTTTACTGAGCAGGCAGAAGCGCTGCTTCAACTCTGGGATTTGCATGTAGTCGTATAGGCTACAAGGTTGGATTTTGACACGTCCATTATCAAGCAGGTTCTTGATTCTTATAATGCTAAGGACGGCAGTGCCATTGTCAATGGAGTAAGAATCACAAAAACTCCTGATGACATTGCCTATGCTTTTAGAATGCTCAATGAGACAAAGCTAACCACAACGTCTGCAGAGCAGATAAGTCTGGCTCTGAAGGAGGATGAAGCAGCCAAAAAGAAAAGAAAGGCTAGTGCACAAGGGGTTCCAGTAGCAGGACTGGACGTGCCCTCAAATTATAGGTTTGTTGCTGAGGCTGTCAGTTTGAAGAATAACCCCACATATGTATCAGAAAAGGTGTTTGCCATGCTGCTCGCCAAAAGATTAAATGCTAAAGCTAAAATCAATTTATGCCAGATCTTGTCTCACAATGTGCTCCAGCAGACTGCCAAGCTAAAATGTCAGAATGTATTCAAAGATTGCTATGTTTGGCAATTTCTATACTGGGAAACTGCACCAAAATCCTCTTTCCAGGTAAAGATGGCTTGGAGTCCGAAGCCCATCCCAGCCACTCACAATGTAGAGCTATCTTTAGACGAAGAGGCTCCAGGCAATCAGTTGGCTCTAACTGGACAGACGAGGAAGTCCACATAGGTGGAGGCCGGTGGTTCAAAGAAAGCAAGGATTACGTTGGCCAAGATCACTGCTTTACTTAAGCAACTCGAGATTCAAGTCACGCCCTTGTCTACTAAAAAAATTTCAACAGGCCACACTTCAGCCATACCGGAAGAGCAGACTCTAGCAGACACTAGTAGTGGAAAAGGCCAGCAAGAAACGTCAAGCACTGAACAAGTGGCGGTCAATAATGACAAAGGAAAGGGCCCAACACCTGCCAGTCTAGCTACGAAA
The DNA here is from genome assembly GCF_014529385.1 of Adiantum capillus-veneris. Lineage (NCBI taxonomy): Eukaryota > Viridiplantae > Streptophyta > Polypodiopsida > Polypodiales > Pteridaceae > Adiantum > Adiantum capillus-veneris. The sequence continues at coordinate 104,413,952 of NC_140941.1, forward strand.
ATTCCTTTCAACGAATTGGCATTATCCATAGCCAAGAAGGATCGACTGCAACAATTACATCATAACCCTCTCAAAGGCCGAATGATTTTTCAAAAACTGAATTTGACAGCATTACCATACATGGCTCTCGTCATGGTTTATGAGACTCTTCAATCTGACCCAACAACAGTAGCTGATGACTGCTCGGTGCTTATCCAAACATCATGGAACACCGTTGTCAACGTCTTAGGAGAGATGATGGATGCGTTAGCTTCCAATGAAGAAGTGTCTAAGCTGAAAGAAGAACTGGAAAGCAGCCATCAAAAGATTCAAAAACTCCAGAAGGATATCGGGACACAATCTCTTAGGCATGGTATTGCTAAAAATCAGTCAGCAAGAACAATTAAGGAGCTGCAAGCAAAGCTATGCAAGCTCGAAACAGAGAATCGGTAGTTAAATGAAGACAAGGAAGAAGCCTTAAGAGATGCTGACAAATTTCAGACTATGCTACAAATTTCAGACTATGCTACAAATGAAGCGGGTAGACTTCAATACGCTGACAGATTTTTGACTATGCTACGAATGAAGCGGGTAGACTTCAACACGCTGGTGACAACCCACACTGCATTAAAAGCTTCCCTTACAGAGAGATATATCTATAAAAACCTTGCCAATATTCTAACTCCATAAGGCAATGTAGCTATGGATATGGAAAATTTGAAGGCACTTATGGAGACCATGCAGAGTGATCTACAAGAAAAGCTCTCTGAATATAACACAGCGTTAGCAAATCAGGCCATCATGGATTATATCAATAAGTAGACTGATCTTGATGAGGATTTTGAGAGGGATGAAGAGCAGGATGAGGAAGGGGGGGACAACCCAACAGATAAACCTGATGATGATGATAATATTCCTCCTTCCCCACCCTCAGGCTCTAGAGCTGGTGGATCAGCTGCCAAAGGGGACAGTGAACCCAACAAAGACCAGCCATACCAGCAGTTGGGTGACCAGCGGTCTGATGGTCAGCCGCAAGGCAGTGGACAACACAAGAAGGGCAACACTGGAGATTCTTCAGTACACTAGTCACGGCACATTCCAGATAGCAAAGGAAAAGGAAAATTTGTGGCTGCATCCTTAAAGGCAAATGAGCAACACTCCATATAGCTCATCACACTGAACAAGAGATTAAGACATCAACAAGCTCCTATTACTAGGAAGTATTTGGAGGATGACACTCTTATCTCTGATCTAAAACGCTTCCAAAGTCTGTATGTGGGAGCCAGAGAAATGATTTCAACATTGGAAGTCAGTTGCCTTTCATGATCAAGAGCTGTGTTAATTACCTGAGCATCCCAACAGGATCGAGCTATTGGAAAGGGTACCTGAGTGGACGCTGACCTTTGATGATATGACAGCCAATCCACATTGGCAGCGACACTAGAGATCGACACTCTCTAGCTCTTGAACTGGATCTACTTCTAGGAAACAAGCCTACATACAGATGTATGAAGGAGGTCAAGACTCAACTGAAAGAAGTATTTCTTCAGATGCAAACTGCCAGAGGAGTTTTGGATCAGAGGGTGCGAGCCATCATTGAAGATCAGTCTTCTAGCAGTAAAGGACCTTGAACTCAAATGACAATAGGAGAACGCTCTCCGAAGACTCTTCCAGTTGGTCCGAGTTACTCAAAATATGATGCAACAAGAGAACCAAGCTGTTCTCAAATTTTTGAAGTTTGTGCCTAATTCTCTAGCTCTCCTGTATACATTACTTGCTAAAGAGGCTGAACTGCCTAGATTTTTCCCAGCCTTGTATCCTTAACATCCAGAACCAGTGAATCGGCTCACTTACTTCAGCATCACTAATGAACTCCAGGACTGGTATGGGTGAGCCACCATGGAGTGGAAATCCTGGCAATCATTGATCAATGATGCCCTCAAAATGGATACTGTCATGGATCTGCAAGGAAAAATGCAGAAGGTCAAACTCTATATGGGACAGTGGAAGATCCAGCTCCGTGGATTAACAGTTGAAGATCACAAATCAATTAATTCAACTGACTGTGGAGTCTTCCAAGATTCTTGAAAAGGATATCACTGCAAAACCAAGACTGGGACCACAATACAGAGAGATGTTTGAGATCCTCTTTGAAGCTATAATTAAGATGAATCAGCCTCTTTATCATGGATGGATCCACACAGCCTCGCATTGTCATAAATTGGCCAGAAAGCGTCTGACAAAGGGAAAACGTAGTCTGTATGATCCCGACACCAAACCTACAACGTCCTCATGCCTTATGAATTTGAGATGTCCACTAAAAGGTGGGATCAGCTTGAGAAGGAGGCCATTTACAGACTTATCCAGAAGGACAATTCTGGTGCTGGGACTTCTGAGTCACCAACACAGAAGAGGGGCAGGAGGAAGCGGGTTCAGTGGAAGGATACTGGGTAGTTCCATCTCAGAATCAGAGGGTGGATTTTCCCAGCTAGGCACTGGAATTTCCTTGGCTGGGCACCCTTGGAATTACAACTATAGGGGTGTCAAGCACTCAACAAGCATGAAGTATGGTATAAAGCTAGCAATACCAAAAGAGTACTATCATGAGGAACATTGGCCAACTTAGTAACCCCATAAGGGTTTAGGGTTTAGGCCAAACTAGAAAACCAGATGGTTTTCTCAACCCCAAATCAAAATCAGGCGGTGGATTTTTTTTCAAAAATTTTGGAGTGATATCAAAATTCAAGAAAGGAGGAAAGGATGTAGAAGGCGAGGATAGTCCCAGCAAGTGGGAACCGCCCCTTAGAAGGCCGACCAACGGGGAGCAATCACACTGGCAGTAATTACCACATGCAGTTAATGCAGTAACTCCTAAGAGCTATAAATAGGACCCGCTACACTGTAATCGGGTTTCTTGGCTTCTTGTCTTTTTTGGATTTTGGCTTTCTAAGCAGTTTTGGTTTACTAGCTCTTAGCCTCTAGATTCACCTTTGTAATCATTACTCTTGTAATCATCTGAGTTTAACCCATTGTACACTATACTGGTTATCCTTGAACTATTAATATGAATCTGCAAATACCATTTCCAGTCTCCCAGTTTTGTCTTTCATTTCAGTATGTCATTCCAGTTTAGTTATCTATCTCAGCCCAATACTCTGTTGCAGTCTCACTAACTGAACTAATGAGATAACCAGTAGCTCTAAATTCTAACACTGGAATAAGCTGTTTGAAGAGACCAGCTCCTATCCCATTTGGGCAATCACGGTGGGACAAAATTTTGGCGATCAAAATTCAAGAAAGGAGGGAAGGATGTAGAAGGCGAAGACAGTCCCAGCAGGCAGGAACTGCCCCTTAGAAGGCCCATCAACGGGGAGCAGTCACACTGGTAGTAATTATCACAGGCATGAGTTACTGCAGTAACTCATGAGAGCTATAAATAGGACCCGCTACACTGTAACCGGGCTTCTTGGCTTCTTGTCTTTTTGGCTTTTGGCTTTCTAAGCAGTTTCGGTTTACTAGCTCTTAGCGCACTTTCGGTTTACTAGCTCTTAGCCTCTAGATTCACCTCTGTAATCATTACTCTTGTAATTATCTGAGTTTAACCCATTGTACACTATTTTGGTTATCCTTGAACTATTAATCTGAATCTGCAAATACCATTTTCAGTTTCCGAGTTCTGTCTTTCATTTCAGTATGTCATTCAAGTTCAGTTATCACTAACTGAACTAACGAGATAACCAGTAGCTCTAAATTCTAAAACTAGAATAAGCTGTTTGAAGAGACCAGCTCCTATTCTAGGGACATTCAACAAGTGATGAAATCATTCTGCTTTAATGGTTGCAAAAAATCAAGCTATGGCAGCTTGTTACAACCTACCTTAGTACTTGTCAATAGAACCCATTTATATAATCTATAAGTCAAGTCTTTAAATGTATCAAGGGTAGGAACTAGGATCCTACCAAGGGCCTAGTGCCCTAACATTCCCTCTTGGTCCTAGATGTGGGTAGATGATTGGTTTTCTTGTAGACATCCCCAATTATTAGATGTACTCATTTCAGTAAAGGGAACATACTAAATGGATCCTCTCTTAAATTATATCTTTTAATCATGAAATTTTACCATACAATTACAGTAAGCAAGTGATTTATAGAACCTTCACTATCTACATTGCATGAAAATCAACACGTGTAATGCTGACTTGTTAGAAAGCAAGAGATAAAAGACTGTGCGTGTCTGTCATACGTGTCAATGCAAGGAACTTGCAAATACACTGTGTGCGAGCCACAAATGGCTCCAAGCATGCAGCTAGCCTAAACTAGTAAGCTCAAAGATGGCGATGATGTGTCACTCACTACTCTACGCTTGCTGTCGTGGAGGATTCCTCGTCACAAAGAAGAAGGAGCCGCCGCTTTGCCGCGCTCAACCGCTTCGCCGCCGCCGTGCCGTCGTCGCAATGCTCGATTGCACACACACACTCTCTCTCTCTCTCTCTCTCTCTCTCTCTCTCTCTCTATCTCTCTCTCTCTCTCTCACGCATACACACACACACACACACACACACACACACACACACACACACACACACACACACACACACACAAGGAGATGAAGAAGAAGAAGATGGAGATGGAGCAAGAGTACTCTTCAATTGCACAAATGAGAGAATGAGTGAATTTTAGGTTAGTTGACTTTTATATGAGCTCGCCCCATTCACACTTGGGCACCCATGCTTAGCCAACTAATCCCTTAAATGTTCCAGTTAGAGTGCGCCTCTCATCGGCGATCACTCTTACCCTTTTCCTATTGGACCGACAAGCCCGGTACCTGACTCTACCAAATAAATAATACGGCGTCCGTCTTAGGTGATAGGAATGTGCGTGAGGGTTAACATGCCCCCCTTCATGATGTAGATTCCATCCTCGGAAGCTATTGAGTTGAAGCTCGTTCGTCGAGGTGGAAGAGTATTTGAGATGAATGTCCTTAGCCGTCTTCAATCACTGCAAAATCAAACAACATTGGCACAATAATTGCATTTTCATAAGCATATGCAGTTGTAGGCAGACAATTTAAATTGCAATATAATCAAACACATAAACAATTGTAAAGGTAAAAAATTAAACAAATCTGGGGTCGCTAATTTAACGATCGAAAGGCACTAAAGATCGACTATTAATACCATGGGCAAGGTTCTCAATTTGCTCTGGTCAATTAAGTTGTTTAATCGCGAGAGCCAAGTATTTCATGTGCGAGGGCTGACTAGAGGCTATACCTAGAAGACCTTGTAGTTAAGCTACGATAAAAGGAATTGCTCATGAAATCATGGCCTCACTTATTTCCTTTTCTTTGACCCCCCAAAGTCTTTTCACATTGTTTTAATTTTGATGTGTGTGCTTATTTTGTATGCCTTCAGTTTTTTGCTTTTCAAGGAAAAGCGCCCACACTGGGAACCTCTAGGGCTCTAGTACCATAGGCGATACATGTGAGTGAAGTACCAAATCAAGCTGAGATTTCTCTTCCACCTTAAGATTTTACATTGTGGCACTTTGATTTTTTTATTTTTTCTTTTTTGTTCGTTTGTTTCTAGCATTTTAACTTTGTACTTTGGGGGGTCATATAATACTGTTACCCTCCCCAGGCTCATCACATTAGTAAACTCCCTTTATAATACTTAAGCTAAAGGTCAATAGGGACTAAGCCCACTAGAAAGCCCTAGTACATTTCACATAATGCTGCCTTAATTGGATTAAGAACCTAAGTAACCATTGATTATTAGGAAGGCATTCCCCATGGTATTAAGAGAAGATCTCTAACGCCTAGCTTGGTCAAACTAGCTTAGTCGGACTGCTTGATTTAAACCTAGACAAGTGATTATGACAAAAAATTACATTGAATTTAATGTTTGATACTATACAAATGCATTGAATATTATGCTACCAATTACAATTAAAGAAGATAAACATGGATGCAAAAAGATAAGGGGCAATGCTAATGGACAAGAAACACATGTTTGTGTTGATGGTCGCGCTTGATTTGAAAAGTGGATGAGAGAAAGATTCCATGAAGGTCTAAATCTTACCACAGCAACACGTTCCTGTACACACTAGGAAACACAAAGAATACCTCTAGGAGGCACATCAGTGGGAAGAAAGAACTTTGCTAATCACTAAACTCTAAAACAGAAACACTCCTATCGTACTTATCCTACCTACCCTCCATCACTCGAGTGATGAGGATCAAAGGTGTTTGATGACATAGGTTTCTATTTAAGTGTACCGGATGTGAATGTGTAGGTTTGGGTCAATGTTTTGACTTTTATTGTGCATACTCGTTTGCTAATTGCTCTTGCTCTTTATTATTTTTGTTTTTTGTGAGTATAAGGCTTTATATATACATTCTTTAAGATTGGGAGATTGAGAGGTCAGGGAGGAAGGTTGAGAGGGGAGTGAGTGAATGATGACTGTCAGCAAACACTCCCCCCTTCCTTGGGTAGATCATAGCATTTGAAATGTGCTCGTTACCCTTTGAAACAAATTGTTCCAGTTGGTAATAGGTGAGGATTTTTGCTAGTAGTTTTATATTACCTTGGGTGCCTTGTCGAGTTGCAAGGGTGGTAAGGTACTCTCCCATGATTTTATTTGCAACGTTGTTATAGGTGGTGAACTTAGAACGGGAGGTGCAAACTCTTCCTTGTTTGTATGGATATGTACAATGGTGGGTAGAGGTTGTATCAAAGCTTCTATTTCGGTATAAGAACTACATGAAGAGCAAGAAGCTTCATTTGACTTCCCTGTTCTTGAACTAGGTGGAACAAATCATTCTTTCTTTGGTACCCAAACTAGTTCTGGGACGGGTGTATAGCATTCTGTGATTTTTTTCTTTCCACGATCTTCAATTTGTTTTGGAGCCACAGGATTGGGCGACATGGGTCAGGTGACAGGTAAGAACACAATCTACATTTTGGCACCCAAATTTGATCATTACCTTGATAGTAGCCTTGGGCTTCCAATAGTTTTTTAGAAATCCATTTCCACGTTTCCTTACATTTCTTGGAGCGAGTGGTACGTTTCTTACAAGGCTTCTGTTTTTTAGCATCAACCATGGTTGATTTAGGGACCCACTTATATGTTTTCTTCATTATATTAGGATGAGTCCTGTAAGAAGCTATTTGCATTGCTTCTAGCACATTTAAGGGTACGGGCATTTCATCCCCCTCACGTGTTACCGAGGTTGTCCCCATGTTTCCCCAAGTGTCTATGGTTGCTGCTAGGTGGACCCAATCCACATTGTCCGACTCAGTCATCCTAGGTAGTATATCCATATAAGGAGAATCTTCCCCAACATCAGTGTCCGCTTTACACATGTAACAATACTGCAATGGGACTGAGTGAACTGTGGTGTCATATCTATGATCAATTATAAACCTGCTTCCTAGAGGATGTGCTCGAACAGTTACAAGATCCACTCTAATGACAGAATCTTGGAACTGCAAGTAGACATGGTTTTTAGACCAGTCATGCACCATTTTTACTTCCCTTATGAAAGGACATCCTAAGATCATCTCAGATGCCATAGTGTGTTTGGAAAAATCCATAACAATAAAGGTAATCCTTATTTTATGTCCAAAGACCTTGACCTTGAGATCTTCTAGCATCCGAATAGGTTTAACAATAGACCCATTGGCCATCTTCACTACTATGGTTGTGGTTGCAAGGTGAGGTCTTCCCATATTTTCCCAGCAATTTTTAGTCACAATGCTAACCCCAACGCCACCATCCAGGATTCACTTCACAGTCAATCCCTTAGTAGTGATTGGTATGGTCGCATTGGATTCATCACCCTCAAAGTATTGTCCCAACTTGTTAACATGTATTTCTATAACAAGGTTCTCATCTAGGTTGGGTTGTGGGTGTAAGTGTTCCTCCTCTATTGGCATCTCCCCAGTTCTATCCATGTGTGCAAATTGTGGTAGCCCAAACTTCAGTTCTCCATTGAGGAAGGCTCGAAGAGCTGAGACTAGCTCAGGGTCTTTATATAGTTTGGACATGATGGTGGTTCTAACTTCTGAAGACATGAAATCCATCAATTTGGCAATGTTTAATGGCACCTTTTGGGCTTCAGTCCCTTGACGTGGGGAAGATGGGATCTCCATTTCTTCAATAGGATTAGGTATTCCCTCTGTAAACGTTCTTTCCATCAAGAAGTGAGCACACCCACTTTCCCATGACTTTAAGTCACTTTGTTCTTGGATGACACTAGGTATGGCTAAGGGTCTATGGACTTGGTGAGGTTGTTGTTGTGTAGGGAACACAGTGTCTGTAATCTGGATCTGCCTAGGTGCTAGTTCTAGATCCCTTTGGGTATCTTCTACCAAACTCCTTAATTGCTTGACTCGCTCAATCTCCTCTGTAGGGTTTGGATAAGTTCCTATCTTCTTCTTGGATCCTAGCCATTGTGGCTCATGAAGATATTCCTTGTTGGTTTCTATCTTAGTGGATGTTTTGGTCTCCATGGTTTCACCTGAATCAGAATCCTCTTCAGCGTCGTTCATATATACGGGGTCGTCACTAATCCCTATGTTGGTCTTTGAACTGAGGTCGGACTTCACTGCTTTTTGCGGTCTCTTTCTTCGTGTTTTCTTCTTTTTCTAAGATTGGGTAATTGATGTCGTGTCTCTTTCCTCAAGAATATAATTTTGTTTTTGGAGCATCGATCGTGTGAGTACATTTACTGGTACCACAAGTGTACTCTGTGATGGCTCCTCCGTAACCTCAATCAAGTTTAATGGAGTGATCTTTGGTGCATTTGGATTATTTGGACATTGGGCAATCAAATGATCTATGCCACATCGATTACACATGAGTATCGGCATTGTAGACGTGCTCGCTTGATTGGTTTGCATTAGTGTGGCATTCTTTTGTACCCTAATAGGACACTCGGCTACACGATGTGGACCTCCACACTCATAGCATTGAAGAGGTGGTCTCTTAGCAGTGTAATTGATATTTTGGCCTCTTGCTGCAAGAGCAGCTACTTGATACACATGTTTGACTTGTCCCCAATAGTCCTCCATGTAGTATTGTGGACTTTCTTCAAGCACATCCATCCCATATGCAATATTAGGATCTATATCTTCCTCACACCCTTCCAAACAAGCAATAGATGACTCACAATCCACTTGATTCACATAAGTGATTCTCGGATGTGGTGGTTGCGGTCCTAGCACTGGAGGTGGTAAGGGTATTGTTTGAACAACATTTTGGGCCCGAGGGACCATGTGTTGTGGCGTTTGTTCAAGAGGTAGGTCCGGTATCAATGCAGACACTCGAGGTGTGTCTGTCCATGCTAAGGTTGGTCTATTGGCCATCGTGCGCTTAAATACTATGCAATCCTTAGCTGGATTACCATACCTCCCACAAGCATTGCAGTTCCCATTGAATTTTACTCTAAAAGTAGGGCATTCACTGGTACTATGCGGTCCCTAGCATACTGAGCACCGTTGTTGCTCCCATCTTGGATACATATGATTGTTTTGCGGAGCACGATTTTCTCTAAGACTCTCTTGAATGGCCTTGGTGAGAGCTGTTAAAGTCATCTCAGATATCTTTGGCTCCTTAGCAATAGGCTTTAGGGTCATTGGCTGATGCCCTACTGCTTGCGAGCTGATAGATTTAGGCTCAACAGACACTCTTTCTCCTTGAATCATTAAATTATCCTCCAATTGGATCGCATTGGTGGTGACTACTTCCTAAGTGGTGATACCTCTAATGACTAGGCCATTGTAGATATCCTCATGTCGTAATCCCCTAATGAATCTATCAAAAAATTGATCATTATTGAAGCGCTCATTTGGATTACAAAGATAATTCAAATGCTTCAAGCGACTAATAAAGTCTCTCACCGACTCTCCTTCCTTTCGTTGGGCGTTCTGGAGATGAGAGGCTACACCCCAAAGCACTCCCTCTTGTATGTATTCTTTCAAGAACAGTCTTCTAAGAGTAGGGTAAATCGTTTTTTCTTCCACCCTTAGGGTTCTATACCAATCCCTGCCTTCCCACTTAAGGTTAGGCTTAAAGCATTACTCTTATGTAGATCATTGTGTTCTCCTAGAGAATTGCATATTTGTTCGAACACTTCGATATGATTTCTCACATCCCCGTCTCCACTAAATTTTTGTGTGAGCTTGGCTATTTGTAATGCCTTACATTTAGGCTCTCTATCAAGCGTGTTACGCATATTCTTAGCAATAGATCGACCAATAGCTTGAGCAAATGTTGCCAAGTCACCTAAGTGAGCAGGCACCGTGGGTGAAGGCGCTCCAGAGACTACATATGGAGTAGGTATTGGCATTGGACTTGGCGTATAGGAAGCCCTTGGGTTCCATGTTGGGTACCATGTTGTGCCATGTGGTGGTCCAAAGTTCATATGTGTGGCCCTAGGCATAGCAGACGTCCGATGTGACAGCTAATGCTAGCCGGTATGGTTCCATGGAAATAAGAGCTTGGGTGTTGTGGTTGTGGAGCATAGGTACTTGAAAAAATGGGAGGGGTAGGGGCTACATGAGTACGAGGACCCATGGGTGTATAATTGGTACACACTTGTAGGTACTATTGTCGGCATTGAGCTACCATATAGCGGTGCTTTACTAAAAAATGAGGTCCATGGCGTGTTTCTTGGCATGCCCATCATTGGAGTAGGCATGGTAGCCGTGGTGTCATAAAGAGAAAGATGAACTAGACTTGGAAAAGTAAAGCTATCACTTGTAGGCTTAGATTGCACTGAGACCCTTGGCGAAACAACATATGGAGGATCCATCGGACTTACTGAGGGAGTCTCCATTTGCAATAAGGTCGGTTGTTTAGCCTTCTCTGTATCCAAGAATGTCATGAGACCCGTTGAAGGCATGTGGATCCCCTTGTTCTGACGCTCTAACTCAATGACCCTATGGATGATCTCACAAACTCTTTATTGTTGATCCTCCATACTAATAGCACCCATTGTGGATTGTAGGACATCTAACCAACCCACGTGATAGGTGTGACCTGTGTATAGGTCGGTTAGAGTTTTCGTTTGTAGTTCGTACTCCCAGTTATCATTTAAGAATGCTCCATCTAGGATTGAAGTGCTAGGGGTGTCCTTTGAGCTAGGTGCAATGTTGCTCTCTATGGGTTGGACCTTAGTGGTTGCTAAGTCAGACGTACTCGATTGCTCTCCTAGCAAGGGTATTGACATAGGGGCTTTCGCTTTTAACTCTTTTCGTTGCTCCGCCTTGCGTAAGCTCTCAATTTCCTTTTCCCTAGCCGCAATGATATATCGCTCAACCTCTTGCACTTCGACAAGGCTTCCACCATCGGGTAATATAATCTCGGAGGGAAATAACTCTGAAGAGTCAGGGGGTGCAGTGACGTGAATGGAGTATTCACGTGCACACTCTCTAAGGGCATAGGGTCTACATTGGTCATGAATGACGAATTTACTTTCCCACCCCCCTCATTTACATCATTAGCTCCATGTTCGGAGCGAGTGGCTCTACTGAAGGTTTCCTTCAAGTGGCTAAGCACGCTCAGTCCGGATCGTGGACCCATGGCATGCATATCTTGGCTTAAGCTATCGGGACTAGGCATTGGGAAACCCTCCATGACGTCGTAGTCAGAGGAAGAGTCACTAACCGCTATGTTTGGGTTTTTAGGTGGATATTGAGAATTCGCGTAAGTCGAAATTCTCTCTAGTTGCTCTGTCTCTAGCACATGATCAGAGCGCAGATGCATGTGTCAAAGCACCCTACAAGCGTCGGCGAATAACCTCAAAGGTTAACCGCTTACTTTTTAGGCGTCTGTTTTCACTCGTTTTTTAATGTTTTTTAATGATCGCATTTTTGATTAAATAGCTCAAAACGAGTGTATCACTCAGAGGGTCACGGTGTGTGTTACAACACAATATTCGGTCACCTGAAGCTCCGTTGGTTCTCAAAAAGGTCGATTTTTAGCTACGTGTGAGGTTAAAATACGTAATTTTAAAGGGCGACTGAAGCCTCACACTCAAACTTAGATTCGAGAGATATTCCCGATCCCGGTCCTACTTTTATTTATTTAGTTAATTATTTTTTATTTTTTTTGGGATAAGGTCGCCGCGGCTTGCGTGCGAGCACACACACACTCTATCTACCTACTTACAACTAATACACCTATTGTTACACATTAACACACTTCATTAGCTCTAACATATCTACTTTTTACTTACTGTACTTTACATTACACAAAACTAACAACCTTAATACTAACACCTTATCACACAGAAAACACAGTACCTTTCAAACCTTCATTAACAAAGAAATACACAGTAGCAAAACAAAATCCTTCTTCTCAACACACACACCTTCCTTCCCTACCTTTCCTACAATTGAAATTGCACCACAAAAGAAGCACAGAGTGCCACTCAAGCTTAGTGTATGGCATTTCCCGGCAACGGCGCCAAAAATGTGCGCGTCTGTCGCACGTGTCAATGTAAGGAACTTACCAATACACTGTGTGCAAGCCACAAATGGCTCCAAGCACGCAACTATTTTAAACTAGTAAGCTCAAAGATGGCGATGGTGTGTCATTCACCGCTCTACGCTTGCTGTCGTGGAGGATTCCTCGCTGCGAAGAAGGAGCCGCCGCTGCATCACGCTCAACCGCTTCGCTGCCGTCGTGCCATCGTTGGAATGCTCGATTGTACACACTCACTCTCTCTCTCTCTCTCTCTCTCTCTCTCTCTCTCTCACGCATACACACACACACAAGGAGATGAAGATGGAGCAAGAGCACTCTTCAATTGCACAAATGAGAGAATGGATGAATTTTAGGTTTAGTTGACTTTTATATGAGCTCGCCCCATTCACACTTGGGTGCCCATGATTAGCCAACTAATCCCTTGAATGTTCCAGTTAGAGTGCGCCTCTCATCGGCGATCACTCTTACCCTTTCCTATTGGACCGACAAACCCGGTACCTGACTTTACCAAGTAAATAATACGGAGTCTGTTTTAGGTGATAGGAATGTGCGTGAGGGTTAACAAAAACTCATCTATGAGTCACAAAATGCGATTATCTCATTTGATCCTTTTGAAAGTCGGGAATTGATGCACGAGGTCCTCTACCTAGGTCACAAACAAGTAAAGTCCTCTTCATTATGGGAGTAGACTATATAGCTACCACAACTATACTGAAGCGACTTTTATATCTATTGTAGATTTGATGTGCAATTATAAATTATTTCATATGGAAGGCCAAGATTGAGAGACAATTTGGTGGGAGAATCGACGAAGCAACTATTAAGGTTTGTCACCTCTCTAGTCGGTCCCGACGGAGTTGCTGCAAGTGCCCTAGTTTCTCCCAACCACTGACCATAGGAAGTGAGGGTTGTTTTGTGGCTGTGCCTGGCCTATGTGAGGTAGTTGCTCATTATTGGCTTGTTCTTGTTGTCTTTTTGCCCATCCAATATTGTTGGCAATGTAATATAGTTCACCTCTGGGTGGCCTAAGTTGGGGGCATTTTTCCTTGATAACCAATACCACTTGATTCCACCTACATGCCTGTTTTTAGGTAATTTCCCTTGTTTTCTCTATTTTAGAGTTGAGGGGTTATTTATTCAAGTAGGGAAAATTTTGGAGTCCCTATATAGGGAGCCCACCCCCTTGTACTTCATCCACATTATATCAGTTAAATGATTGTCACAGCTTACCAATGTTTAGGATTTCACTCTCTTCATCGATTTCTCTCTCTAGCATTTTTCATCTCTATACAATTTCTGCCAAATCGCCATCCCTCTCTAGCTTTGCTTGTGTTTTGTAAGATCTCTCTCCTTCTGTGCCCTCTTGCCCTAGGCGGCTCTCCCTTTGCGGGTACGTTGGAGGCCTAGGAGATCACCCCGACGGGGTTGCTCTTGATGGTTCCACATTCGAAGGTTGCTGCTGCCCGCCATCAAATTCGAAGAATCGTGCACCTATTGCCATTGTTTTAAGCCATATCCGTCCATCTTCCATTGCCACTTCCCATAGAAGCTAGGATAGAATGATGACATTCCTCTCCCTACTACCCTCAACATAACAACCTTGTGCAAAAGTAAATGGTATGGTTTGTAGGATAAGTACTAAGTAGGTGAGCTCTAGACCAATTTGTGGAACGTCACAGTTAAGCGCATATGCGCGGGAACAGTACTGGGATGGGTGTAATTCTATGGACATACATAACTATAATTCTATGGACATACATAACACTTGAGTGTAATTCTATGGACATACATAACTATAATTAGAACTTCTTTATGTTACACCCCTTGTCACCTTGTGCTCGATAGAGAAGCTATCTTACTATTGGAGTGAAATTGGCCGAGTGAAAATGTTGAGTGCTAGCATGTGGAGGAATCAGACCAAATGAGTAGCTTAAGCTTGACGATTTTTGATCTAGAATGATAAGAGCTAGCTAGAGTAGATGTTATCAATCATTTTTCTGTACGGGTAGAGCATCGTAGAGACGAAGATTCACCTAGAAAGATAAGAAGTTCATGCCTAGATGGGAGGGTCCATTTATCATTAGAAGGAAGTGTAACAATGGTAGTTAGAGACTACAAGATACAAGTGAAACCCTGCATAAAACCAAAGTAGATGGATAGAGATTGAAGCCTTACTTTTAAATATTTGACTCAAAGCTAATAATAGAGCTACTAGAAGAGATAAAGGAGTATTTTATAAAGTCTAGCCTCTCATTCACAATGGCATGCTTTTGGGCTAGTGTGGTTTAGCTCATGTGTCGAGCTTAGTTGGTTAGTTTTGGTTCCCTTGCATCATTTCATCTCGTTAACATCACCATCGTTAACTTACACATGTTGGCGGTGCATGCTCTCATGTTGCTTGTGTCCCAGATGCAACATAGCTAGGTGGTACTCCTATGAACGAGGCGGCTGGAGGTGTTTGCCCCATACGATGTGAAGCATGGACAGAAGGAGGTGTGCCCCCCCCCCCCCCCCCAATCGCGATTTTTGGGGGGTATCAATTGCTGTAGGGAATAGAACATCACACAAGTGTCCTAGACACACAAAAATCACGATTTTTGGGGGGTATCAATTGACTCACCATAGTGTGTATAAGCTTCAAGTTAACATGTGGACGCTTGAATTGAGTACCAGATGCCAATATCACACAAAACCGCCAAGGACAAACCGTCATTTCTTAGGTTTACTTGTAGGCCAAGTTTAGTTCCCAGACATTCCCAACGGTCCACAATCCCCCAAGATCTGTGCCAACTCATGGGTTGTAGATTCATCATTCCACCATCTTTATGGTGGTGTGTGAATATTCATATAGCCTAATTTCCATCCCAGAACAGCTCAGGCATTAGAAGCCCATTATTGTTGCGCAAAGCCTTGGCATGTCCCCATCTCTCGCTAAGACAAGTACATAGGCTCTCTCTCTCAGACATCCACCCAACGCCACATGGGTTCTAAGAATATTGAATGACAGTCAACTAGCCTTTTAGCCCTCACCAATTCTCCTAAAAGCATATTTGAAAGTCTCGTATTCAACCACATAAAGGTCCTAATCTGCTAGCGCCAAAATCTATGAATCTAATCCAAAACGTAAACATCCGTTCTATTACATTAACAATGAAGATAGTGTGTGTGATGCTCCTATACAACCATTCTATATGTACATACATACATATGGACAGCTTACTGACCGCAATTTCAGTCCATTAAAACCTCCCAATGCCATATTGTCTTACATAAGCAGAGGTTACGATAACCTCACATCAGTTATAATTTTTTCCTTGAAAAACATGGAGCTTGATCTGCATAAAGTACCAGATTCGCTGACTGCATAATGCAGGTAATCGATGAAGTTGCGAATGACAACCATTGGCGCTTTGCATCTTCTTGACAACCTGCATAGGCTTCCCTATGATATAGTATAGAGATTGTTCGGCTATGCTTGTTAATCGGCAGTTGCTGGTCACCAAGCACCAGCTGGGGCACCGCCTGTCCAGTTCACTGGGCCTGTTTGGCCAGTGCAGTTACATGGCCCGCACACATTGTACAAGTTCATGTTATTCAATAGTACAACAGATGCAGAGAGTTTCACCTGTGCAATCTCTCCTGTTCAGTTCTATTCTTTTCTTTTTCAATCATGAGAGAGGTGCACAGCCCACATGCACACACATTTCACTGAGCAATTCCCAATTGCATGTGTTGGTCCTGTGGGCTCAACAAAGCTACATTTAGTTGCCAGCCTCCCCATATGCCACAATATGCGCCACTCATAGTCTCACTACATCATTGAGATATCCTGCTCCATGTTTGCTTTGTAGTCGACCAACATCCTCACAAGGGAACTACTCAATACCCCAAGCAAGATCTGGCCTCGTTCATCCCTGCATTCTCACTCGCATCATTTTACTCCTCCTAGCATCAGGATATTTTGCAGCCTCTGCATATATGTTGCTAAGACAGACGTAAGCTTCATGATCAACACCATCCAGCCTTTTAGCATGCTCAAAGACCCAGCTTCCAAGCTTTATATTTCCCCATTTTTTACAACCACCCAGCAAAGAAATCCACATTGCAAGATTGACTGAAAGCGACATCTTCTCAATCACTGTCACTGCTTCATGAAGGTGGCCTGCACGGCCGAACAAATCAATCATACAGGTGTAATGGTCTGGATGCGGGAAAATGCCATACCTCGTGCTTAAAATCTCAAAGTACATTTGGCCCTTCTCTAAACACCCCTCATGACTGCAAGTGTTAAGAATGATTGTGCATGTGATTAAATCTGGTTTTGCACCTTCCTCTATCATTTCCTCAAGTAAATGGAAAACAACTTCAGCCTTCCCAAGCTGGGAGTATCCAACCATAAGTGCACTCCATGATGCTACATCTCGTGTGGACAATGCGTTGAATGACTCTTGGGCCTCCATGAGAAGGCCAAAATTAGCGTACATGTCTACCAATGCAGTGCTAATAGCCATAACACTTTCCAGCGAACCACGTCGCACAACATCAGCATGTATCTCTTGGCCTTTAAAGACGAATCCTGTGTTTCCACAGGCCTTGAGTATGCAAGCAAAGGTGATCGCATCTGGGAAGAGACCCTTCAGTTGCAGCTGTTCATAGCAATTCAGTGCTTCGTCACTGCGCCCATGCTGGACATACCCAGCGATAAGTGCTGTCCACGCGACTATATCTCGTGTTTGAACCTCATGAATGAACTCCTCTGCCTTCTCAAGTGCACCACATTTAGCATACATATCTACCAATGCATTTGCAACAACAGCATTTTTTTCTAACAAACACTGTCTCATAAGGTGCCCATGGATTTCCTGCCCCTTGTCTAAAGCTCCGATGCTGCCACAAGCTTTCAGAATGCCTGCGTAAGTGGTTGCATCTGGAGAGAAGCCATCAGAGAGCATTTGATCAAAACATTTAAGTGCCTCCTCCCCATGCCCTTGTTGTGTATAACCTGTGATTAATGCATTCCACGAGATTATATCTCGGACAATGAGCTTATCGAACACATCTCGTGCTTTTTCAAGGGCACCGCATTTAGCATACATGTCGATAACAGCATTTGCAACCACAACATGCTTATCCAATAAAAGATTTTTAACTATCTGACCATGTATCTCTTCACCCTTTTGCAAAGCTCCTACACTGCCACAAGCTTTCAAAACACAAGCAAAAGTGACTGCATTGGGAGGAACACCAGCATGTTGCATCTGCTCAAAGTAATACAAGGCTTCTTTACCATGCTTATGTTGGGCATATCCTGCTATCAATGCCGTCCAAGAGACCACATTTCGAACTGGAAGCTCATTAAACACTTCTTGGGCTTTTCCAAGGGAACCACATTTGGCGTACATATCTACAAGTGCAGTGCTAACGAGAACATCTTTTTCGAACAAATGCTCACTTGCAATTTGAGTGTGTATTTCTTGTCCCTTATCTAAAGCTCCTAGACTACCACAGGCTCTCAAGATGCAAGAAAGTGTGACTCTATCAGGAGAGCACGCCCCACGATTCATCTGCTCAAAGCACTTCATTGCTCTGCCACCTTGTCCATGTTGAACATAGCCTGCAATTAGTGCATTCCATGAAACCACATTCCGATCCGGAAGCTCATCAAATACCTCTTGTGCTTTCTCAAGTGCACCGCATTTTGCATACATGCTAATTAAGGCACTGCTAATATAATGGTTCTTTTCATGCAGCCGCATTTTCACAATGTCAGCGTGTAATTTGCTACCTTTGTCTAGATCCTTTCTCTTTGCACAAGCTTTGAGAGAGGCTACCAGAGTAGCAGCCCTCCTTGTATCTATACCATAATCAAGGTTTTGTAGTTTACTAGCCGGCAATTCCTTCTGCTCATTGTCCGCTTGCATCGCTTGGATCCATTCCTGCGTCTCACCCAAATCTCCATCTCCTCCTTTTGTAGGTAGCATGTCTCTTTTTCTTAGCTCTTCTTGAAACTGCATGCACACGAGCAAACAAAACTTGGGCGGTTGAACTCTCTCTCTCTCTCTCTCTCTCTCTCTCTCTCTCTCTCACACACACACACACACACACACACACACACACACACACACACGATGCATATTACACGCAAACCGATGACGCAATTCTGTACCTTCGTGTATCCATTGCCCACCTGTTGGTGGGAACTGCAATCGAGGGTCCCCACGAAGCTCCATATCCGAGGAGTAAATGGAGTCGAAGTAAACGCAGCAAGCTCTTCTCTGTGCGCTGTGGTTTGGCAGTCTGTGAAGCTGCAAACCTTTACCGGCTGCACAATAAGCTCGAGACACATAGTACACAAGCATGTGGTCAAATTTCCATCATATGACAAGACTTTCAATGTATAGTCCAAAGGAGCTAGCTCGGTTGATTGAGCATTTGTCCTCGTGACTCTGGTCATGGGTTCAAATGTGGCCAAGCAACCCTCGTAGTGCTCACGGACGCTCAATGCATCAC
The DNA here is from genome assembly GCF_014529385.1 of Adiantum capillus-veneris. Taxonomy (NCBI): domain Eukaryota; kingdom Viridiplantae; phylum Streptophyta; class Polypodiopsida; order Polypodiales; family Pteridaceae; genus Adiantum; species Adiantum capillus-veneris. The sequence goes on from NC_140941.1 coordinate 104,432,929, forward strand.
CATGCACGAAAAAGTGCATTCTGCTACAAACAAAAAATGACTTTCTATGTATAAGACAAGTGATAAAATGAATCGGCATGCCACTTTGGAGGTAGTAGTGCTGGAGTGTATTGAGGTAGTAAGTGAGTGTGCTTGCTCTTTGCCATAAATCACTACAACTTGAGTGACCACAACTTTTTAAAAGTTAATAATGATTTGTGTTTAATATATTTTGTTGGCACTTGATATTGCATATGTTTTTATGTGGTATTTGACTCTTTTTATCCACTTGTGGGTGGAGCTACTTCATGACTTCAAACTACAAAGCAAAAACTTGCAAATTTGAAACAACCTTTTGTAATGTAGTGTACTCCTCTTGTATATTAAAGCTGCATTTGTAGGATTGAAGATCTATGTTTCTCAAAAAATCATAAACTTGCAAGATTATTGCTTTGAAAAGTTGCTTTGTGATTAGTATTTGCTTTCTCGATCTTTTTGTTTGCTTTCAATTCATTTTGATTGTCATCTTCTCAAAAATGATGGAAGAGTTTTGTGCATAATACAAAAGTACTAAAACAACAAATATGAAAAAATTGGGCTTCACGTTTTGATCTTTTCAATCCCCTAAAGAATGCTCTCAGTATAGGCAAATTTTGAGATCATGATTATTTATGGATATAAGCTACAAAGTTTTCATAGTTGGTCGCTAAAATTAGCAATACTATGAAAATTAAAGTTGGTAATGTACACTAGCTCTAATTCTTGTTAAATCAATAAACTCAACTATGCTTGTATAGTTCGCTATATGGGTATTGGGTGTCCCAAAACTCAAGGAAGAATAATTTCATGTTATGAAATCCACGTGTCTGATCAAGATTGTCTTTGGATGTTTTAGAAGTCACTAAAAGAATAATGAAAGTGTAGAATTTGGCAAACGAACAGGATTATAAAATTCTTGTATTTAGGTCCTAACTTTCACAATAACCAGTTGATTAGGTCCTAACTTTCACAATAACCATTTGATTCCCCTTAGAAGTATGAGAACATGTTGAGAACTACTAAGACTGGTTCTGTAGCACAATAGATCTCACAAAGATGTTTTTTCATGTGTTGTAGGTGCAACTCTTTGAAAAAAGGCCGAAAACAGCACACATTTTTTACACAGTTTAGGTTGACAAATGCGTTCAAGAATAAGGTTATAAGTGGAATTAGTAGCCAAAAAAAAAAGTCAAGTTTTTAAAGCTCATAAGCCAACTTTGTGTATATATAACAATAAAGATTCTTTTTGAAACTCCTCAAATAATACAAGGAAAATGGTCACTTAGCAGGACATACAAGTGTCCCAGGACATATAACTGTCCCATTACCAACCTAGTGCTAAGCTCTACAAGATACAAAATGGAATGCACACAGGTTCTAGAGTCCAGAGAAGTCGAGGTCCTAAAGTGGGATTAGTGGGTCCTATTTATGAGTGTCTGGTGGACTGGCCTCTAACTGTTTGGCACAGTCATGTAGTATCACATAACTGACAATAACTCTACCAAAGTAATCTGATAAGCTCCAAGTAAAATCTCCGATGTGAGAATTTCACTAAGGGTTGGTTCCCACCACCTACATCCTCCTCCGATTTCTTGTATTTTCTATGTACAAAATTTCTTCAGATGTTATCTTTTGCGCTTTTGCTTTGGTTTTTTGAGAGCCTTCTTGACTCTAGGACTCTTGACCATCTGAATTGGGGAGGTCTAGTAGGTATGGCAATCATCTGAGTCTCTAGAACACTAGAGATTGTATTCTCCTTCATGATGACCCTGTAAATGGCCTTTTGCTTCATCTGCTCCCTTCTTTTTATGGGAATCTCCACCTCATAAGATATTAGCTGGTGCTAGGTCTTTGTGTCTTCATCATACAAAGTCTTCTTGCCTTTTGTCAGTCTTTCCTTGGCTAGCTTGTGGCAGATGGATGTAGTCTAGATGCATCGAGATGGGTTTAGCTGATTAGATTTAATTCAAGCCTCAAAGAAGACTTCAAACATTTCTCTGAACTGAGGATTTGAGCTAGCTTTGCTAGCAATTTCCTTTTCAGGAATCTTGGAGGCTTTGCTAGCAAGTTCCCTTTCAAGAATCTTGGAGGCTTCGACTGATAGTTGTAGTAGCTCATTTGTGTATTTCATTAGCTGGCTGATTTGGAATTTCCATTGATTCATCATACCTCTGAAGTTCATAAGGTCGTCTTTTAGCTTTGAAATTGTATCTTTCTTTTCAGTGTAGCTGTGCAACACTCATTTCCATGCCACCCATAAGGCAATACTTTACTCATACCATTCCCTAATCTCGACTGCTATTTAGATGTATTTCATCTTTGCTATTGGTTCATTAAAGATTTGATGAGATCTAGATGGAATCTAGGTAGTTCATCTTTCTTCATGGGTGGGGCATACATGAGAACCGTGGAATATGGTACAACCTCAATATAATTCAAGACAATCTCATTTTCTTGCTGCATCATCTTCCTTAAGATTCTAACCAGCTGGAGTAGACTCTTCAAAGTGTGTTCCTTCTCTTTGATGGTCATCCTGGCGAGCTTTCCTTTGTTGTTGGATGCATTGTTTTCAAGTAGAGCAGCTACTCTATGGTCCAAGACCCTTCTGACAATTTATAAATTCACATCATCCTAATATCCTTCATACATTTGTAAGCTAGTCTATTGCCTAGCAGGATTTCTAGCTGAATTCCCAGAGTTTGCACATTCATCTTCATCAAGTTTGAGGATTCCCGTTAGCGTTAGCTTGTGTAAGCATAAATTCAAGTATTCGGTTGAGGAATTAGACCACATATGGTTGAGGAGGTAGTTGGCATATTCGTTGCTCATGATAGCTCAAAGCCTTCCATTGCTTCACCATCTTCTTAGCACCCACAAATAGCATTTCATACCTCTTCAAATCCAAATAAGCATCATCATCTTGTAGGTAATTCAAAATTTGGAGTTGCTTTTCTTTCCTTAAATTTTTACTCAGATTGAGGGATTGATTAGAAAAGTTAGAGTTATGGTCCAAGTCTTCTTCCACCTAGAAATCTTCCCCCTGGTTCTTGCATGTATAAACCATATGATGCCAAGTGATAATTTGTTGATCTGGGGTTTGGGCTACCTAGCTTCCAAGTGTTTGATCTGGACAATTTTTTGGCGTTTGATCGGGTGGTTGTTGGGATTGATCAAGTGTCTTCGATCAGCTTGGCCCCTCCTTGGCTATGATCTGGAGCATCTATATGATAATCATCATTGTTATCATTGCCGCGAGGTGCTCTAAAAGTGCTTGGTTGGATAAAACATTTGTATATCTGATGGCCTTATCCTCAAGGTTCTCTTTTATATTTGTGACCAGATCTTGAAGGTCTGCTAGATTCAAGGTTAGATTTTTATCAAAATCTGTGACTGGTTGCTGCATTACATTACTCGCCTCCTTTAAACTAGCTATGGCCGCTTGCTTTTGGTCTAACATAGACTAGTGCTTTTTCAGTTCATTGCTGAGATTCCATATCTAAATATTGAGGTTGGAATTAAGAATCTTCAGATCCTCAATTTGCTGCTCCAATTCTTCAATGGTTTCCTTTTGTTATTCATTTGCTACTTCCTCATTTATCAAAATTCCTTTTTTGATTACTTCAGACTCAAAGGAATTGTTTAATGGTTTTCCTTTGTTGTTCACTCGCTACATCCTCATCTATCAAAATTTCTTTGAGTCTTATTACTTCAAACATCCACATGGTGGCATTCAAAGTTTCTTGTTCCAATTGTTGCCTTAGCTGGTTTATGTCAGAACTTTGTATGTTGGTGTGAGCTTCCATCATTTGGCCCACAACATTGATAATTGTATTTGTTTGGATTGTGGCTATGCAGCCATCAATAATGGTATCCATGTCTATGGTTGTAGTCTTATATTTGACTACAGGAACATTGTATGCAATCATTTGACGTGTGGTATCAATAGTCAGATTTTCCACTAGTTGTTGCTTTTGTAAGGCCTAGAGTCTATCTAGAAGAAATTGAACCATTGTAGTATACACTCTAGTTGCTTGTCTGATGGTGGCGGTTGCTTGTCTAGATGTTTTTTAAGAATTTGGTTGGTGTGGACTGAACTTCATTGTTTTTGGCATAGTACTCGATAGTGGTTTTTCTTGTAATGCCCCAAGTGTTGGGTCTATTTTCTCTTCAACCTTCTTCTCTAATAGTTTCTTTGTTTTAGCGATCAACTGATCCCAATATTCCTTTGTTATTCTTTGTTTCTCAGAAGGCTTCTCAAAGGCCTCTGTTTCATCCTTGTCCACACTGTGTTTCTTGGTTATTGGTGCTGACTATTTGGATTGTCCTTTTGGGGCAAATGTCTACCCTTGTGGTTTCTTTGGTTTCAGTGCTAGAAGTTTGGGGCTATCTCGCTCACAAGTCATCCAAAAGAAAATTTGCCATATAACCCAAGCCTTAGAAAGGTGCTAGGTCTTCACTTTGCAAATTTGGGAAACCTCAGTGTTATACAATATAGAGCATAGATTAGTTGAACACTTTTTGTCTAATGCTCTTGCAAGTAACATGCTGAACAACTTCTCTTATAAATAGGTTGGGTTGTTCTTTATGCTTAGGGCTTTTGACTAAAAATTTGTATGTTGTCTTATATTCTAGTGTTGATACAAGAATGACTTACCCACGTGATTTTCTCTTTTTCCTTATTTCAAGTGCTTCATTTAGAACTCTATTGATCTCTATTGTTGTGCAAGATTTCTTTTTTTGATCATAAGGAAATCTAAAAATGTGTGCATTTATAGCCACAGTCAACTAGACCTATCTATGTTTGATGATTATTGTTTCTCTATTTGGGTTGAAGATTTCCACTACCTGCTTTATTACCTCCATATTAATGGGGATTTGTGCTACTTCTAGTAGGAGTGTCATGCTCCATTTGTTCAGTAATTGTTTCTCTTCATCATGAATGTGTACATGCCGTATAAAATGACAGTCTGATGTTTTGCTTCTACCGTAGGTTGGAGTACATATGATAGCACTTTTGGTAGCCCTTTTCACCATATTTGAAGTCTAAGAAGTACCTTGGGTTGAGAACAAGAATTTGCTAGATGGCAAGATGAAAAGAGAGCATGAGCAGAGGTGATGTCTTGCTGAGGGTGTATAATGACGCTTGTGCAGAGGGTTGTGTCTAGGCAGAGGGCAACAAAATGGACTTAAGGTTGCACACTCTCCTCATGTTATTCTAATTTAATCCATGAATGTTCCACTCTTTGTGTGCCTCAAGAAAGGACCAATTGCTATTGATGTGGCAATCATGCATTGGTCCATACTTACAATCATCATCAATGTTATACCCAAAAAGATACGCCAATTGATGCATTGCTAGTTCATGTTATACACTTCAAATTTCATGTGGCTTTCTAGTTTTTGAAAATACCCTTTGCTGACCATCAAATCATTCTTGGGCTGAAGAATTTGGTTGACTATAGCCACTTTAGACCTAGCTAAAAATGATTTCAATCGAGGGTTTTTAGAGTTGGATGAGTCGGCCACATTAGAGTATCTTTAGTTGGAGCTTTAGTTGGAGCTGAATAAGGTATCTTTATCTTTGACCCATTGTAGACCCCAAGCAACATCAATCTAGAGAAGTCCTTCAATCTATCTGTGCCATTTGAGAAAATCCAATCAACCTCATAAGGTCCTGACCATTCTATCTTGAAATTGGGTTTCTTCAGGGCTAACTTAGAGTGGTATAGAAAAACTAGACGCCTTTTCAAAATTCCTGCACTTTTTTGCTATCATGCTAGTATTTCCTTTGTTGCTTTACCACTTCCTATTCCAATGTTTCTCTTTGCTTGATCTCACAATATTTCATCCAGTCGCTTCTTTAGATCTGAGTTATAATCCATATCATGTTCTATTGCAATTATATGACTGGGAATGGAAAATTCTAATGGTACGATAACCTCAATTCCATAAACCATACTAGTGGTAATCTTGTATCCTGTCCACCGATATACCCATAATGTCATTTGAAGCTTCTCATCCTAGTTGTGTGATTCTTTTGGAACAATATTTGTTGGAAAAGTTTTGATTGTCTCGCTGCTTTTAACATGTTTGTTGCATATGGGATGACATAGTGTTGATTTTTGGTGCTTGATGGAAAAAATTTAGCCAGTATTTGGATGGTATCATTTATGTTCCATGATATCTAGAGGACATCCATATCGACATATGATATGCTCATAGATAAACCAAGCTATGGACTTGACTATGTTGTTGGGGAGTGCTTTAGCTTCCACCCATTTTTTTGACATAGCAAGTGCCCATTACATTGTATTTATTCTTTTTGGGCATGACTTTCTTAAATGGCCCCATGAAATCTAGACCCCATTTCATGAATATTTCTAAGGGTTGAATCATGGTCAGAGGTGTCATATCTGAAGCAGTAATTCTACCCACTCTTCAAGAAATAGTAGATGTTTTGCAAAAGGCTCAAACATCTGACATCATACTTTGCCACCATAACCCAGCTTATAAAATTTTCTTATAACTGATATCAATAGAAAAGTGTCCACGTGAATGTCCATTATGTGCCTCAACAATCACTTGCATCCTTGCTTGCATGAGTATCTCATAGGCAAGGTGTACCAATCAGCAGAGGGAAACCCCCACCACTTTTGGTAGCTAAACCACCACAAAATCAAGCCAAAAAGTGAAGTCTTCTACTACCATTGGGACTTGTTCCACCACTATGATTGGGCAGACTTTGCGGTGGTCGGCTAATGTGATAGTAAAAGTGAACTCTTGGTGGGAACCAAGCCAAGCTCGTAGGGTGAACTCTGGCATGAGGTTAATACTTGAACCACCATCCACTATGACACCTATAATTTGTTGGCCATAAATGGACACTGTGAGGCGAGGATTTTTATAGTCAGTGAGGGGTGTCGATGGGTAGGAAATCATGTCAATGCCTCTTTAGAGGAAAGTGTGGGCAAGTGCCCGCCACTATTTGGGCACAATGGGTAGAGAGCCTAGATTGCCCTGAAAGAATAGTAGGGTCTATTTGGAGAAGTTTGTACAAGGAGATGCTTTTGTAAGTGTTCTTCAAAATCTCCTCAGGTTGGCAACAATGTCAACCTGTGCAACCTTCCTTGTGGAAGAGCTCGGGCTTCCATGTCGTGTAGGGCTTCAATATAGGCTTGCTCTAATGCCGACAACATAGTACACTGTGGGGCTCTGTCTCTCCTTCCACTATCAACTGCAATCGGGTTGACTCCTTAGGTTGAGGCTTTTCTATGGGCAAGGGGAGGTTCTGGGCTATTCTTTGAGCTCTTGTGAGTACTCCAATAGTGCCTGAGATTTCTTGAGCCAAAGTAGCAGGTGAAGGTGAAGGGTGAGGAGTGAGGACATGAGTGGATGGTGAGGGAAAATGGATACAATGGGCTCCTTTGAAGCAAGCAAAGAACTTACCGAGATCATGCTGAGAGAAGAAGATGGGTGTTGCTTTGGACAATCTCTCGTGTAGTGATCTTTGGCAACTTGGCAAAGTCTGCATGGTGGAGCTCCTTTTGCTAGGGAGCATCTGGTTTGGTAGTGACCATATTCACCACAACTATAGAACATCACCGATCGGTTGGCTAGCCTAGGGTTGGTGGGGCAAGAGGTGCCATTGGAGCAGAAACTTGGTCTACACTAGGGGTGGTAAAGAAGCTCTGTATCAAAATACCACCATAGGGGGACACAATGCGTATAGTGGGAGATGGTAATAAGGGTGGGGATGTACTAGGGCCTAAGTGGGTAGCCCAAGATAAACCAACAGAGGGGATCGTAGGAGTGGTGCTCATGTACATGGCCAAGGTCAAGTTTTGGTGCAGATGGTGGGCACCCTTCAGATGGTAGCAATCCTTAGCTTCATGACCTCCTTTACCACAAAATTGATAGTGGACCATCATGGGGAATTCTTGAGGGGGGTGACCAAGGTTGTTGTAGTTTTTGCACCATACTTGGGCCCTGGCCTCTTGCTGTGCTTCTTTCAACTTCCTTTTGAGTCTACCACCATATCTGTCTGTTGAGATGACCAAGCGGATGTTGCTGATGATGTCTTTTCAATTTGTAGTGCTGTTGGACCTTTGTAGCTTAAGGGTTTCTAGCTCTCTTTTGAGAGCAAGCAGGGTGTCAGCAGTAGGGTCATTCACAAGAACAGCAGGCAAAGAGTTACCTGCTGGTGAGCCGGAAAATTGTGGTCAGGCATTTTCAATTTTGGTGGCAGCTGCAACAAAATCGTCCATGGTAGCTTCAGCCTGCAAGTTTTCTCAAAACTTCTATTGAGTCAAAGCCTTCTCCACCCACTTCTTAATCATGAAATATCCTAGTTGTTGGGGTAGCATGGCTATGAGGGATCTAGCTTGTATCATCAATTTGCAAAAGATCTTTCTAGGTCCCAACTCCAAGATTTCCAACTGGTCCATGGCCTTCTCCCTATAGTTTGCTGATTGAAACTCTGCAGTGAAGTCTTTGAGGGAATTCTGGTTGGTGAAGTGGCCCTCTACAAACTGATTATACCACTTGTCAGCCAACCCCTCTAGGGTGGAGGGGAAAAGCACCATATAGGCATCTTCCTGATTTAGACCATGGCTTTGGTAGAGCGACAAGAACCACCTCACATGGTCGATGGAATCCTCAAGAGATAGTCCCTTAGAAGTAGGAAACTTGATGCTGACCCTCAAGAGAAGGGTTGTCAATTTCTTTGCCATGGCAAGCTTGATGAGAGAGGTGGAAGGTGGTTTTGGAAAAGAGGTTGGAGAGGGCGATGATGGTGGAGATGGTGAAGGTGACCTGTGTGGATGAGGGAAAGGCTTGTGTGAAGGTAGAGGCAATGGTGAAAGCGTGGTGGCCGATGGCAGGTACAAGTGATGATGATGCTAAATCTTCACAGAACTTCTTAGTAGACGCGCTCCACTTGACTTAAAGAAAGTAACATGCATGCATAGATGCAAAAACAAGGTTTCTTGATAGGTGGTTGCAGTGACTACAGATGCCTATGGCACCCTAGAATGTGGCCACACTATTGGTTTGCCTCAATGTAGCTCCTAGGTAACGTGGCTAGTTTGCAAGACCCAATAGAGTGGTTCCACCGGGAGTGCAAAAAATGAGAGTAGCTGTATATGGAAATGGTGCACAGTGCTAGTGGTGGGCTGCTCAAGACGTAGTATGCATGCGGACTCACAAGCTAGCTCAAACTCGACAGACAATGCAAAAACATGAAAATAGAACTAACAATGAATTGAACAATAACTAAAACAATATACTAGATAGCCACAAGTCCTCCAAGGCAACACCATGTACACAACCTGTTAGGAAATATGACGTAGCTGAGTAGATAATTGAGTAGAGTATTTAATAGCAAGAGATGATTTACTCACACAAGAGATTATAGAGTAGAGAGAGAGTACACACGATATATGTGGTTCACCCAATGTGGGCTACATCCACGGGAAAGCAGCCACTCAATGGCTTTAGTACTTCAAAACAAGAAGTAGATTACAAAGGGATTCTACACTTTTGGAGCTCCCGCCTTGCTTCACTCTCACCACGTCACATAAACTTCACAATGCACCACAATGCTTCACAATCCGTTTTTGGTAGAAGCTTCTTTGCTTGAAGGATTTGCATTCCTTTGGCACTCATATGCCCAAGCCGATAGTGCCACACCACACTATTGACTTCCATACCTATTACACAAGTTGAAGATTGCGTGCTAATAGTACACAAGTAAAGTGTACCAAACTTTTCTCCCTTCGCAACCACCAAAGATCCCTTTGAGATCTTCCACCTTGCATTTGCGACCTTCATCATCCAATTGTCCTGTAGGAGATCAAATTTTTGCGAAGAGAAGGAACATGCCTAACATCTCTAAGCTTCCATTCATTTTTGTTAGTAGTTTTGACACAAATTGTACCTTTGCCGACAATTTCACAAGCTTCATCATCTCCCAAGTATACATACCCAAAATTATCTTTGGTGTAATCTTGGAAATGTTGCTTGTGTGGTGTCACATGGAATGAAGCCCTGGAAGCTACTATCCAGGAATTAGACACATTGTCTAATGAGAAAATTAGAGCATCTTGCTCTACTTTACCTGCCACATTGGCCTCCGATGTTGGCTTGCTGTCTTGAGAATCTGACTCCTTCTTCTTCTTGGACCAACAATCCTTCTTGACGTGGCCCTTCTTGTCACAGTTCCGACATTCAAGAACTGACTTTGTGCGTGACTTGCTCTGTCTTGAGCTATCACGATCCTTTTGGTTTTTGAACCTCTCCTTAGGCCTTCCTCTTGTTTCCACTGACAGTGCATCACTTGATGATTCTTCTGTGCTTCTCCTTCACATTTCCTCGCTTAGGAGAATACCCACAACATCATCCTTAAGAGTATTTGTGTCAGAGATAGAATTACTTATAGACATCACAAGGCTGTCCCAACTATCCGATAGAGATGATAGTATAAGGAGAGCTCGCACTTCGTCATCAAAATTTATTTTCACCGATCGAAGTTGACTTATGTTGGTGTTAAAGTAATTTAGGTGTTCTGCAATTGAACCATTCTCTACCATCTTTAGATTGAACAAGCGCTTCATGTGAAATACCTTATTGGATGCCGATGGTTTCTCATAGAGGCCGTCAAGTGACTTCATCAAGTATTTCGTGGTCTTCATCTCCGAAACATTGAAGGAGCAAAGAATACATAGACGTGCTATTTCCATGGCAATGGATACAACCTACTCATGCAAACTGATTGAGAGCACCCAACACTCCTGATGCAATAAACCTTGTAAGAAGACCACAAAGGGGTGACTCATCTATGATAGGCTTAGACAAGACAAACATTGGCAATCGATATATAATTTCTTTTTCCATTTTTCTCTAACAAAGAAAGACGCACATTGACGGCCACTATACCATTTCTTGTTTATATTTTTTCTGATGAAGCAAGCAACAACAGCAAGTAGCACATTAAATGAGTAGCAAGGTTTTGTTAAAGCTTGCTTATAACAGACACATTTATGGCGACGGATTTCACCTGGTGTCTCTTAGGGATAGTGACGGTTAGTACACCAGCTTAAGTTACAGCTTTCACATCATCCAATTTGACATTATCATGCAGTTGAAATTGTCACTCACTTTCCTCATTCCAAGGCAACCTGGGATAAAAGGAGATTTGAGCAATGGGACTTGATCACACAACCAGGAGACCCTCTCAAAGACATACGCTAACCATCTGAGCAGATCCCTCACGTTGTTTGAAGGGTCAACCTCTACAAGTAGAAAAAATGATTTTCTCACCACATACTATTGTCGAAGGTCCATGCCGCTACCACTGCTTGCTCATTATCTTGTCAGTTGACCTCACGCGGCACTTGTCAGTGCTCATTGTCTTGCTGCCGCCACCATTGTGTGAGCCATACTACTGGCACCTTCTGCATTTATTCAAATATCATTGAGATTCCTTGTAATCTCTTCGAGGAATTTCTCTCTTGCACCTTCTCTTACCAATCATATCTATACTTTATGCTATTGGGTTAAGCCATCCAGGCATATGCCAGTGCTGCAATCCCATGCGCTCTTTATCTTGTTAAACAGACAGACCCCCTCGGGGCCGCATGCTTCCGCCCTATCCACCCTGCTTTCCGCCCCAATGGATGACCTGTCGCGTACACCTCCACCACCGTTGTAGCCTCGTTGTGGGCGCTAAAGTCCTCTCTCTCTTTCTCTCAGTTTTAAAAAAAAACTCTCTGAAAAAGCGCGCGCCGACGCGCGCTCTTTCATAGAGTTTTTTTTTAAAAGCTGATAGAGTATGTGCCAGTATGGCAAGAGAATATAGCCACTAGCAAAAATAAGAAAAGGTAGGAGGGTGAGACAAGAAGGTGGTCGAGGGTGATCAGAGCGAGTCTAGCACGGGAAGCGCAACGACAAACTTAGAGTGGTCTGAGTGGAGAGTAGGGCCTATCAAGGTGAGTGGGAAGAGATGGCAAGGGCTGGATGAGGGTAAATCGGGTGGCTAGGTGGTAAAGGTATTCATGGACAAAGCAAGCTGATTGGCTAGGGTGACCATAGGGGGAGATAGGGCTAGTGCATGCATGAGAGGGAGAGGATAGAGCAAGTGTAGGTAGGTGAGCAAGCGCAAGCAACGAGCAGGAGGGCAATCCGCGAGGCGAGACACCCCCCCCCGGGCCGCATGCTTCCGCCCTATCCATCCTGATTTCCGCATGTGGGTGCTGAAGTCCTCTCTCTCTCTCTCTCTCTCTCAGTTTTAAAAAAAAAACTCTGCAAAAGAGTGCGCGCGGCATGCACGCTTTTAGAGAGTTTTTTTTTAAAAAAAATTGATAGAGTATGGCAAGAGAATATAGCCACTGGCAAAAAGAAAAAACGGCAAGAGGGTGAGACAAGTAGGTGGTCGTGGGTGATCAGAGCGAGTCGGATTTGGTTATATATCGGCTAGCGAGCAGCGAGCAGGAGGGGAATCCGTGAGGTGAGTAGAAGAGTAGGGCAACGATAGTACTATGTGAAGCTTGGGTGAGCAATAAGGGCACGAGGGGCCACTGCTCCATGACAAGCGAGGGCGAGGGAGATGGGTTGTGGGCGACTTTCCAGAAGGCAAGCAATGTATTGGTCAGGGCTCAGGCTTGGCAAGGCGAGCAGGGTGCGAACTATTCGAGGCTACAAGAGGTTAGGTCGAGCATGACAGCAGGCTGTAGGGGTTACGAGGCGGGTGAGGGAATGGGCAAGTAGAAAGAAAGGGAAAAAGAGAGAGTATATGCTACACATTTTGAAAGAATATGTGCCCACGATTCATTTTTTTAAATCGTTAAAGACAAGAATCAATCAAAGAGTGGGTACCTGCTGGAATTTATCGATAAAAATGCGAATTAAACGAGATGCGACTAGTGAGGGCAGCTTAAGGTGTCATGCAAAGCAGGGGTAAGAGAAGCAGTGGGTGTGTAGACTCCTACTTGGAGTTGCTGCGAAGGTGGCAAGTACAGTGGTCATAGCATTTAAGTCTACAAATCGACATCACTTGTAGCTTGGTTTGCTGGTGCGGAATTGGAATGCTAAGGTCTCCCTATGGTAGGGGGTACCTAGCTATAAAAAATGGAAAAAACAATCGAATCCAACGATATCCGCTCAGGCATCGAAGTAGACAGAGAGCAGAGGAAGGTGAGCAGGGAAGAGTGCAAGTGGAAAGTGAGGTGGAGGGGGGGGGGGGGGGGGGGGGGGTGGGGGTATGCTCGTAAACGGGAGGTAGAAGAGGGGGGGAAAGGTATGGTGGGGGCTTTTTTTTGGGGGGGGGGGGGTGCAAAAGCTCCGCGAGCGGCAGGCTGAGGCAGGGGAGAGAAAATTTGTTTTTTTGTAAACGCAACATGGAGCGTCTATAGAATTCATAGAATAAACTTCTATGCGTGCCTATGTTCAATTCCTCCATCCCCTTTTGGAGGGTGAGCGTCAAGGGGGATGCGTTCCGAAGACAGAAGATGTGGAAGCATCTTAGAACAAATGAATAAAGTAGTGTAGAGCCAGTAGTTGCTAGTAGGAGGGATGAGATTGGCTAGCTAAATTGGATCGCTCGCTTTTCGATCAGTGGCGAGTTCAACTCCTAGTAACATCGCACGATAATTTTTCTTCATATGCGCATTGGTGTAAGGAGGTAGAAGAATCTGCAAAGATTCGGGCTAATTAGATATAAGATCTACCAGAGAGAGAGAGAGAGAGAGAGAGAGAGAGAGAGAGAGAGAGAGAGAGAGAGAGAGAGAGAGAGAGAGAGAGAGAGAGAGAGAGAGAGAGAGAGAGAGAGAGAGAGAGAGAGAGAGAGAGAGAGAGAGAGAGAGAGAGAGAGAGAGAGCTAAGCTAGTCTCCATCGTTCTGAGGCAGTGTTCACCAAGAACGTTTGTAGGGACCATTGTTCAGGAAAAACCATTTTTCCAAACATACAAATTCCTTTCCTTGAATGTGCCAGAAGAAAGTTTAAGAAAATTAAGCTTATTTTTTGGTGCTTTGCACTATTTTTCTCTATATTGGGGTGGAATTTCGCCTTTTCCGCTTACCCTCAATTGGCCTACTACTCGATTCAACATACTGATAGGTTCTTTATTATATTTGATGCAATCTTGCCGAGATTCCAACGGGTGCAACATTAGCCCTTTGCAAGTTTTCCAACCAAAAACTTAGCAAGCTAGACTCGACCTCTCGTTGCTCCACACGCACATCTTCAAGTCAACTGGGCGAACAATGTAGAAAGTCACATATGCTGCGCGGCATAGTGTAGTGCATTAATAAAAAATATAACCAGGCCCCCCCAAAACCTAACTGGCCACGCTGTCGTCAATGATTGTGTGTCATTGACTGCACGCTATTGCTCGTGCTAGCATACTATAGTAGATGACTCCATGCCCTTCCTTTTGTCAGTCCCATCCTTTGTCTTTGCTACATGCATCTCTTGGGATTCATGCCGTACTTTTGTTTTCAAAAATTGTTGGGACATACTTGCATTTTTGAAATTGAAAAGGGCACGATATTAAGCTGAGACACATTTTTCCTGAACACCTAGGAATCAATGGAAAAAAGGAGAGCATTGAGATCTCCACATAAAATAAAGGATTTTTTGAGGGTTTAACACTTTAAGCCTGCCAAATCTAGCCGGTTTTCTTCAAGGTGACCCTCAAAACTAACTGAGAATTTTCAATTTTTGTGCTTTGAAAATACACTAAAGACCAATTTTCTATGGAAATCAATTGCTAATTAATGTGCCCCTATTAGTGATATTGTTTCTAAATTTTTAGAGAGAGAGAGAGAGAGAGAGAGAGAGAGAGAGAGAGAGAGAGAGAGAGAGAGAGAGAGAGATCTAAGCATCTTCTCTCACTTAGCATCGTTCTTTATGGTAGAGGGACATGATCAATTGCAAAACAATGTGTTGTTAATACGATGCAGCTCTTTCCCTCATCCAGCTAGTAAGATTTCCATACAACCTTATCTTTAGCAGACACAAGCTTGAAACAGATTGCATTTTGCCGCAAAAAAATTAGTATGCAAAATCACTACATCGGTTTCTCCTCCTGTGGAAACTATCATTTCAGATGTGAAGAAGGCTCCAATACTACCTTTTAGAGTAGGGCATGGCTTTGATCTTCATAGATTGGAGTAGAATGTACCTCTTATAATTGGTGGTTACATGAATATTTCTTATGAGCAAGTGTGTAAAGCATATTGAAATTATAATGTGCTTGTCCATTGAGTGGTGGATGTTATGGCCTTCCTGATATTTGACATCTGCCATACATTTTCAAACAATGATTCAAAATAGAAAGGAGTAGCAACTTCAATCTTTTGTGAAAGAAGCTCTTCATATGAAGACTCGTGCCCCTAAGCTTTGAGGTTGTCACATTGTATGGTAAAAAGATTGTAATTATTTATTTATATACAACTAACTTTTTTCCAGTTATGGCGATGCCTTTCAAGAAAATTTTAGGCATAGAACTCTATAAATTTTGGTTTTTGTTTTTGTAAATTGATTGAAAAAGTACTATACTGGTCAATTAAGGAAAAACATGATTTATTGTAACAGAAGAAGTCTTTCATAATTAATGGTGTTTGTCGGTGATGTGTCTTGTAAGAAGGGTGTCTTTGTATGAAGATCACAGCCTTGTAGTATAGATAGGGCAAGACGACATGGAAAAGACGATTGGTGTATAAATGAACTAATGAGGTGTAATAAATTGCTATCAAATTGATGCGTCTAAGATGCTCTCAAGTATAAATGACAATCAAGAACCAAAGTACTAGACATAGGAGCACTACGAATGAACTTACAAAAAGAAACTTATGATGGCTTGAGCATTAAGTGCACAGCCAAAGCTCTTATTAGTCTATCAATCTTACTCTATGCTCAAACATGAGGTGAAGCCCAAGCGAGCCTAAAAGAGAAGATAATATTTTCAAATATTGTGTTTATTTTCTTAAAAGTAAACTTTGATCGTTTGGAATTTAGGAGGTAGTCTATCCATTGATAACCCTTTTTATTGTGGTTCATGAATATACAACAAACGATAAATATATTCTTGACGATAAAATTTACTATATTATGTACAAACACTTGCTCGGGTTTGTCCTTGCTCGGAAAAAATCTCTCGGTGCATGGTAGCACTCGAGCTTTGTCGTTGCCTAAACCCCTCTGCTCCGGAACAGTGTTACCAGTTCGCAGAGGCCTTAGCAAAGTCTGTCTTTGAGCAGCTTCAACACGCATTTAAGCCCGCTGCTTTTGACATATCTCTGATGACATCAGGTTCATTATTGAACATGGTCAAGCAGTCTATTGGACATATTGCAAAGATTTCTCAGGATCTAAAAAATCTTGAAATCATTACTTTGCCAGGCATAGCTACTCACATACAATTTGTGAAACAGTTGTATACTGAGTTCAAGAGCAAGGGAAAGTTGGAAAGAGCAGTAAAGCATAGGAGAGTGGAAGTCAGATCTTTCGATGCTACTACAGAGCCAGAAACTACGGTTAGAATAGAGTCTATCATTAGTGCCACTCTTGCTCTCGATCAGTCTTACCTCCCCCCTGTATTATATCTTTTGCCAGAAACTGCAATCTTCAACATATAGGCTCCGCAGCTGGGAGGAGGCAGATGGAAACACATGAAGCGTGTAGATGTCACACACCCTGCATTTAAAGAGCCACTGTATGCGGCAAAAATATTCAAAGTCCACATGCATGGACCCACAGTGGATCAGCATGTCAAGGACAAAGCTATAGCTTTACATGCGCACGACTATCTCCACAATGATCTTCACTCCTGCAACATGATGCTTCACTTTGGACAGAAGGGGGTCTATGCAGGCATTGTGGATTGGGGTCATGTACAAAGACCAGAACAATGGCTGCAAGATTAAGTTATCATGTCTATTTCTTTGAAGATTTGAAAGTGATAACCTGTTAACTTTACGATAAATCTCTCTCATGATGACATGTTTGCTTGATTGACAAATATTGAAGAAGAACTTAACTACGCTGAAGCACATGCCATCTACAAAGAATAGAAAGAGCATTATGGCTAGGAGAAAGATCTCGAAGCTATTGCACGGATTGAAGAGGACGAGTCCGGGTTGCAAGGCGAGCCTCTCAGCCTTAAGAAGTGCAAGAAGCTGTGTCGTCCAATCCACTTTGTGCGCCAACATTTATTTCAATTCAGTAGCAATGCCAAGGAATCAGCTCTTGTAAAGCTATCATATTTGTAGCACAAAGGATTCACATGAGTGTTGCTACAAAGATTCATACATCAAGAGAGAGTTATGTCAAACAACAACCAAATGGAACTCTACTTTATACAGCAATGCTATGTTCACGACATCCTTGGGAGATGTGTGGATTGGTTAGAGCACCCCAAGAACTCTGGCGTTGGGCATGGTCGGGGATTGCAGAGAAAGTGGTTGCAAGTCATGCCAATAATCCAATGCCTCCACGCAAACGGCCCAGAGTTCTGCTTCTCAAAGAATTAGAGACACTCGTTGCATTGGCAATCCAAGGGCAAGATCTTGCAATCCAAGGAGAGACACCTGATATTTTGCACGGCAAAATCCTTGAGCTTGACATAGAGCTATCAGACGCCCAAGCCAAGGTACAACAGTATGCAACACTCTACGGACCATTGCCAGATCTGGCTGGTCCTTCGTAGCAAGGACCTCCAGGCCCATCTCCTACACCTAAAAGTGTTGAGTTTGACATAGACAAACTACTCAATGAGATGACTCAATCTTTGGGTTGAGCACTTCGCTCACTTTATCCCTATCTATTTTGGCAAAGGGCTACAATTTTTGTAATCACAGTTCATCATTTATCTTTTCAGCTGGCCATTTTTGCATTCTCGATCAAACAAATTGTATTGTATTCTATCTAACTGTAATTATGACTCTTATTGCAAAAGTAACTTGAGAGAGAGAGAGAGAGAGAGAGAGAGAGAGAGAGAGAGAGAGAGAGAGAGAGAGAGAGAGATGTGAACATGTTGTAATGTAAAATGGCAATGTGTCACAATTTTCACATACTCACAGCGAGAAAAACTCATAGACCTTAAGTCATACATCTTCATCTCCATCAAACACACCAATCATATCATCTATTTCATCCATATCAAAGCATTTTGAAGCTATCTCCCATTCCATATCATCGTCATCATCTACTTTCGCAGCTATAGCTTCATGGGTTTGAAAAACACTATAGTGCTTTTGTGCTGCACTTGTCGCAATGTTCATCGGCTTATGAATGAGTCTCATGTTGCAGAAAACATTAACCAAATCAGCAGCACATTGAGGATGAAGCCGATTTTGTTTCTTAGTATGCATAAAGTCAAAAGCCGACCAATTCCTCTCATAGCTTCCACTTGATGCTGCAATAGATAGAACCCCACCCTAACAGCAATGTGTTGCAGCTCCACTTTCTCCCCACCATACTCCTTCCACCATAGAGGCGCACTTGTGTGTGCAATGGCATCTATATGCCATGGATCCTGGAACATGCCAATTCTACTAGCATAATCAACTCGCTGATGAAAAGTAGTCTTCCCATCCTCTTGTCCTGATAGTTGCAAGCACACTGTTTTGAAGTCACTCATGACTTCTTTATTGGCCGATTGTTGGTGCATTTGAAATTTAGGATCTAATACAAATGCAACACCATGCAACGGCGTATGCAATTGCACCCATCTCTTATTGGCAGTTGTGATTATGGAAGTTTTGTCCTTTATACCAGAGCCAGCATGCTCTCTTACTTTGTGCAATGCCTTTGACAGATACCAATAGACTTGACCAAAGACAAGACCAAAGACAAAAGAGTCTTTGTCGACTATTCACAAAAGATCTACAAATGGTTTGGCCAGGGTGACAATTCTCTCTACATTGCACCAAAAAACTTGTGAGTTCACAAGATTTACACACCTTGTAGCTGCCTCTTGGTAGCTAGGATACTTTCTGAGCCATGCATCCCAATGTCTATCAGCTACTATTTCAATCAATGCAGGCTTCACTTCTTGCAAGGTGGCAAGAACATAATATGTGGTTGCAAACCTTGTCCCGTAAAATATCTGCAAAGTTTTGTAGGATGAGATGTTTAATCGAAAACGAGCATACAAAAATTGATGCTCTCTAATAAATTTCACCACATGATTAGCATCTAGTAGCATTTCTTTTATGACGACCATTTTTCCAATGTCTTTTAATAGAAAGTTAAGCACGGCACATGGCACCCAAGTAATTTTCGAGTACTTAACTTGGATAGCCCTTCCGACAGCCTTGTAATTGGATACATTATCTGTGAGAATTGGAGTCACATTCTTTGGTCCACCTGCCTTTGCTATGGCACGCTCATATATCTGCTAGATAATCAATGGTATTCTCTTTTAAAGAGGTGTCAATGGCTTCTACAAACATAGACCGTCTAGGATTGATAAGCATCACATTGATGAGCGTCTTCTCCTGACACTTGGCCCATCCATCCATCGCTATGGTGCAACCATATGCAGGAACAAAGTCCACCACCGTGCGCTTGAGGATGGCTTCAGTATTGTCTTTCACTTTATCTAGATACTTTGTGCGCATCTTATTATAATCAAGAAGCACAAACCCTTTTTTGGCCGTGCTCATTAAAGCATCTTGAAATATGGGGTTTCGCATAGCATTGAATGGTATACCACACGCCACAAAATCTTGCGTCCATTTCAAGTGCAACTCAAGCAACCATTGCTTATCTATCACTTCATATAGCGTTTGGCCATTGGATGATGCTTTACTAACTTTAGTTGAGCTAGAATTTACTATTGCTGTTGATGTTGAAGCATGTCCGTGAAAAGGAGTTGACTGGGGAGTGTGATCATTTGCTTCCGTTGGCACATGCTCCGTCCTCTCATTGACGAAAGACATTTCAACATCCATTGCAGCTTGTTTGACATCAACACTCTTCTTTTTAGTTGCAAGAATTTTCTCTGTAATGCGAGCGTACTTTGGGAATCTAGCATGAATATCTCGTGGTAGCACCGTACACTCGGACACATTACCAGTGACTTTAAACAAATGCTCTTTGATTCTGGTCGCATTACCACTGAACTCATGGCCGTATGTCTTGCATTTCAATCAAGATGTATTCTTTTCAGCATGTAGCTCGTGGACGTAACTCCACTCATGTCCTTTCACCATGTTGACAGATAAATTTAAGCTACCATATCAACAATCCACTTGTTAAATTTGAGGTCAAAATTACTTCAAAGCAACAAACTACACAAGCAATGCTCTATCGATCAATATAGTGATCAAAATCTATCCACACTATCAATTAATCTTGCGCTATATTATCAATTAACAATAGAAAATAATAGTCTTTGCATTCTTCAATAAACTTATGTCAATCAAATCATATTTTGATGCACTAATACATAAATAACTTCACCACTTCAAACAAAACATTTGAATCACATTGCACTATATCGATTCATCTAAAGTGCAAGCTTTTGGCTTTCACACATTATGACAATCGATAATTTTAATCCATTGCACTATATTGATTTATCTAAAGTGCAAGCTTAAAGCTTTTACACATTGCGATAATCGATAATATTGAATAAATCTTGCAATTGATTCTCATTGAAAATGAGGATTAACTGCAATCTTTGACGATTGTCATATCTATCTGAAGTGCGAACATGACGTTCTCACACTTCACGGTAGATCTTTGAAAGCTTATCTATCTACCTTTGATGCACGTGTACAATCACACAATATGATAGAGGTAGAAATCCAAATAAAGATAATGTAATATCAATGTATCTGGACATGATAGTCCTAAATTTTGATTCCAGTGAGAGCATAGTGTGATGGCTCTACACAGGACAAGAAAATTTCTATCTATGTTCACTTTGAGGTGAGAAAGTATCTGCACGTCCAAATCGAGAGTACCTAAATAAACCTGACCTCTATTCTATTATATTTTACTGACAGATCACCTCATGTGAGAGTACACTTTGCACACAATGATAATCTCTAAATTTTATCACTAATTCATTTCCACGTGTCAGTAAACTAAGTACGTTGTCGTACTGTGACACGTATATAGTGGGAACGGACATTAAACGATTTATCTTGTGACTTTTTGATGCATAAGTATACTTCCTATAATACTCATATGCATAAATAAAAGCTTTCTACCATACCTTAGTATTACCTTTGAAGTAATATAAATGTACATTACTATTAGAAAGTATTGAAAGAGAAGTATCAATGATTGTGCCTCTTTTTGTATGGGGGAAAAGCATTTGTATATTTCTTCTAATATCTCAGCTATACCCTACCATATATAAATTATTTTCTTCTTTTCACATTTATTTAATAATATAACCCTTCAATAATGCATACCTTCTTGGATACATACAAGAGGGAAGGGCCTACTACAAGACTTTATGAAAAGAAAGATCCAAAGCTTCTTGGACCATCCCAATTTGAAAATCCCAACCTAAGGGCGTGGAGAAAAAGCCAAAACCAAGTCAAGCTCTTTTAGTAGGCCAATTTTTCCTTTTGAAGCATGTCAATCCGAGTTATAGGTCAAAAGTTATAGGGAAAAGAGTGAAAAGTCCTCTCACAACTACACTGCAAGAAGAGATGGTAAACATGTGAATCAAGTGAAAAGAGGTAATCTTGGTCTTTTTCCATAAAATAAGATATTTGGAGGATAAAATACATTGACTATGACTTCTCTTTTGATGTGAATGTGGTTATTTTATTATGAATCAAGAGGATTTGTACTCACAACTAATCCCAATCGCTAGACAAAACATATACATTATAGTAAGCACAAAGCTACACTTCCAAAGAGCAATCCGTAGCTTATTTGGACAACAAAGATTAAATATCATTAACTCGTCCATTAACCCGTTTATCCTACCCATGATACGATATGATCGTAATCTCGATGTTTTCATTTTTGTTGTTTTGACTATCTTTCATGAGTTCTCTCCATCACGTGTGTGTTTGTAAGCAAAAGTGAGCGGCTTCTTTGGCTACATTTCTTCTTTAGCTTGAGAAGCTATGTTATCTACATCTTAGCTCCTTCTCATAAACCTTGAGCTTCCTCACAAACTCTCACAGCAAGAGGCCCGGTGCCTTCCTGGCAAGACCGCCAACTTCTTGACATATTTTCGATGAACTCGACGCGAAATTGCCAGGGTGAGAGTTTGTGCGTAACCATGGGTGATCATGTTGAGCAACAGGGTATGCATTTTGACCTAGCAACAATGCAAATGTTTCAAGAATTTGCAATGTTCATGCAACAACAACATGCTTCTGAAAGAAAGGAGATTTCAGCAACGAAGGCCATACAAGCGGTCGTCAACAAAATGGATCAATTCAATGGCAAAGATATAACCAAGCACTTACGCGAGTAAGTGAAAGAGATGGAGCTGCATCGCGTGTCAGAAGGTGAGATGATTCAAAGCTTTGAGCTAGTTGTTGCTCCAGAAATTAGGGAGCATGTTAGGGCAATTAAAGATGGGCATGGGAGAAATTGGGAAGAACTCAAAGTAGCTTTAAAGGAGGAATATTTCATGGAGGAATCTAAGAGAGTGACCAAAAGGACATTCTTAGAATGGGTAGTCAAGCCAAAGGAAGGACTATCAATAACAGAGCTACTTAGGGAATTTGAGCGGCGCTATACACAACTCATCAGGACAGAAAGGGCAACACTAGATGCAGAGAAGACAGATCTTTTCTTACAATCCGCAAGTAAAGAGTTTCAAGAAAATTTGGAGCTTCTCCTTAAAGATAAAGATGCTGAGCAAGGACTAAAGACCGACTGGAATGAAGTTGAAGGTGCTGTCTCGTTGCTTGCCAAACGACAAAGAAGAAGGGACAAGATGGTAGTAAACACTACAAGTCCTTCAACCTCAACTTCTGACAAAAATCACTACGGTGGTACATCATCTTGCTCAAAAGGCATATCATCATATTGAGGTGGTATGTCAGCATGCTGAGGTACATTTTCCATCTTCACATAGCAAGAGGCACATGTTAGAAACATGAAATGCACATGACCCTAAACCTGTGAAATTGCTAACGGTTTTGCAACTAAACTTGAAATAATAAATTATGGGTGATTTTTGAAAAATACATAAAGGCTTAAATTGAGCAAGTATTGCACACTTCAAACAATGGCAAAAAACTTATGATTTATTGATCATTAAATCATCAATTGGCCATAGACCAGAGTAAGTTACAATATTATAGCCAGCATTGTGGGCTCCATTCATACAAAGTGATAAATCCCATGCCTTTGTCCTATTTAAGGGATTCTTCTCTTTCCCTTGGGCTATATGTTGTAATATATTGCAGAAAAAAGCTTGCTTTTCACATATAAGAGGTTGTGGAATACACAAAAGCAAGCATGTAAGAATCCAACATAAGCTATATACATTAGAGGCTTTATTGAAAGGAGGGGGATTTGTGCTAATATTTTCAGAAGTTCTCATGGATAATACCTTCCTTGATGTGCTCTTTCTTCTGGGCTTAGCTGCATAAGCAAGGCAATATCTCTTTGGTACTTGTGATCGTGCTTGATCCCCAATCAACAATGCTAGCATACACACCCTTGGTGGCAAAGTGTATCATTATCTTACAAGCATGGAGATCATTGTGTAGAAAGTCATGGTTGTGCATAAATTTCAATATCTACAAGAGGGCATTTGTGACTCGTAAGATCTTCTTAATAAAAAGCTCCAAAGATCTAGAGATATATTGGAACTCTCTTATAACTAGTTTTCTCGCATCATGGTTGCATGCTTGTATCCACTATTCTAGGTGACTACCATTCCACATTCTGAAGATTAGCATTGTCTTAAGTCTAGGATGCACAAGGTCTTTTGCAAGGATCATACCATGATGCTGAAATAGTCATGGTTGTTCCCTCTTCTTGTGTCATATGTACAAGATATTTTCCATGTGGCATGATCTTGTAAAACTTGTTCGTATACTCTGCATCCTTAAATTTTGGATGTGTCACTCTGACCTGCTTCACAACAACAAAATGACCTTTGCCAAGTTGGGAAGATTGTAGGTAAAAAATTGAAATTTTGCCAAGCAAGTGAAGGATGGGGGGGGGGGGGGGGGGGGGGGGGGGTATAGGCTTTCATCCAGAGAAATTGCCTCTGTGATAGATGGACATGTATAAGATGTGAATACTCCTACAATTTGGCTATAGATTCAACATGTGGTTCATGAGTAACTGGACCTCCTCTTCAGTCCTTGGACATTTGGAGGAGTCTTCTTGTCTGACTTTTCCCTTCATCTTTGAATGCAACTGTGAAATTAGTTGGATTCAATCTAGAATCCCTGGGACATTCTTGATCTTAGGACATTGGATGATTTTAAATGCCTTGACAATTTGTCCTAAGAGTTGCTTGATTGTTACATGCATGACTCCATTTATCAACATGATCATGTCAAATTGCGTCAAAAAAAATAAAGCTTCAAATTTGGTGAAACAATGTCTCATAAGCTCTGTAGAAAGTCCTCTAACTTTGACGCAAGAGGATTACATGCTCATCTCTGTAACATGATATAGATAGAGTACAAGAGCAACAATAACAACCTTACAATGAGGACGCAACAACTTTGTCTCTACCATGGCTAGAATTCTAAAAAGCATATCAGAGAAGTAAATCTCATTGTTAATGCATGTAAATCTCATAATAACTTTCATGCAAATGTCAAAACATATATGACATCAAAGGAAGACATAAAAAACCTGAATTAATATAAGTAACTCAAAATTAAAAGTTCAAAATACATAACCCTCCCTACAATGCTATGTGAAGGTCTACACAGACAAGGACAAGGTGTATATTTAACCATAGTCCTCCCTACAGTGCGACACGGTGGTCTACATAGCAAGAGATAAGACAAACATGTACGCTTTTGGACTTTGTTGTAAAGCATGTGACCTTGTCCAAAACGATTGATTACAAAATTTAGTCAAAAATAGAAGATGTGCATGAATGATGCACACTTTTTATTTCTCAACGATGTCATATTGAATGGTTTTGGATAAGATTAGTTACTTCATTGTATGCAAGTAAGTGTCACTTCTTAAGCCCTCTTTGTAGTGCAACACAATGGTCTACACAGCCAAAGACAGAGCATTCGTATTTAAGCCCTCCCTACAGTGCAACACAGTGGTTTGCACAATCAGAGAAGGCATTTTGTTATCTAAACTCTATAGTAAAGTTGCTTGTTTAGAAGGAACGACCAAGAATTCAATGAGAAATAGAAAACATACACAATTGGTACATTTTTCATAGTTGAACACACACACACACACACACACACACACACACACACACACACACACACACACACACACACACACACACACACACACACACACACGTACACACACATGCTTAAGGATGCAACTTGCTATGCAAGCATTTAAGCAGATGTGTGTACGTAAAGATGATAGATGTGAAAATAGTGCAATGCTCTTATTTCTTATTGAGTTTGTAATGCTTTATAGTACTAATCTCTACAATGTGGCATGGTGGCCTACACAGCTAGAGATAACGTACTTATTGAATCCTAAACCTTCTCTATAGTGCAACATGATGGTTTGCACAACTAGAGATATGAAATCTAGCCCTCTTTGTACTCTTCCTACAATGTGATTCAATGATCTACACAGTCAAGAACAAAGTCTGTATTTTTCTAACTCTCATGTAGTGTGATGCAAAGGTTTACACAACCAAGAAAAGGTACCTAAGCTAAACCGTCCCTGTAGTGTGACATTTTGGTCTACACAATTACGGATAGGTTGGCAAAAAACCTACAGACTGGCCCCAAAGTGTGAGACCATGCTCTATGACAATAGGGTTGGCAAAAAAAAAGTTAATTATAATTTTTTAATAGAAAAAATGTAATGATCATCGCAAGTAGCTCTCTAAGGGCTCTGACTAGTCAACAAGAGGAGGAATCTAATAGTTTGTTCGAACTGTCAATGCCGGTTTTTTATATATTTCAATGAGTTGATCAAAGTATAGTTCAATCGATATAGTTTGATTAAGATATATTGCATATGGGTAAACATAATACAAGAATACAACATTGAATTGCGTTTTATACATGTAAAAGTCATCATACGAGCGTATAAATGAGACTTAGGCTAATGGCTTAGAAGATAACAACAATGAAGGGAGGTTGAAGAGAAAGCCCAAAAAATGGGCAAGGAAATAGTGCATTTAATGTCATCTAAATTCAAGGAATCACAACCAAGATCAGGTGGATTTGTGTTGGTAGATAAAATATACAAACCCGTCAATGCAGCCTTGGAAGCCTTCCAAGCAGGATGGAAAGCATATCAAACACTGGAAACAAAATGGAAAAACTACCCAACACCTGACATGGAAGTTGCAAAGCTTAAAGCTTATAATAACTCGGTGCATATTATGGAGATAATGCTAGAAACACAAAAACCAAAACTGGAATCCATAAAAAAACTAGCAAGAAATGAAGTGGAATCAAACGCAAAGGAAAGCAGAGACACTAAAGAACCAAGGAATTATTTTGTTAGAAATGACAAACCTGAACTAATAGTTCCAAACAATGAGGCTGGGCGAGATGGAGTCCCCTTAGTGGAAGAAGACTGACCAAATCATATGTGGGAACGAGTTAGAGAGGTGAAAGACAAAAGTCTAGCTCTCAGATCGGCTCCAGTTGTGGAAGTTTGGTTAGACCAACCACCTATGGAGGTGGATGGACAATCCTTGTATGGAGACTAGGGATCAGAGTGATCAACCCATTCAAAGGCGCATACACTCAAGAAATTACCCTCATACTTGGGAGAAAATGAAGAAAAAGCATTGATATGCAAAACCACAAAATTAAATCGGGTAAAATAAACTTTGGAGGTGGAAAAACTTGCAATTTATCACGTTAATCCTACGGGTGATTTTTTGAAGATAAGACCATATTTATGGATAAATCTACAATGCACCCTAGAGAAAATGGGCAAAGAGGATTAACCAAAGAAAATATTGAAGGGTTGCATAAAGAAAAATCTCGGGAAAAATTTGTCAAATCTCTACCAATGAACAAGGTAGGAGATTACTTGTGAGGGAAATGAGGGGAACACAACCCCTCCGATACAATATAATGATGTAACAACCATGGATATTCTAAAAAGCAGGGCAAGCATTTCCAATGTAACAAAAGCAGTCTGGGAAGCCTGGGAAAGACCTGCAACTTGGCAAACATGGATGAAACTGAAATTGGCAGATGGGCGCATTGAAAAGCCCATGGGATTATTAAAAACATGATAGTCAGCTCTTGCAAATTGACTCCTAACACACTTTTTCCATTGTAAATTTTGAAAAAAAAAGAGCGATGAAATCATTTTGGGATGAACTTTTATGAGGAAAATACAACTAATCCAAGACTGGAGAAATGAATATCTCTACTTGAATAAATTCCAACATTACTTACTGGCTAATAAGTTTGTCTTCTTTGTGGAACACCAAACCCTACTTTATTTGGTAGACAAGCCATGCAATACTGGTAGGATTGTAAGATGATTTATTATCCTACTGGAGTTTGATTTGACTAACGAAAATCAAGAAGGGCTCCACTCATCAAGCGGTAGATCACCTCTAAAGAATCACTTCAATGGAACCCTTGAAAGGAGTGGATGATGATTTTCTAGATGCTTATCTATTCTTCATTGAAACGAGTTTGAGATGGTCAAAAGATCTTGTCTCTTTGATGACCATAGCTCAAGGAGATTCACATATCCAAGTTCCAATCACACCATGGTTGATCAAGAAATCTGTTATGTATCAGTTGTTGGATGGGAGGTTATATGAAGAAAACAAGGATGGTATTCTACTTTTGTGCATAAACCTTGAAGGCCAAAGCAGCTACTTGAATCAAGCTCATACCACGGTAGTGGATATCCATTTTGCAAAAGATGAAAATTTTGCAACGACTAACATGGTTAGGTATTTGTTGGCCTACTATGAAAAGAGATGTCCATGTCTATGTGAAAAAATGTTCCAAGTGTAAGGAAAGAGCAGCCATTCCCCACGCAACATTATTACAGATATCGTTACACCTAAGTGGAGTAGATATATCGTAGAGTACTTGATGAATATAAAATTTCTAGAAGACATGAGAAAATGAAGACAAAGAACGATTAAGATCGAAGTAGCTAGTTATTCCATGATCAGTCAACAACTCTATAGATGAGAGAAAGACCAATAGATTTGAATATATGCCAATGAAAATGAATATATTTACATTTTGAAACAAGCACACACAAGGCTAGCAAGGGTCCATTCAAATCTCTCATGAAACTACGGCTAAAACAATATTGATGGCTGGTATATGGTGACCAACTTTGTTTGTTGATGCAAAGGAACTTTTAGACAATCTGAATCTTGTCAGAGAGCAAAATGCCAATTAGAATCGACAACATGTTATTGCAACCCATTAAGAAATTTTGGAGGTCTTTTGGAGGGCCTTCTAAGAGAATGGAACTTTTGGTATTCTCTCTCTAGAAAATAGGTGTGGTAAAAGAAAAGTTGTCATAAAAAACTGTTCAAAAAGTGTACTTCCAAGTCGATTATTTTGACAAATCCATAATGTCCATGATGGTTGAGAGAATGTCTCTTTTCAGTTACATTTAATGCAACTCATCATCTTGGAGGGAGTTTGAATGTTTCTTGCATTGAGTTGTATTGGCCCTCCAGCACTGAGCTACAATGGCTTTCTTGTCTTCCTTGTATTAAGCACCAATGGCCCTATCCTCCATAGACTAAAATCTCCCCACCAAACGTCCTAAATATCATCTACAAATCAACTTGGATCCACAATATGCACCTCTATGTAAGCAAAGAAAAACCAATACACAAGTCACAAAAGTAGGAAAGGAGAGACTCGGAGCGGAGGGAGCACAACATGTATACATTTGGCCAAATGGTTCCCTCTATCCTCTTATCCTAAGAATAATGCCTCTCCTACATTTACAAATCCTACTGGTTTATTGACCTTTGCTGATGGAGAGAATGGGTTGCTTGGATATTGCAAAGCCTTAACTAGCCAAGTTGAAAATCACAAATGCATGCTTCAAAATTAGGCAAAGGAGATTCTACAACTCTTTGATTTTCATTGTATTAATGACCAAAAAACCATATTGCAACACAAAAATAAATTACAGGTCCTACAAGAAAAGGTGCCGAGGTTACACAAGAAAGATACGAGCTTGGGTACGTGTGTTCAAAAGAAGAAGCTGCGGAACCTTGAAACCTTGAAACCTTGAAGGTTGGATCTGGTGGTTTGGTTTCTTTGTAGACATACTAATCAATGTAATGGTATGACTTATTTATGCTTTTTTGTAGACATACTTATGTATTGGTCTGACTTATTTATGCTTTCTTTGTAGACATAGTAATCAATGTATTGCTTTCTTTGTAGAAAATCTATCTATCTAGACAAGGAAAACAATGATCCTACAGCCAATGTAGGTGTTAGGGAATATGATGTAGCTAAGTAGATATTTGAGTAGTTTACTTAATGGAAAGAGATAATTTTTCACACAAGTGAGATTATAGAGTAGAGAGAGAGAGAGAGAGAGAGAGAGAGAGAGAGAGAGAGAGAGAGAGAGAGAGAGAGAGAGAGAGAGAGAGCACGATAAACGTGGTTCACCCAATGTGGGCTATGTCCACAAGAAAGTAGCCAATCAATGGCTTTAGTACTTCAAAACTAGAAGTAGTTTACAAAGGGATTATACCCTTTTGGAGCTCCCGCCTTGCTTCACTCTCACCACCTCATGTCCACCTTGTTGCATCACTTTCACAATGCATCACAATGCTTCACCTCTTCAATCCATTTTTGTGTTGTAGGAAAGGCCTCCTTTTATAGGCCAAAAGAGCTGCCCTCTCTCATGAGAGGTAGCTGTGTGTAGCCGCCCTTGTGTGGACAAGTCCGAGTTGAATTCTCCCATATGCACCATGTGTGGCTGCCCTTGAGAAGACAAGTCAAATTTGAAATTGGCCACCGCCCATTGACTACCGACCAACTGGCCAACCGTTTTTTGACCACTTTTAGGCCACCATCCGCCTATAATATTCTAACGAAAAGGAATATTCCATGGAATTTTGGTTTTCTGGCGAGTGATTTATCTTCACCTATGATGGCTTCTCCCCATAAGGGGGCCTTACAAATGTGCATTTTTAATACAAAAAATTACAAGGGGTAAATCAGGCTCCATACTTAATAGTAGGGAAGCAATTGAAGTCTTTCATAAGTGATAACCTTGCAAAGGGATGTCGTGGACCTATTTATTTCTTAGAATCATTGCCTGCAATAGAGATACAAGGCACACTTGACTCACTTGGTGTGAGCAAGAGTGGGTATTCAACTATTTAACAGTCTATCTCCTCCATATTTGTGAAGAAGGGAATACAATCTAAGTTGCTACCAACAACATCAAGCGTTTGGAGAGAGAGAGATTTCAGGTCAACAACGCACATAATGACTTCCTTGGTTGTCTCTTTCACATTTAGAGTACTTACAAAGGCCAAGGAACAGCTACAACTTATTATGAGCACAAAAATATGTTCATGTACCACATTTGAAGAGATTGGCGGTGTGCTACATTTTGTCTTGAATCTAGATGAGTGTGAGATTCTAAAACTGAAGAAGCTAGAGCGAGTTACAATAACATTGATGAATAGGGAACTTTCAAAATTTCCTACCAACGATCCTTTATACTTCAATGTTCATTCAGAAGCGCACATATGGTGGTTGAGTGCTTTTGAGGTTATTCATTTTTAGAGCTAAATAAAGAGGACCATGACATTTTGTTATGGGTATTCAATCAAGTCCCCATTCTTGACATAATTGACGGACAAATGAATCGAGGAAAGGTGGTGTCTATGGATGGGAGGGGACACTTTCAAGTCCAATAGCATCTTGTAGGTGACCTCAAAAGAGTGAAGTGTATGTATAATTGTGGAATGGGTGAAATGGAAAATTCTCCATGTCTATTTTGCATGGAGTCTGCAAAGGTGATGGACCCAAAGTGGTGGAGGAAGGCTCCTACTCGACACAATGAAGACCCTAACTTCCGCCCAATTCTATCAATTCCACTTGTTAATGTCCACATTTGTACAATGCATGCTCTTTGTAGAATTGTGGAAAATTTAGTATATCTCTACATTGGGTTTGATTGGAATATCAAGAAGTCTAATGAGCACCAAATGGATATCAAGGCCATTAAACTAGTATTGTCAGATATTGGTCTCCATGGGGGCAATACCAAAATCTAGCGGGATGAGAAAAGATCAAGCAAAGAGAAGGATGCCTTCTAAACCATCCATTGGGATTTCAAGGCTCATAGATTTTTATCTAAACCATTGGGCATTAGATGTGAAGCTGACAAAGCGTAGAAGGGTATATCACTCCCCCTACATTAGCAAAGTCGAGTATCTGCAATGGAAAAAACTAAATATGATTGTGAAGGACTAGGAGCTAGCTACTTGCAATGTGAAGGTTGAGGTGTGTCATTCCATAGATGCGCTCTTTTTGATGTGTGACAAAGATGATTGGTAACAAGAGGATGTCAACAATTTTAAAGAGAATCTACAACTTTTGAAGAAATCATTCAAGATAGCATGGATACTTTTTGTGATTACAATTTTCGTCAGTTTCTGTTCTAACCAACCTCTCTTCATCTAGAACACATTATTTTCAACCATTTACCTTACTTCATTCAAAAGTATAGAAACCCAGGCATATGGAGTACCCAAGTCTTAGAAAAGTCTCATTACATGGCAAGGAATGCCTACTTCAAACACACTTAGCATGGTGGCTCTTGAGACAAGGCAAATAGTCTGAAAGAGCTTTTCCAATGGTTCTACCGCAGAATCCTTCATTGCATGAAGCAAAAGAAAGTATTGGCATTCTCAGAAATAACACATGCAATTAAAAAATTACAACAAAGAAAAATTAAACGGTTTGAGGATTTCAACAACTCCAATGCTTGAGAAGGACAAAGAAAATGGAGAGAGACAATGGAATATGTCAACCATAGGTGGAGCAAGAGACAGAGCCTTTGACACAATATGTACTTCAATAAATCATGAGAAAATTAGACAGATCGTAATGTGTTTACCACAAAACATGTACAAATCTACAATCAGCAATGCTTAAGACAATATGTATAAGTCACAAGTTGTGTTTCAACTTTTTGAGATTTTAGATATATTTTCTGGCACATTGCCCTTGTATCTTAACATCACGTGTTTGCCATACTCTAAGAGTCCATTTGCATCTTGTTTTCCTAAGGATAGTGCCAGCGTTGTGTAAGCGTAGTAATATTCGACAGGCCACCAGCATACCCGCGGGACTGTATCCAAAACAGTCCCTTGCATTTTTTGTTTTGACAAGAATGACTTTGTCCATGTTGTTTGGCAGTATCGCTCCATCGAGGATGTGGGATAGTGTCTTCAAGGAAAATGTTGCAAGAGCACCTTCTTGCAATATTCCATTGTGAAATACGAGTATTGGAGCCTCACAGATTTGACTAGATATTGTGAAAGAGCTGCATCTCTTCTACGGCACTCTCGCGTTCGACGACGGAGGAAGGCATCCTTATCAACATTCCAAGACTTTTGTAATGGAAATGGCCTATGAACTTTGAGAGTAGCAAAATTAGGAAATTAGAGAAAGCATTTTTGTGAGATTACTTTGTGAGCATAGAGGGTGGACTTAATTGATGGTAGCAGCATAAACATAGTAGCTAGCTAATTTGGCATGAACAATACTTTTTCAAGAGAGAGAATTTAGAGAACATGACAACAGCTGAGTGTTAACTCTCATGGCTCACGGACACCCTATCACCTACGAGACAGACGTCGTATTATCTATTTGGTAGAGTCAGGTATCGGGCTTGTCTGTCCAATAGGAAAAAGGTAAGAGTGATCGCCGATGAGAGGCGCACTCTAATTGGAACATTCAAGGGATTAGTTGGCTAAGCATGGGCGCCCAAGTGTGAATGGGGCGAGCTCATATAAAAGTCAACTAAACCTAAAATTCACTCATTCATTCATTTGTGCAATTGAAGAGTGCTCTTGCTCCATCTCCATCTTCTTCTTCTTCATCTCCTTGTGTGTGTGTGTGTGTGTGTGTGTGAGAGAGAGAGAGAGAGAGAGAGAGAGAGAGAGAGAGAGAGAGAGAGAGAGAGAGAGAGAGAGAGAGAGAGAGCGATCCAGCATTGCGACGACCACACGGCGGCAGCGAAGCGGTTGAGCACAGAGCAGCGGCGGCTCTTTCTTCTTCGCGGCGAGGAATCCTACATGACAGCAAGCGTAGAGCCGTGAGTGACACACCATCGCCATCTTTGAGCTTACTAGTTTAGGCTAGTTGTGTGCTTGGAGCCATTTGTGGCTTGCACACAGTGTATCGGCAAGTTCCTTGCATTGACACGTGCGACAAACGTGCACTTTTTTGGCACCGTTACCGGGGAATGCAATACACTAAGCTTGAATGGCACTTTGTGCTTCTTTGTGGTGCATTTTGAATTGTAGAAAAGGTAGAGAAGAAAGATGTGTGTGTTGAGAAGAAGGAGATTGTTTTGCTGCTGTGTATTTCTTTGTTAATGAGGTTTTGAAAGGTACTGTGTTTTGTTTTCTCTGTGGTAAGGTGTTAGTATTAAGGTTGTAGATCCATAATGTTAGTTCTGTGTAAAGTACAGTAAGTAGGAAGTAGATCTATTAGAGCTAATGAAGTGTGTTACTGTGTAACAGTAGGTGTATTAGTTGTAAATAGGTAGGTAGAGTGCAGTGTGTGCTCGAGCGCACAGCGCGGCCGCGATGACCTTATCTTTTAAAAAAAATTTAAAAAAATAAAATTTAAAGGTAGGACCGAGATTGGGAATATTTCCAAGACCCAAGCCCAAGCTCACGCTCAGGCTAATGCCTTAGTCACCCTTTAAAATTACATGTTTTAGCCTCACACGTAGCTAAAAATTGACTTTTTTGAGCACCAACGGAGCTTTAGGTGACCGAACATTGTGCTATAAAGAACGCCACGACCCTCTGAGTGATATGCTCGTTTTGAGCTATGTCACGTACTTTAATAAAAAAACATTAAAAAAACGAGTGAAAACGGACGCCTAAAAAAGTAAGCGGTTAACCTTCGAGGTTATTCACCGCTGCTTGTAGGGTGCCAAAGGCACATGCATCTGCGCTCTGGTCTTGTGCTAGAGATGGAGCAACTAGAGCGAATTTCGACTTACACGAGTTCTCAATATCCACCTACCTTAGGTTCCGGGCCCTCGGCGGGGACCCAAGGTAGTACAAACCAAGACCCAAACATAGCGGCTAGTGACTCTTCCTTTGACTACGATGTCATGGAGGGTTTCCCAATGCCTAATCCCAATAGCTCAAGCCAACACATGCATGCCATTGGCCCATGGTCCGAACCGAGTGTGCTTAGCCGCTTGAAGGAAACCTTTAGTAGAGCCACTCACTCCGAACATGGAGCTAATGATGTAAATGAGGGGGGTGGGGAAGTAAATTTTCCATTCATGACCAACGTAGACCCTATGCCCTTAGACAGTGTGCACGTGAATACTTCATTCACTGCACCCCCTGACTCTTCAGAGCTATTCTCCTCTGAGGCTATATTACCTGATGGTAGAAGCCTTGCTGAAGTGCAAGAGGTTGAGCGGTATATCCTTCCAGCGAGGAAAAAGGAAATCGAGAGCTTACTCAAGGCGGAGAAACGAAGAGAGTTAAAATCAAAAGCTCATATGTCAATATCCTTGCTAGGAGATCAATCAAGTTCTCTTGAATTAGCGACCACTAAGGGTCAACCCATAGAGAGCCACATTGCATCTAGTTCAAAGGACACCCCTAGCACCTCAATCCTAGATGGAGCGTTCTTTAATGAGAGCTGGCAGTATGAACTACAAATGGAAACTCTAACTGACCTATATACAGGTCACACCTATCACGTGGGTTGGTTAGATGTCCTACAATCCACAATGGGTGCTACTAGTGTGGAGGATCAACAACAAAGAGTTTGTGAGGTCATGCATAGGGTCATTGAGCTAGAGAGACAGAACAAGGGGATCAACATGCCTTCAACGGGTCTCATGAGATTCTTGGATACAAGGAAGGCTAAACAACCAACCTTATCACAAATGGAGACTCCCTTGGTAATTCCGATGGATCTTCCATATGTGGTTTCGCCAGGGGTCTCAGTGCAATCTGAGCCCACAAGTGATAGCTTTACTTTTCCAAGCCTAGCTCATCTTTCCCTTGATGACACCACGGCTACCATGCCTACCCCAATGATGGGCATGCCAAGAAACACGCCATGGATCTCATTTGTTAGTAAAGCACTGCTACATGGTAGCTCAATGCCTACAATAGTACCTACAAGTGTGTACCAATCGTATGCACCTATGGGTCATCGCACTCATGTAGCCCCTACCCCTCCCATTGTTGCAACAACCTATGCTCCACAACCACAACACCCAAGTTCTTATTTCCATGGGACCATACCGGCTAGCATTAGCATGTCACATTCGACATCTGCTATGCCTAGGGCCACACATATGAACTTTGGGCTGCCACATGGCGCAACACCGTACCAAACGTGGAACCCAAGGGCTTCCTATCGCCAAGCCCAATGCCAATACCTACTCCACATGTAGTCTCTAGAGAACCTCCACCACGGTTCCTGCTCACTTAGGTGACTGGCAACATTTGCTCAAGCTATCGGTCGATCTATTGCTGAGAATATACGTAACACATCTGATAGAGAGCCTAGAAGTAAGGCAGTACAAATAGCCAAGCTCACACAAAAATTTAGTGCAGACGGGGATGTGAGAAAGCATATCGAAGTGTTTGAACAAATATGCGATTCTCTAGGAGAACACAATGACCTGCATAAGAGTAATGCTTAAAGCCTATCCTTAAGTGGAAAGGCAGGGGATTGGTATAGAACCCTAAGGGTGGAAGAAAAAACAAATTACTCTACTCTTAGAAGATTTCTTGAAAGAATACATACGAGAGGGAGTACTTTGGGGTGTAGCCTCTCAGCTCCAGAAAGCCCAACGAGAGGAAGGAGTGTCGGTGAGAGGCTGTATTAGTCGCTTGAAGCATTTGAATTCTTGTTGTAATCCAAATGAGCGCTTCAACAATAAATAATTGCTTGATAGATTCATTAGGGGATTATGACATGAGGATATCTACAATGGCCTAGTCATTAGAGTTATCACCACTTGGGAAGCAGTCACCACCAATGCAATCCAATTGGAGGATAATTTAATGATTCAAGGAGAAAGAGTGTCTGTTGAGCCTAAATCTATTAGCTCGCAAGCATCGGGGCATCAGCCAATGACCCTAAAGCCTATTGCTAAGGAGCCAAAGATATCTAAGATGAATTTAGAAGATCTCACCAAGGCTATTCAAGAGAGTCTTAGAGACAATCGTGCTCCGTAAAACAATCATATGTATCCAATAAGGGAGCAACAATGGTGCTCAGTATGTGATAGCGGGAAAAAGAGCAGTGCAATCGGGTGGCCTCTGTACTCGTGCACACTCCACAAACCACGCCTCATGCAAACAAGCAAAGAACAAAACAAAGGGGGCACCACCCTAAATTAAGAGGTTTAGGGACCTCACACATAGTGCACATAGGAAAGTGAGACTTCTGGCATTATGATGGCATCAAAACATATGGCAAAACACATAGAAACGAAGCTTAGGGACCTTATGTAGCATATATATACACAAGACATCAGCTTAATAATACAACGGCATCTGATCGTACACAACAAGGATATAGAGAAGCAAGCCAAGGATGGCATAATCCCTTGTCAAAAACAATCAACCCAACAAGTAGGTATGATCCTACTAGCAACACATCAATACCTTAGAGAATGATGGCGAGGATGGTGGCCATGGAGCATGGGAGAAGACTCCTTATTTAGGTTTTAGGGCTAGTAATGTAGCATACTAGAGGGAGAGAGAGAGAGAGGGAGAGAGAGTAGAGCTCCATCCATAGCTCCTCGTTGTGAGCAATGTCGTCATAGCTTCGTTGCTTGGTGAAGTGAGTGAAGTGTTGGTTTTGAGTGAGAGAAGGCCTCCTTATATAGGTTTCTGAGAGGGTTTAGGATTAGGGATAAACATGCTTAAATCCGCTGATTGGGGTTACTTTTTGCTTAGGGTGGTCAATAGATTGAGGTCACCTGATATGTCACCATCAAGATATTCTCTAGAGTGATGTGAGAGGGGAGGGTAAATGCTGATTGTTCTGATTGTGACACATGGGGATAAGGCCTTGACCAACATTTAAGAGCAGGTAAGGTGGCTGTTGAAACTGGAGGTTCTGCACATGTCAGGGGGGGACCGCCGGGGGGGGGGGGGGGGTGGCAGCTGGGTCCTCCTGAATATCAAATTCTCAAAAAATCCTCAACCATGGCTTCTTTTGACATGTGTTCTTTGAAAAAATCAGCATGTCTTTTTTCAACTCAAAAGTCTTTATCCCTGTTGACTCACCTTTACCATAAGATTTTCTCCTTTTCTCCTCCTGTAACTGCATTGTTGATGCCCAATCACTGCTTCTAGTAACAGTGAACTGTTACCTACCAAATACTTATGGTGCAGTAAAAAATATTTACCATGGGTAAAAAAGGTTACTGTAGGTAAAAAGTGATTTGTATTTACCATGTAGGTGAAAAATATTTACTGTAGGTAAAAAATATTTGCTGTGGTAAAAAATATTTACTGTCGGTAAAAAAGTGAAAACGGAGTATGCTGTGCTGTGAGTCCACACGAACATCCTTGTGTAAATTTCACTAGAAATTCACACCTAGAATGGGCTATTCTGTAAGATATAGGTTGTAGGCATGCATAAGAGCTCGTTCCCACGTATCTGCTGTCCATGGCACTTTTTACTCTTTGGTGCTTGTGAAGTAGATTTTTCTTCTCTTTCGAGATCCCTTGGACTAGAGTATCCTCATCTCCCCAACAACTGACTGTGCCTTTATTGCATCTTCAGAAGGGGTCCTAAAAACCATGCATCATATAGCCCTCCCCCTTAAGTTAGAGGTATTTGATGCCTCTAGCTGTAGGTTGTGCTACAATAGGGTTCTCTTGAATAGTTACCCACCTGGTACCAATTGAATTTGCCATGTTACTGATTTCTTGGCTGATGCACCCTGTTTAGTCCTTTCTGATGAATAATTGTATCCATCCATGACTAACAACTGGTCTCCTAGACCCTTGAAAGCCATACCCCATCCATTGTCAATATCCGCTTTCACTGGTAGCATTCTCTTTTTTTCTTTTTTTCTTCTCTTTTTTTCCTTTTTTTTGAAACGACTATGTACATGATTGTTACCTTAGTTGGAGCTCAAATATGATGAGCTCTCCTCTGAACCATCCTTATCATTGATTTCACCAGCATATGGCTGTGAAAGACGACATTGGTAGGCCTTCAATCGCCAACCATTTACCGGGGTCTGATGTACCTTACCATCTAGGTCACCTAGTTGGTAACTACCATTTGAGAACCTCTGTATCACTACAAAAGGGCCTTCCCACTTAAGCAAGAACTTACCATCCTTCCTGCGATCAAAGCGATTGTCGTATCTGAGCACTAAAGAACCTTCCTTGATACCTTTCTTGACAAGGTTGCGATTGAACTTCTTTCGTTTCTTCTCTGCCTGGGCTGCATAGTACTTCACTGCCGACTCTCGATCTAGCCCTAACCTCTCCAAATCGATGATTCTTCCTTCCACCTGCTTCTCTTGACTATCCTCTTGATGTGAGGCTCGCTAGCTCCACTTCTATAGGCAATAGTGCCTCTTGCCCGTAAACCAAGTGAAAAGGTGTATACCCCAAGGATGTTTTAAAGGATGTTCTGTAGGCCCAAAGTGTTGCATCTAGGTGTTTGTCCCATGCCTTAGGATGTAAATGCACTTGCTTAGTGATGATTTTACATATAAGACCATTTACCTTTTCCACAAGACCATTGCACTGAGGGTAGTATGGTGTAGAGTGCCTGCGCTTGATTTTTAACTTGCTCATCAATTGCCCGACTAAATCAGCTCGAAATCCCGGTCCCCTATCCGAGAGAATCTCCAAAGGCGTGCCAAAACGGCAACAAAGGCATTCAAAAATGAAATCACTCACGTCCTTGGCTATGATGTGCTTTGTGGGACGAGCTTCTGCCCATCTGGTCATGTACTCCACCCCCATAATGATGTATTCCTTCCCTGATTGAGTGCAAGGTAGTGGCCCTATTGCATCTATCCCCCATTTTTCAAATGGCCCATAGGTTTTGATTGGATGCTGATTTTCATGGGTAAGACGCCTTGGTCCAGCTTTTTGGCAAACCTCACATGTGCGGCACCAATGTTGTACATCTCGATGGAGGCTTGGCCATGTGAACCCTGCTTGTAAAATCTTTCTGCTAGTAATCTCTTGTGCAAAGTGGCCACCACACACACCTTCATGACAACTAAACAAAATATCCTTTATCTCTTGGGATGCAGGAACTCTCCTTAAGACAGCATCTTTCCCGCTACAATACAAGTCCTCATTCACTAAGCTATAGCTGGTAGCCTTTTTTGCCAACCACCTACGTTCACTTTTACTCATACCAGAGGGTGCTTCACAATGCTCAAGAAAGTAAAGTAAATCATGCAGCTCCTCCTTTCCCTGGTATAAAGGACTTTTCACAAGGATAGCACCTACTATGAGAGTTTGTAGTTCTTCACGTGCTAAGGCATCTGCTTCTCGATTTTGATCTCTAGGTACAAAGTGCACTCAAACTTCTTTAAAACCCTTCAACAAGGCCTTTGCTTCCCTCATCTTAACAGACAATTTGTCATTTTTACAGGCCCATACACCAACCATTTGCTTAACAATCAACATGGAGTCACCAAAAACATTTAGCTTTGTGATGCCCTTAGAAAGACAACATTGCAACCCTAAAACAAGGGCATGGTACTCTGCCTCATTGTTAGAATGAACCTCTTTTAGATGAAACCCTTTTGCAAAGATCTTCTCCTTCTCTGGACCTAATATTACTATGCCTGCTGATGCCTTGTCTTTGGTCCTCTTGTAAGCCCCATCAAAATACAGACTGTGTGCTCCCAGTAGAACTTCAGGCTCCGAGATAGGCGGTACCTTACTAGGTGCCTCTTTCTTGGCCTTCTCATAACACCTTTGTGTGAGGACATCTGCCAAACAAGCACGGGTGGAATCCTCTACTTGTAGTGTGTAGTCAAACTCTTGAAGCTGCACCACCCACTTTGCTATTCTTTGAGACAATTCCATGTGTTGTAGGGCATATGGAAAAACCTCCTCAGTTGTGATCACCACAAATTGTCTCGGAAGTAAGTAAGCCCGAAACTTCTCCACTGCAAACTTAAGAGCTAGCACCAATTGCTCAGTTGCGCTGAAACCCTTTTCAGCAGCTGTCATCACTCTACTAGAGAAGTAGACTGGTCTCATGAGAGATGTCTTTAGGTCTTTTTGCATCAAGACAGCTCCTAGAGCTTCTGGACCTACACTAGGATTTACATAGAATAATTCACCCCATGTGGGTTGTAGGACGACAGGCAATGAGCTCAAAATGGTTTTAACTTCTTGAAAGCACCTTTCACCCTCCTCACTCCATGTCAATG
This sequence comes from Adiantum capillus-veneris, assembly GCF_014529385.1. Classification (NCBI taxonomy): domain Eukaryota; kingdom Viridiplantae; phylum Streptophyta; class Polypodiopsida; order Polypodiales; family Pteridaceae; genus Adiantum; species Adiantum capillus-veneris. The sequence continues at coordinate 104,473,700 of NC_140941.1, forward strand.
TAGTGTGTTTAGTGAGCTGTTGCAAAGGATAGATTGCCTGAGAAAGGAGATGTATGAATCGTCCCATGTAGCGAACCTTTTGAATGAAGGAGACTAGTTGCTTCACGTTTGAAGGAGTAGGTAAAGCTAACAATGTCTTTACCTTTTCAGGGTCAGCCTCAATACCATCTTAATACACAACATGGCCTAGTAGAGTGACCTTGCTCTCACCTATGTGGCACTTGTCTTTATTCAATTGCCCACCCAATTGGGCCAGACGGGTGAAACCTTCATCAACCTTGGATAGATGTACTTCCCTAGAGCTGTAAATGCAAAAATCATCAATGAAGACTCGTATGAACTTACCAAAGTAAGGTTGAAACACCAAGTTCATAAACCTCTGGAAAGTAGCTGGGGCATTAGTTAAACCAAAAGGCATAACTCTATAAGCAAAACACCCCCAAGGTGTTATGAAGGTAGTCTTTCTTTGGTCTTCATCTGCAATTCTGATTTGGAAGTAGCCTGAGTACCCATCACACATTGTGTACCTTTCATGACCAGCCACTTCATTTAGTATTTCATCTTGAAAAGGCAAAGGAAAATGGTCCCTTTTTGTGGCTGCGTTTAGAGGCTTGTAATCCACACATACCCTCCACTTCCCATTTTTCTTTGGTGCTACCACAACTGGAGACACCCACTCAGAATCTTCCACTGGGTAGATAAATCCTGCCTTGAGTAATCTTTTTACTTCTTTTAGGAGTGCATCTTGTTGCACTAGCCCTAATCTCCTTAGCCTTTGCACCACTGGTTTGGCACCTTCCTTTAATTGGATATGGTGTTGGGTTACCGTCACTCCTTTAATGTGCTCGTAATCAGTTATAAAGAGGTCAGCATGCTTCTTTAGTACCTGCAAATAGGGTTCTCTCTCTTCTTCTAGTAGGTCCTTAGCTAGCATCTCCTCTAAGCCTGTGGCTTCTTCCTTGTTTAGAGAGTCTTGACCACCTTCTCCTTCTGGGTTTCGCAGTATTATACCCATGACTTCCAAAGAGCTAGCATCCTCCTCAGATGACTCATCCTCAGATGAAGAGCAGCTGCTTGTGCTCCATTCATCCATAGAAGTCTCCATCTCTAGGTCTTGTTGTCTACCCTGCTTCATGTCATACACAATTTTTTGTTGCTTGCCACCTACCTTATGATTTGGTCGCAACTCAAGGGAACCTGTCTCCCAATCTTGCCTAGCTTTCATAGCCATAAGCCAAGGTCTTCCAAGGATTAGCAGATAGCCCTCCCCCTTAGTTGGGATCACATAAGCATCAATTGAGATTGCCACACCAAAAGCTGAAACCTTCACTCCATTAACCTTTCCCACACAAGCCACCCTTACATTATTTGGCATCTTAGCTTGTAAGGAAGTTTGCTCGTTTACTTCCAAACCCAACCTGTGCATTAATTTCTCTGTCATAACACAAATCTCGGCTCCACCATCTACGTACACATTGGAGACTCGCTGACTCTTAATCTCTGCATCAATGACTGGCACGATATCCTTCATGCCTCTTGCACTAATAGACCCAACTGACTTTGCCTTAGCCCTCGTGGTGCTGACCATCTTAGACCAGGTTCTACACATCTTTGGGGAAAGGTGGAGGAGTTGCTGCCATGAAATCTTTGGTCCTTGCTTACTCACATCTGCTACCAGGTCGTAAGGTATGGATCCTACCCCAAGTGGAAAGTCTTCTACTTCTATGTGCCTCCTTGACCTACTCTTCCTTTTCTTGTCTCCTATCACTTGGGAGGAACCCTCATTCCCTTTATCCGGCTCTGAAGCTTCCATTTCATCAGTTCTTTGTCTCCTAACTCTCTTTATTGGCATGGCAACAGCTTCCTCCATTTTTTCTTTCCCTTTATCCTTACCATTGTCAAGACTTATGACAGAGACAGCCCTGTCCTCCCCTCCCGATGGTAGTGGAGGGATCTCTGCTGGTGCTTGTGGTGGTGGAGGAGGGGGTCTCAATATTTGGATTAGTGGAGCCACGTGTGCATTTTTTCCATTTAGTGGCCTAGCTCGAGGAGGAGTGACTTGCTGGCGAGGAGGCCGTCTTTGATTACCATTTCTTTGATAGCGTCGTGGATGGGGGCAATAATACATGCCGTGACCTACCTCTCCACAGTTGTAGCAAATGTACTCACGTGCTTGCCTTTGTCCTTCTTGTCTATTTCGTTCATTTCCTGGCTGGGGAGCCCTTACACCTTGAACCAGATTGATGGACAGGCTCTCTAGTTGATTGGTGATTTGTTGAAGTAATTCTTGTTGAGAGGACTCTTGGTCTGTTGCTCCTGTCCCTGCTACTACCCTTGCCGTAGGTTGAGCTAGCGGTGGAGGCTCCATTCCCCCTTGTAGTTGAGCTTGGAATTTTAACTTCCTATCCTTCTCCCTTGCATAAGTCATAGCTTTATCAAAGGTATCTGGGAATTTACCTTTTACCTTTTCTCGAAGGATGGGGTAAAGCCCTACCAGGAAACAGTCCTTCTTTAGGCATTCTGGCGCTCTTTCTCCTTCACCTAGTGATGCACACCATTTCTCCCACAGGTTGGAAAACTTTCCTTCATAGCTTCTATAGTCATTGGGTGATGTTTGGCGTAGCTCTAAGAGCTGTCTCCATATCTCCTATGGAGGCTCATGGCGGCGAAATTCTTCGATGAAGGCCATCTTTAAGGACTCCCAGTCTCTTCTTTCTTCAGGTGCCAAAGTTTGATACCATAATTTTGCACCTTCCCTCAAGACCAAAGGAAAGGCCCTTAACTTAGTAGCTTCGTCATCCCTTCCCGATACCAGAAAGGCCATTTCCAAATTATCCAAAAAGTCTGGAGCAACCTCCCCAGGCTTACCATAAAAATTAGGGAAGGCCATAAGTGAGAGAGTAAACAATTACACAAACAGCTCCAATTTATTTTAAAATAGAGTATGGTAATTACAACTTAGCTCAAAATAGGATGAAGATCGACACATCAAAGGAATGGTAATAGTCTAGTAAGGGTAGAATGACAGGATGAGGAGAGCGCAAGATTTCCCCAAGTCTCTCGGCTCCAAACAACAGGGCTATTCTTTGCTGATAAAAGATTTTTCTATCAATACAAATATTCACACGGATATGACGCACAAAATGGAAAGGAAACATGCGGGGATCATCATTCTCATTATTGGCATCCATACTTACACACAAGAGCCTAGCTTAGTTGCACCACCTTGGGACCAATGAGCCTGATCAGCCACAGAAGGTCAGCACCTCGGATCACTTCGACTCTTCCTGATGCATTTGTGAAGACGTAAGGCGTGATGGCAACACTTTGTACAATGCTAAGCCTTTTAGCAAGCAACAATTGGATGCTATTACCATAATCAGCATGACGAATGAAAGTGACACCATTAATGTGCAGCACATCATCAACTAAGATAGTTTCCTTAGATTGAGATAACTTCTTGAAAATTAGCAGCAAAGGTAGGGCAGGGAGGCTTTTCACCCGGTCTCCAAAGCACTTTGGACAATATCCAAAGTGATCTTCACGCGGACAGGAGGTTGGCTTGGGATTGGTGGTGTCTGGATTCACAAAGTGCACTGGGAGCACTCGCAGACGGGCGGCAATCTTGTAGGCAAGCCTTTGCCTCTTTGCTTCAGGAGGATTTAGGGGTGAGAGTCGTGGTTGCAAGTTGGAGGTTGAAGTTGGTTGCTCACTAGCCTTTTTCTTGCATGTAGTGGTCATGTAATCCCTTATTGATGAGATTAAGCCAAATGTTACCTTACGCTTGAGCACGCGCTGCGGCCTTGGGCCACTTAGGTGTAGAGGTGATCTTCCTCCTCTTAGTCGGCTCCTCAGGAAAGAGAGGTCTGGTGATGCTTTCTCTTTCCTTAATGTGTGTCACAGTACCTTCGTGTATGTTGATGTAGAATATTTCAAGCTCGTGTGCGTTGGAGGTTTCTGAAGCACTCATAGGTTGAGAGGAGAGGTATATCAAGCTCTTCTTCTTACTCTCCTTCGTTGGCGACGATCACGAACAAGGCATGTAGAAGAACTTACTTCTTGAATTTCAATGACACTGCAACCTGGTAACAAGACCTCGATGAAAGCTTTTAAGGCCTCTAAATCCTCCTCCTCTTCTGTTCTCCAATTTGCAAACTCCTCACGCCATTCGTCCATGTTGTAGATTGCACATCTTCATTGCTTGTGGACTGAAGGTCTGTGTAGCCCTCCTCAGTGGGGGCACCAAAATGATAGCGTGAAAAAGAGCAATGCAATCGGGTGGCCTCTGTACTCGTGCACACTCCACAAACCACGCCTCATGCAAACAAGCAAAGAACAAAACAAAGGGGGCACCACCCTAAATTAAGAGGTTTAGGGACCTCACACATAGTGCACATAGGCAAGTGAGACTTCTGGCATTATGATGGCATCAAAACAAATGGCAAAACACATAGAAACGAAGCTTAGGGACCTTATGTAGCATATATATACACAAGACATCAGCTTAACAATACAACGGCATCTGATCATACACAACAAGGATATAGAGAAGCAAGCCAAGGATGGAATAATCCCTTGTCAAAAACAATCAACCCAGCAAGTAGGTATGATCCTACTAGCAACACATCAATGCCTCAGAGAATGATGGCGAGGATGGTGGCCATGGAGCATGGGAGAAGACTCCTTATTTAGGTTTTAGGGCTAGTAATGTAGCATACTAGAGGGAGAGAGAGAGAGAGGGAGAGAGAGTAGAGCTCCATCCATAGCTCCTCGTTGTGAGCAATGTCGTCATAGCTTCGTTGCTTGGTGAAGTGAGTGAAGTGTTGGTTTTGAGTGAGAGAAGGCCTCCTTATATAGGTTTCTGAGAGGGTTTAGGATTAGGGATAAACATGCTTAAATCCGTTGATTGGGGTTACTTTTTGCTTAGGGTGGTCAACAGATTGAGGTCACCTGATATGTCACCATCAAGATATTCTCTAGAGTGATGTGAGAGGGGAGGGTAAATGCTGATTGTTCTGATTGTGACACATGGGGATAAGGCCTTGACCAGCATTTAAGAGCAGGTAAGGTGGCTGTTGAAACTGGAGGTTCTGCACATGTCAGGGGGGGACCTGCGGGGGGGGGGGGGGGGGGGGGGGGGGGTGGCAGCTGGGTCCTCCTGAATATCAAATTCTCAAAAAATCCTCAACCATGGCTTCTTTTGACATGTGTTCTTTGAAAAAATCAGCATGTCTCTTTTCAACTCAAAAGTCTTTATCCTTGTTGACTCACCTTTACCATAAGATTTTCTCCTTTTCTCCTCCTGTAACTGCATTGTTGATGCCCAATCACTGCTTCTAGTAACAGTGAACTGTTACCTACCAAATACTTATGGTGCAGTAAAAAATATTTACCATGGGTAAAAAAAGTTACTGTACGTAAAAAATGATTTGTATTTACCATGTAGGTGAAAAATATTTACTATGGTAAAAAATATTTACTGTCGGTAAAAAAGTGAAAACGGAGTATGCTCTGCTGTGAGTCCACACGAACATCCTCGTGTAAATTTCACTAGAAATTCACACCTAGAATGGGCTATTCTGTAAGATATAGGTTGTAGGCATGCATAAGAGCTCGTTCCCACGTATCTTCTGTCCATGGCACTTTTTACTCTTTGGTGCTTGTGAAGTAGATTTTTCTTCTCTTTCGAGATCCCTTGGACTAGAGTATCCTCATCTCCCCAACAACTGACTGTGCCTTTATTGCATCTTCAGAAGGGGTCCTAAAAACCATGCATCAGTATGCTATGGACCGCATAGTACCAGTGAATGCCCTACTTTTAGAGTAAAATTCAATGGGAACTGCAATGCCTGTGGGAGGTATGGTGATCAAGCTAAGGACTGCATAGTATTTAAGGGCACGATGGCCAATAGACCACCCTTAGCATGGACAAACACACCTCGAGTGCCTGCATTGATGCTGGCCCCACCTCTTGAACAAGCAGCACAACACATGGTCCCTAGGGCACAAAATGTTGTTCAAACAACACCCTTACCACCTCCAGTGCTAGGACCGCAACCACCACATCTAAGAATCACTTCTGTGAATCAAGTGGGTTGTGAGTCATCTATTGCTTGTTTGGAAAGCTGTGAGGAAGATATAGACCCTAATATTGCCTATGGGATGGATGCGCTTGAAGAAAGTCCACAATACTACATGGAGGACTATTGGGGACAAGTCAAACCTGTCTATCTAGTAGCTGCTTGCGGTAAGAGTCCAAAATATCAATTACACTGCTAAGAGACCACCTCTTCAATGCTATGAGTGTGGAGGTCCACATCATGTAGCCGAGTGTCCTATTAGGCTACAAAAGAACGCCACACTAATGCAAACCAATCAAGCGAGCACGTCTACAATGCCGATACTCATGTGTAATCGATGTGGCATAGATCATTTGATTGCCCAATGTCCAAATAATCCAAATGCACCGAAGATCACACCATTAAACTTGATTGAGGTTACCAATGAGCCATCACAAAGTACACTTGTGGTACCAGTAAACGTACTCACACGATCGATGCTCCAAAAACAAAATTATATTCTTGAGGAAAGAGACACGGCATCAATTGCCCAATCTCAGAAAAAGAAGAAAACATGAAGGAAGAGATCGCAAAAAGCAGTGAAGTCAGACCCCAGTTCAAAGACCAACATAGGGACTGGTGACGACCCCGTATATATGAACGACGCTGAAGAGGATTCTGATTCAGGTGAAACCATGGAGACCAAAACGACCACTAAGATAGAAACCAACAAGGAAGATCTTCAGGAATCACAATGTCCAAGATCCAAGAAGAAGATAGGAACTTATCCAAACCCTACAGAGGAGATCAAGCGAGTCAAGCAATTAAGGAGTGTTGTAGAAGATACCCAAAGGGATCTAGAACCAGCACCTAGGTAGATCCATTATAGACACCGTGTTCCTTACGCAACAACAACCTCACCAAGTCCATAGACCCTTAGCCATACCTAGTGTCATCCAGGAAGAAAGTGACTTAAAGTCATGGGAAAGTGAGCGTACTCACTTCTTGATGGAAAGAATGTTACAGAGGGACTACATGATCCTATCGAAGAAATGGAGATCCCATCTTCCCCACATCAAGGGATGAAGCCCAAAAGGTGCCGTTAAACATTGCCAAATTGATGGATTTCATGTCTTCAGAAGTTAGAACCACCATCATGTCCAAACTATATAAAGACCCTCAGCTAGTCTCAGCTCTTCAAGCCTTCCTCAATGGAGAACTGAAGTTTGGGCTACCACAATTGCATAGATGGATGGAGCTGGGGAGATGCCAATAGAGGAGGAACACTTAGATCCACAGCCCAACCTAGATGAGAACCTTGTTATAGAAATACTTGTTAACAAGTTGGGACAATATTTTGAGGGTGATGAATCCAATGCGACCATACCAATTAATACTAAGGGATTAATTGTGAAGGGAATCCTGGATGGTGGCACTGGGGTTAGCATTGTGACTAAAAATTTCTGGGAAACTATGGGAAGACCTCACCTGGCGAGCACAACCATAGTAGTGAAGATGGCCAATGGGTCTATTGTTAAGCCTATTGGGATGCTAGAAGACCTCAAGATCAAGGTCTTTGGACATAAAATAAGAGTTACCTTCATTGTTATGGATTCCTCCAAGCACACTATGACATCGGAGATGATCTTAGGACGTCCTTTCATGAGGGAAGAAAAAATGGTGCATGACTGGTCTAAAAACCATGTCTACTTGCAGTTCCAAGATTCTGTCATTCGAGTGGATCTTGTAACTGGTTGAGCACATCCTCTAGGAAACAGGTTTATAATTGATCATAGATCTGACACCACAGTTCATTCGTCCCCAATGCACTATTGTACACGTGTAAAGTGGACACCGATGTTGGGGAAGATTCTCCTTATATGGATGTACTACCTGGGATGACTGAATCAGACAATGTGGATTGGGTCCACCTAGCAGCAACCATAGACACTTGGGGAAATAGGGGGACGACCTGGGTAACACCTAAGGGGGATGAAATGCTCGTACCCTTAAATATGCTACAAGCAATGCATATAGCTTCTGATAAGACTCATCCTAATATAACAAAGAAAAGATACAAGGGGGTCCCTAAAACTTCTTTAGCGACCATGGTTGATGCTAAAAAGCAGAAGCCTTGTAAAAAACGTCCCACTTGCTCCAAGAAATGTAAGGAAACATTGTTTTGAATTCCTAAACGACTAATGGAAGCCCAAGGCTACTATCAAGAAAAAGTATCAAATCTGGGTGTTGCCAAAACGTAAATTGTGCTCTTACTTGTCACCGGGCCCATGTGAGTTCAATCCTGTGGCTTTAAAAGAAAAATGAAGATCGCGGAAAGGAAAAAATCACAAAATGCTACACACCCGGTCCAGAGCTAGTTTGGGTACCAAAGAAAGAACGATTTGTTCCACCTAGCTCAGGAACAGGGAAATCAAATGAAGCTTCTTGCTCTTTGTGTAGTTCCTATATGGAAATAGAAGCTTCGACACAACCTCCACCTACCATTGTAGATATCCTTACAAGCAAGAAAGAGTTTGCACCTCCCGTTGTAAGTTCACCACCTACAACAATGTTGCAAATAAAATCATAGGAGAGTACCTTACCACCCTTGCAACTAGATGAAACGCATAGGGAGGTCGAGAACTATTGGTTAAAGCCTTCACCCATAACAACTTGGAACAATTGGTTTCAAAAGATGATGACATCATTCCAAAAGGTATGATCTACCCAAGGAAGGGGGGAGTGTTCTCTGACATCCATCATTCGCTTGTTTCCCTCTCAACCTTCCTCCCTGACCTCTCAATCTCCCAATCTTAGGAAATGTATATATAAAGCCTTATACTCACAAAAAACAAAAATAATAAAGAGCAAGAGCAATTAGCAAATGAGTATGCACAATAAAAGTCAAAACATTGACCAAGACCTACACATTCACATCCGGTACACTGAAACAGAAACCTATGTCATAAAAAACCTTTGATCCTCATCACTCGAGTGATGGAGGGTAGACAGGATTAGTATGATAGGAGTGTTTTTGTTTTAGAGTTTAGTGATTAGCAAAGTTCTTTCTTGCCACAGATGTGTCTCCTAGAGGTATTCTTTGTGTTTCCTTGTGTGTACAGGAACGTGTTGCTGTGGTTAGGATTTGACCCTTCAAGGAATCTTTCTCTCATTCACTTTTCAAATCAAGCGCGATCATCAACACAAATAGGTGTTTCTTGTCCATTAGCATTGCCCCTTATCTTTTTGCATCCATGTTTGTCTACTTTAATTGTGATTGGTAGCATAATACTATCCAGCACAATTGCTTAGTATCAAACATTAAATTCAATGTAGTTTTTTTTCATAATCACTTGTCTAGGTGTAAAAATCAAGCAGTCCGACTAAGCTAGTTTGACCAAGCTAGGTGTTAGAGATCTTCTCTTAATACCATGGGGAATGCCTTCCTAATAATCTATGGTTACTTAGGTTCTTAATTTAATTTAGGTAGCATTGTGTGCAATGTACTAGGGATTTCTAGTGGGCTTAGTCCCTATTGACCTTTAGCTTAAGTATCATAAAGGGAGTTTACTAGTGCCTGGGGAGGGTAAGAGTGTTATATGACCCCCCAGAGTTACAAAATTAAAATGCTAAAAATGAACAAACAAAAAAATCAAAGTGCCACAATGTAAAATCTTAAGCTGGAAGAGAAACCTCAGTTTGATTTGGTACTCCAGTCACATGTATCACCTATGGTACTAGAGCCCTAGAGGTTCCCAATGTGGGCGCTTTTCCTTGAAAAGCAAAAAACCCAAGGCATACAAAATAAGCACGCACATCAAAATTGAATCACTGTGAAAAGACTTTGGGGGGTCAAAGAAAAGGAAATAAGTGAAGTGATGATTTTATGAGCAATTCCTTTTATCGTAGCTTAACTACAAGGTCTTCTAGGTATAGCCTCTAGTCAGCCCTCGGACATGAAATACTTGGCTCTCGCGATTAAACAACTTAATTGACCAGAGAAAGTTGAGAAGCTTTCCCATGGTATTAATAGTCGATCTTTAGTGCCTTTCGAGTGTTAAATTAGCGACCCCAAACTTGTTTAATTTTTTATTTTACAATTGTTTATGCGTTTGATTATATGGAAATTTAATGTTTATTGCTGACAAATGGTTTAAAATTCTATTACCAATCAAATTTTCTGCGTACAACTGCATATGCTTTTTAATTGTACATGAGAATGCAATTATTGTGCCAACGTTGTTTCATTTTTAAGTGACTGAAGAAGGTGAAGGACATTCATCTCAAATGCTCTTCCACCTCGACGAACGAGCTTCAACTCAATAGATTCCGAGGATGAAATCTACATCAGGAAGGGGGGCATGTTAACCCTCACAGCTCACGGACACCCTATCACCTATGACAGACGCCGTATTATCTATTTGGTAGAGTTAGGTACTGGGCTTGTTGTTCCAACATGAAAAGGGTAAGAGTGATCGCCGATGAGAGGCGCACTCTAACTGGAACATTCAAGGGGTTGGCTAATCATGGGCGCCCAAGTGTGAATGGGGCGAGCTCATATAAAAGTCAACTAAACCTAAAATTCACTCATTCTTTCATTTGTGCAATTGAAGAGTGCTCTTGCTCCATCTCCATCTTCTTCTTCTTCATCTCCTTGTGTGTGTGTGTGTGTGTGTGTGTGTGTGTGTGTGTGTGTGTGTGTGTGTGTGTATGTGTGTGTGAGAGAGAGAGAGTGTGCGATTGAGCATTGCGATGACGGCACGACAGCGGGGCGAAGCGGTTGAGCGCGGCGCAGCGGTGGCTGCTTCTTCTTCGCGGCAAGGAATCCTCCACGACAGCAAGCGTAGAGCGGTGAGTGACACACCATCGCCATCTTTGAGCCTACTAGTTTAGGCTAGTTGCGTGCTTGGAGCCATTTGTGGATCGCACACAGTGTATCGGCAAGTTCCTTGCATTGACACGTGCGACAAATGCGCACATTGAGGACTGGATTCATGTGGAGCCGGCGGTCCTCCCTCCAATAGGCATTTCTATTAAACATTCTCCCATCAAGAGAGACTTGGTACAATACAATCTTTGTGTTCCTTGTGACCTAGGTGATGCAATGAAGATGGAAAGATTCGTGCATCACGAGCATAACAAAAAATTTGTAAAAAGAATTAACTATCCCAAGCCTCAATCTCAAGGCCTCAAACACCTTCGAAGGTGGAGAGAGCTAGCAAGGAATGAGGGTAGGGAAGAGGAAGAAGAAACATTCCATAGGAGAAAGAAGTAGTTCCTCACTTATCATCACTCTTCTTGCTAACATACATAATAGCATAGTAATGAAAATGGAGAAGATGGCAAGCTTAAACATTGAAGCATGGTTCTTGGTTGGATTTGCATTCCATAGCCAAGAGTGTTGGTGTAGGCTCTCAACTTCCCTACTAGCTTGGAGAAGGAGATGGAGCTCTTTCACTTTGCACTTTAGATAATCCGAGTGTGTGTGAGTGTGTGTGGGAGAGTATACCCCCCAAGCTAGCCCCCTTCTTGCTTTGGTCGACCCCCTCTTCTAGCTTATGAAAGTAGCTTATTGGACCCCTGCAAGCCTGGCCAATCACATCCAAAATGCATAACAATCAACTAGGGTAGCCTTGGGACAAGTGTCCCCCTTTCCCCTTTGAGAGAGAGGACTTGATAAATGCAAAAACAATTAATCAAATTAACTAAATTATCATTCGATCCCTTGGGAGGTCAACCAATAGGCTTTAGGCACACCATGAGGGCAACATGGGTAGGGGCTTGACATGTGTCCTTGCTACCTCTTGAGGCTTGGGCTTTCCTTGTGTGTGTGTGTGTGTGTTCTTTTTCATCCCCCTAGCTCTAGGGATCACCCCCTCTTGGGTAGGGATTGGATTTGATTGTTTGAACACCTTACCCTCAAACACCTTAGTCAACAAGCATTACAAAGCACCTCAAGCTTGGGTAGCGTTCCCACAAGCACCTCAAGCTCCCTAGTCGGCAAGCATGACAAGCACCTCAAGCACCTTAGTCATCAAGCACAAAAAGCACCTCAAGCACCTTAGTCAGAAAGCACGACAAGCACCTCAAGCTTGGGCCGTGTTCCCACCTCAAGCTTAGCCCTAGCTTGCCTTAGGTCAATGGACTTTTTACACTAACCTTTGGAGGTCTTTAATGAAGCTAACCCCAAGGTCTATTAAGCTCAATTGGCTAGCCTTGCTCTTTGACATAACATCTCTTATTTAGACCTCTTTACCATTGGCCCCATGTTGAGATAGGTCTATAAGTACATATTTGTATTCTAACCCTCGTTCCTGTTTATTTTCACACATTAAATGATCAGTTTAATATCAAAAAATCATTTGGGTTGGTTAGATATTAGACTTTATGACATCACCTCTCTCTTGAAATCATAGTCGTCCTCGAGTATGAGGTAGAAGAGATAAAGCCTTAGTCATTAGTCAATGTTGCTTAGCGGGTAGAGGATCCATTTTTACCCTACGACATCTTTCCAAGATGGATGACTAATCCATTTGGTGCTTGGGAGACATAGCTGCCGCAAGCATGTTTGCTCTTTAGTCCATTTCATTCTCCCAAGTAGAGTGACAAGTTCTACTTGGTGTTTGAGAGACTTCGTCATCACAAACATGATTCTAAGCATGCATACTATTTAAATTTGTGCACAATAAAAAGAGAGCTAGTCTTATAAGACAAAAACATTGGTCAGTCAAAAGAAATTTGTACATTTTCTTACTCTAATGTAGCATTGTAAGCATTGACAAGGTTCATACTATCCTTAGCTGTATTCCTTGCATCCATCTAGCATCTTCAAAAGGATAATCTTTTAATTTAATAATATACTGTTGAATAATCTTACCATGTCGTAGTACCCTCTCTTCATGCCAAAGGATAGCTTCGGGTTGTAGTACCTCTTCTTGGTCTTCAATTTTGGGAGGTTCTTCAATAATTGGTTCACTTGGTGGCTCTCCTTTGTAGGGCTTCAGTAGGCTCCCATGAAAAGATTGTGTATGAGCCAATGGTTGGGCAACTTGAGTTGATAAGCCATCTCATTGATTGTCTTCAAGATTTGAAAAGGACCATACTATCTTTTTGCTAATTTAGCATACTACTTTTGATGGCCCGTAGGATTTTTTCTTGTTGTTTGCCTCAACCGAGCCTTGGAAAACATAACACTAGTCTGGTAACCTAACAAGACATAAAAGTATCCTTTCAGGATTTGGAAAAAATTTCCAAAATCATAGTAGATCCACTCATTTTCAATAATCCTTTCACGAGCTTATAGTTCAAGGACTACTACATATGACAAAAATGAGAAACTTGTAAAATTTCTCATGTCTTGGTCACAACAAGCCTCCAAAGTTGACGGACCAGTGTATTTTTCCCAAAACAACCATTTCTTATGGTTGATTGCATATAAATAAGAGTGGAGATTTTTGTAGGACATGAGATAAAATGCCCCATTAACTTCAATGGGTTGTGATCAAAATATATGGTTTCTTTTGCCTCACTAATTTTTTTGGGGCAAAAAAAAAAGGTAACAAAAAGTTGCATTTTTGCCATTCTACTGACCTGTCATCAAAGATTCTATAGTCACGCTCAATACTTATACTATTTACATGTTTTCTTAGTTCCCTGGGTATTTGGATTCAAAAGGAGCCATGGAGCATGTCAAAAGAATAATGGATCTCTTACTAAGTGGAACCTTGGGGACAATGATGAAGTGCTAAATACAACAAACATGACAAATTTGGGTTTAACATTATGACCTCTAGAATCCCATAGAAACTACTCAATGTCTAGCCAAATTTTAGTTTATGATTAGATATGGTTACTACCTAAAAAATACACAAAATTGGCCTAAGAAACTAGCAATATTGAGAAGTTATACTTGCTACACTACAATGTCTCGTATTCTTCATCGATCAGAAAACTCAACCATCATCATATACTATGCTATATAGCGTATTAGGTCTCCAAAACCTCAAGGAAGATTAGATTTATGTTATACATTCCACTTACACAATCAAAATTGCATTTGGATATCAAGAAGCCACCAAAAAAAGTCTTAAAAGTGCAATTTTGGCCAAAAAACAGGATTATGCAATTCTTGTAAGTTGGTCTTAACTTTCAATCTTAACACTTAGTTCTCCCTAGAAGCATAAAAACATGTTGATAACTATGAAGTCTTATTCCTTTAGCAATCTAAACCTCACAAACATGAAGTTTAGAGTGGTATAGTTGAAAAAATTCGAGAAAAAGCCAAAAACAAGACCCGTTTTTCACACAGTTTAGGTTCAAATATGTTGTGCAAGATTAAGGTTAATGGTGAGATCGATATTCCAAAAAAACTGTCAAGGTTTTCTAGATCATAAGGGAACTTTGTGGATATATAGCATCTAGAAATTCATCTTCATACTCTTCAAATAATTCAAGCAAAATGGTCACCTAATAAGACACAAAAGTGTCCAAGGACATAAAAGTGTCTTGTTACCATTCTTGTGTTAAGCAAGACCCAATCATTTTATTTAAATGTTAAGGCCCTTCTGTGCTTGTCAGCAATAGCTTTTTGCCTTTGTTGAGAGATGGATATAGCCTCCTTAATCTTTTGCAAATATTCTTGTAGGTCAGGGCTATACTCATCGACAAAAGATCTTCCCATGTACTTTGAGTAGCAAGGGACTTTTAGGTATTTTCTCAATGATTTTGAAAAGTTATTTTCCCATAGAAGTATGGATAGCATTATTGTATGCATACTCTACAAGAAGTAAGTACTTTTTCCATTGTGATTGTTGATCTACTTTGGTAACATAAGTATTTAGTAGATCGATTATTGTAAGATTGGCTATTTGACTTTGGCCATCTGTTTGTGGTGATAGGCCGAAGAGAAATTCAATCTTGTTCCTAGATTTTCAAAGAGACCTTTCCAAAAATTATTGGTCATTCTAAGATCTCTATCTGACACGATGGATGTTGGCAATCCATGGTGTTCGAAAATCTGTGATATTAAGAGAGTTTCCATTTGGTGTGCCTTACTGAGTCTTTTTGATTTGATAGGAATAAAGTATGCTTGCTTGCTAAACTTGTCGACTATTGTCCATATTCTCGTATTCCCATGGATAGACTTGGGTAATCCAAAGATAAAATCCATGGATATACTTTCCCATGGTGAATTTGGGATAGGCAATGGCTGGAGTAATCAAGGTTGCTTCCCTCTATCATACTTGGTCTTTTGGCATACCACACATTTTGAAACATTCTCTTGTATGTCCACTTTCATGGTAAGCCAATAGAAATATGTCTCTACTCCTTAGAGAGTATGTTGAATGCCTCTATGCCCCGCATAGGGAGGAGCATGAGATTCATACATATCTTTCTCACGAAGGGAGTGGGTAACACATATCCATGGAGAAGATAACCATACTGCAAGGTGACTGGTTCCTCTTTATTCCCTCAAGCAAGGGCTAACATTATGTCTCTAAAGTTAGGGTCAGTAGCATACTCATCTATCACATAGAAGATAGATCATTGTGAGTGGCTATAGACACCGCATTAACTTTTGGTCTTCGTGAAAGTGCATCGGCCACTTGATTGTACTTACCAACATTGTGAGCAATATGAAAATTAAATTGCAAAAGAAAATTTGTCCACCTCATTTGTGTCATGAAGTACTTGAGACTTTGATGGTCTATTTGTAAAATGAATGGAATCCCCAATAGATAGCGCTTCCATGTGTCTAGGGCATGTAGAACATCTAAAATCTCTTTCTCATAAATGCCTAAGACCCGTTCATCTGTATTGAGGCTTCGACTCTCATATGCTATGACATGCCTTTCTTGAAGTAAGACTGCTCCAAGGCAATCACCACAAGCATCACGTTGGACCTCAAATGCTTTGAGAGATGTGGAAGCATGAGGACTAGTTGGGAGGTAAGCTTCTCTTTGAGTTTGTCAAAAGCATTTTGATTCTTAGCAGTCCATGAATACTTAACATTATTCTTTGTTAAGTCATGTAATGGTCCTGCTATTTGAGAAAAATTTTCTATGAATCATCTATAGTATGCACACATACCAATAAAGCTTCTTAGCTCTCATGTAGATTCCTTGGATTAGGCCATGCTTTTATTACCTCTAGCTTCGATGGATCCATATGGATACAATCTTGAAAGATAATGTGACCTAAGTATTGAATCTCTTGAAGGAAAAATTTACTTTTCTTTTGATTGAGAAAAGGCTTGTTCTTTCTTAATGCTTGAAAAATCACTTGAAGATGTTGCTTGCGTTCCACCAATGACTTGGAGTAGATAATGATATCATCAACACTCTAGTGAATTTGCACTAGGGTCTAAATATTTTCTCCATTAGATGATTGAACATGGCTGGTGCATTTCTCAAGCCAAAAGGCATGACTAGATATTCATAAAGACCAAACGTTGTACGAAACACGGTCTTTAGGATATCTTCATCCACTATCCTTATTTGATGATGGCCACTTTTAAGGTCAATCCTACTAAAGTAGGTAGCCTTGTAGCTTATCAAATTTACACGAGGCACGGGAAATCTATTTTTTATAGTGATATGGCTTAGTGCCCAATAGTCCACACACGTACGGCATGTACCATCTTTCTTTTGCACTAAAAGGATTGGATAACAAAAGGGAGAGGAGCTAGGCCTCACCATCCCTTTGTGTACAAATTCTTTTACTTGCCTCATGATCTCCTCTTGTTGAGCTTAGTAAATTCACTAAGGAGGCTTGTTAGGCAGTGAGCTTCCCGGTAGGAGCTCAATTTGATGGTCATCATCCCCTCGTTTTGGAGGTAAGTCCATAGGGATATCATCTATGAACACACCTTGGAATCCTTTTAAAAAATTAGACAAGTCTAACTCTTCTTAATTCTTACCATTTACATTTGATGAAACATTAGGACTTTTTAGGGACTCTTTGACAAAAATGATGTACGCAAAAACTAATCTCTTCATTGATTTATCAAAAGCAAGAGGATTTACAAGTGGTATAGTACGACCAGAATCAGTAGCATCTATATACATGTTCTTTCCCGTGTAGGAGAAGTAGATTCTCCTTTTAGGGAACTTCATGTTGGCAGCCATGCGGTTGAACCATGGTGCCCCTAGGATAGCATCCTCATGTTGGAGAGGAGAGATGAAAATGTCTTCTTTGTGGACATAGATTTGGACATGAAGACTCAACTTCCCAATCAAGGGAGTAAGGGAGGCTTGTTGTCCCTTGAAAGCCGTATCGGTAGTTACAGTATCTCCCATCTTGAAATCTTGAATGCTCAACTTGGTAGCCAACTCCGTTGGCCACCATTGATATGAAGTTGTGAGTAGGGCCAGGGTCAAACAAGATGAAGGCATCATGATCCCTTACCTTTCCCCAAGCATAGGAGAGAGGTGGTCCTTTGCAATGAGCATCCAGCTTCGATGGTGGAAGCTCTAGGAGTCTCATTGTGCAGGCATTTCTCTTGGGGCAAGAACGATAGCCCACACACTTAAAACATTTATGGTCCTTGCAAAAAGCTTTAAGCTCTTCAGGAGAGAACTTGTTTTTACCTTTGTAAACTCCCTTCTCCTTGGACCTATTGTTGTTGTTGTTGGAATTTCCTTGTTGTTGTTGTTGTTGAACTCGTCATTCTTTTGTAGTTCGTCAAAAAATAGTGAATCAAAATTTCTTTTAAAGAAAAAAAAACTTTAAGCTCACACACTACCTTGCGTGCAAGGGGCTACTCCCTCAAGCCCTCGACCATCCACTCTTCTCTCATTGCCTCCTCCCGGCTCTCCATCTAAAGCTTGAGTGATAAAAAGGAAGAAGAGAGAGAGAGAGAGAGAGAGAGAGAGAGAGAGAGAGAGAGAGAGCAAAAAATCGTTTCTCGGCTCCAAAATCGACATCCCATCTCCGCCTCCGGAATCTCCGATATCAAGTCCGATTTCTGCGACCCCGACATCAACATCGACCGAGTTTCTTGGCATCGAGCCTACTTACTCTCGGCTTTATGACATTGAATTTATTTGCTCTCAATTTTCAAAATCAACACCACTTTGAGAGAGAGAGAGAGAGATAGAGAGAGAGAGAGAGAGAGAGAGAGAGAGGGAGAGAGAGAGAGAGAGAGAGAGAGAGAGAGAGAGAGAGAGAGAGAGAGAGAGAGAGAGAGAGAGAGAGAGAGAGCGTGGATGTCTATTCGGCTAGCCACTCCCGTCCGTTGGCAGGACACAACTTTGACATTGGCAGTTAGAGCCGTTTTGACATCGACTCTCACGTTTTGGCACCACCACAACATCCTTAGACATTGCGGCGACTTTTTCCCGCGGAAGACTTTTTCCCGCGATCGACAGCTGTGCTTGTCCACGCACAGGTGAAGTACCTCTACCACTAGGAGTGACACCCGGCATCGGCATCAAGCGCACCGATTGCATTGTATGGCATGGTTTTTGGCTACGACACCTTTGGTGGCTATTGGACTAGCACATTTTTGGGCGGTAGCAGAAATCAGCACATAGCGACACCATTATGCAGGTTACAGGTCACAGGTGGTTTTTCAGCCTGTTCACACACGGATTCTCTAGATCACCAGACACAACGCTTTCACAAGCAATTTGGCAATCATTTTGACAACAGATTCTCTGCGGACAGATTGACAAATGCATTCTGTTGTGAGCACACCTATTGCTACTGAGCTCTTTTGAGAGAAAATATCCTTGCAAGGATCACTTTTACTGCATGAAGCAGTTCTTGGTGCCCGTTTGAGCAGTTTTACTCATGTATGTTGAGTTGCGGACACCTCTCAATGTACTACGTGTGGAGCCATTTTTGGCTATTTTGGCAGTTTTTTCGGGCCGTCTCTGAGCCTTGGACTAGAAGAGCCCTTTCTGAGACCGTGGCTAGTCCATTTGTGTCTGCATTAGCCTTTAGAGGGTCAATAGCGTGAGGTTTTCTTTGAGCTATGGTGTGCTCGAATGTTAAGACACTTTCAGTGATATAGGTAGCTGGAGGTTCCCATTTTAGGGTACCCCGCCATAGGATATGTATCTGGATGGTTTTTGGTGCTTTTGACGCTGAGTTGGTGGTCACACAACAATGGTTTTGTGCAATAGATGCCAATTAGTGTAGTTGGCACATTTATACGTATTTTGAGTTGAGTTTTGACCCCTCATACAAAGGAGACTTTGCCCAAATTTCTGTAGCTTCCCGCCATAGTTTGGCACCTCTCAAACCCTCTTGTTAGTGATGGCTTCTTCTTCAAAAAAGGAGGAGTATTTCATTCTCAAGTTTGACGGTAGAAACTTCACCATGTGGCAGTCTATTAGAACTGTTGAAAGAGCATGTAGAGGATGATGACTATACGCAAGCTCAGGGGGAGCTTTTGGATGCGAGAGCCATGGCTACGATACATCTACATCTAGCCGAGTCATCGATCTTCTTCATTATCATAGGGAAGACAACAACCAAGGAACTTCGGGATAGCTTATGTTCAGCATGGGAGAGAAAAAGTGCATCCAACAAAGTCTTTCTCATGTAAAAGCTTATGAAGCTCAACATGAAAGAAGGCAGCACAGTTTCTAGTCACTTAAATGAGTTCAACTCCTTGTTAAGTCAGTTGACATCTTCAGGGCTTTACGAAGTTTAACGACCAACTCACATCTATATTCTTGCTATGCTCTCTACCCTGTTCATGGGATATCTTTTGCACAGTCATTAGCAATTCGGCTCCAAATGGCAAATTAGTGATCAATGCTGTCACAAATAAGTTGCTCACTGAAGAGATTCGACGTAAATCTCTTGATGGTGCTAGTCATGGAGATGCATATATTGCTGGCAGTTCAACAAAGGCAAGAGGCCGTGATACGAACAAATACAAAAGCAAAACTAGAGAGAAAAATACTTGTAGTCCTAGCAGACACAGAAACTCAAGTAGAGACCGCAGTGCCAAAAATATCAAGTGTTACTATTGCCACAAGAAGGGTCATCACAAAAAGGATTGTCAGAGTTTCCTGAGAGATAAAAAAACATGCAAAATATCATTTTGGCAAAGGCAAAAGTACGATAAAGATTGAGGAGCTCAATGTGGTTGAGTCTCCCATACCTACCACTACAGTAGAGGATGCTAACAGAGATTCATACAGAGGTGACAACAGATCCCTCATATGTTCTCATTTTCACTTTAGATTTCACTCCAGATGCTTTGGTTGCATAGGATGAGGGTTATGCACAGAATTGGATTCTTGATTCTGGTGCAAGTTTTCATGTCACCTCACATAGAAAGTGGTTTTCTTCTTATGCATCCATGCATGGCATAGTCAAGCTTGGTGATTCCTATGAGCTTGAAATTATTGGCATTGGTGATGTGAAACTTCAAATGCATAATGGCACCACTTTTGTTTTGCAGAATGTCAGACATGTGCCCAAGCTTACAAAGAGCTTGCTTTCTACAGGGCAATTGGATGATCTTGTCTACACTACAGTTTTTGGTAATCATTCTTGGATGATCCGCAAGAACAACCTTATCATGATGAAAGGTTGTAAAAATGGATCCATGTACTCTATGTTTGTTTCAAGTGTCGACGAACACTCTATCTATATTGCTGAGCTGTCGTCTTCTGAGTTGTGTCATAGCCGGCTAGGGCATATTATCCAAAAGGGAATTAAAACACTTCAGCGTTTTGGCTATTTACTTGTGTTAGATTACACATAATTTCCATTGTGTGAGAATTGTCTATACGGAAAACAGACTAGGCTGACATCTTCACCATTGAACAAGAAACTAGGCGAACCCCTAGACTTAGTGCACACTGATTTGTGTGGTTCAATGCCACATAAAACTCTAGGGGGGGCAAACTACTTTTTCACGTTCATAGATGATTCTACCAGAAAGGTGTGGGTGTATCTCCTTAAGCGTTTCAACGATCCAAAAATTCCTCGCCATGGTTGAAAACCAATCAGAAAAATATCTCAAAGCTTTTCACACAGACAATGGTGGAGAATACGTCTCCACGGAGTTCAAGGATTTTGCAATTGAAGAGGCATTCGTTGGTAGTTTATTGATCCATACACACCAGCGCAAAATGGGATAGCTAAAAGAATGAATCACACGATTCAAGAGCGAGTTATCTCTATGATGTCTATGGTGAAGCTTACTCCAGAGTTTTGGGGGGAAACTTTTCTGCCAGCAATGCACATCATCAATAGGTCACCTAGTTCTCCTTTGAATTTAAAAATTATAGAGGAACTAATGGACTGGGAAAACACCAAGCTATGAGCATTTATGTGTATTTGGATGTGAGGCATATGCACATGTGCCCAAACAACTTCATTGCAAGTTAGATCCCACGTCACACAAATGCATTTTTATTGGCTATGGTGCAAATGGAGAGATGGGCTATCGTCTCTGGCACCTAGAGATGGGCTATCGTCTCTGGCACCTAGAATCCAACAAAGTCATTGGTAGCTCACACGTAAATTTCAATGAATAAAAAATGCACAAGCAGCCCATTAAAGAAGTTGAGTACCGACGCGTTTGTTTTGAGGATGTAGCCTCCAAACCAACTCAGTTCAATAGTGTTGCACCTAATCCTCAAGTACAAGATACTACTATTGCTCTAGAGAGAGCAGAGTCTAGCAGTCAGACACTGAGATGCTTTGTAAGAGTATCATGTGCGCCCAAGCGGCTTGAGCTAGGTATACACCACATTTTGGTCACTGACAGTGGAGAGCCAACCTGCTACAAAGAAGCTATACAAATGGACGATAGTGTTAAGTAGGAGTAGTCTATGTAGTCAAAATATAATTTGAATGTGGCTAATGAGACATGGGATTTGGTTGAATTACCAAAAGGCAAAAATGCTTTACCTTGCAAGTGGTTATACAAGAAGAAGTATACAACGAAAGATCCAAAGCCTAGGTACAAGGCTCGTCTAGTTGCCAAGGGTTTCAAGCAACAAAAAGATGTGGATTTCGATGAGGTTTTCTCTCTAGTAGTCAAGATGACTACACTTCACACTGTGCTTGGCTTGGTTGCTATCCAGGACATGGAACTTGTCCAAATGAACATGAACACAACATTTCTTCACGAGGATCTAGATGAAGATGTCTACATGAAACAACCAGAGGGTTTCATATGTGACACCCAAAAGGCAACCAGGGAAAAATTGGTTTGTAGACTTAAAAAGGAACTCTATGGCCTCAAGCAAGGTTCAAGGCAGTGGTATCCAAAATTTGACAAATTCATGTAGTCTCAGGGCTACATAAGAAGTCAAGAGGATCACTGCTTATACACAAAGAGGTTGAACGATGGATCTTTAATAATCTT
Organism: Adiantum capillus-veneris; assembly: GCF_014529385.1. NCBI lineage: Eukaryota > Viridiplantae > Streptophyta > Polypodiopsida > Polypodiales > Pteridaceae > Adiantum > Adiantum capillus-veneris. The sequence goes on from NC_140941.1 coordinate 104,496,098, forward strand.
GATCTTGTATGTAGATAATATGCTTATCGTAGGCAAAGCAATTGATGAGATCAATCAATTGAAAAATATGCTAAGCACTCAGTTTTTGATGAAAGATTTGGGAAATGTCAATCACTTTCTTGGTATGCAAATCAAGAGAGAAAAGCAACGTGGAATTTTTGAATTATCTCAAGAAAAGTACATCCACAAAGTCTTGCAACATTTTAGTATGCAGGGGGGTAAGTCACTGAATACCCCAATGCAAGCATACTCCAAACTTAGCAAGGATGATTCTCCCAAGACAGTTGCTGAAAAAGAGGAAATGGTGAACGTGCCATATTCTTCAGCAGTTGTCAGTTTGATGTACGCTATGGTAGCCACAAGACCAGACATTGCACATGTAGTGGGAGTGGTTAGTAGGTACATGGAAAACCCTGGCAAGAAGCATTGGGAAGCAATGAAGAAAATCATAGATACTTGAAGGGTATCTAGCAAGTGTTTACAGGATGCACATTCTGCCCTGTTTACACGGATGCAGATTATGCGGGCTGCATGGATCGTAGAAGATCCACAACTGGCTATGTCATAATAATCAATATCTAATTCTCCTAAATGATTTTCTCATATTAAACTGATCATTTAATGTGGGGAAGTGCCAAGGGAGAAAAAGCTAGAATATTGGTTAAGTTAGCAGACCGGCCACAGTAGGGATCCAAAGGAGGGAAAATAGGGATCCAAAGGGGGGGCCATCTGCAAAAGAGCCATGTGAAACAACGGGCTAAAAAGACCCTAAGGTTCAGCCCATTAAGACTTCCAAAATGCTAAGGTTCCAAAATTCAAAGGTTGTGTCCAAAGGTCAACCTTAGGGAAAATTGGATGCTTAGTGTGTGTGCCCAAAAAGTCTTTCTGCATCCCTACATGGGAGGGGGCGAGCCCCAAAGCTAGGGGATGAGAGAGAAAACCACACACACACACACACAGGCTCCCTTTACACAAAGGGAATGAGGGACACATGTCAGCTCCCTAGGCCAGATGCCCACAAGGTGTGCCCAATTCCTATTGGAAGACCCTTGAAGTGGACCAATGAGAATTAAGCTAGAGTAAATCTAGTTTAATTAATTTAAAAACATTTAATAAAAGAAACCAATAAGAATTAAGTGTCCTAGAAGACTATTGGGCAGTCTCCCAAGGGGTCCAATGAGCATTCAGGAGCCCCATGGCTTGCCTGATTCCTATTGGCCAGGAGGCAAAGGGGTCCAATGAGAGTTTAGTTTAATTATTTAATTACCTAAAGCTCTCACAAAAGGGGAAAGGGGGACACATGTCAGAAGGCTATCACTTATGCTGCTTAATCCCTATTGGCTTGACCTGGGGAGGTCCAATGAGGCAAAAGCCAGCCTAACTTAGCAGCTAGGGCTCGCCCAAGAGAGGGGGGGGGCTGATTTTTGCTTGGCATTGACACACACACTCTCACACTTGACCATGTGTGAAGGAAAAACACTCTATCTCCTCCCAAGCTTTAATGGAGAGCTCATCACCTACTCCAAGCTTGTGAGATAGAAGCCTACATCAACACTCTCTTGGCATGTGGATGCAAATCCAACCAAGAGCCAAGCTTCAATGCATGCTCATCTTCTCTACCAAGCTAATTACTAAGCTAAGCTATGCTAATATGAGTGATTATGTGAGGAGATGTACTTCTTTCTCGTAAGATACTTCTTTTTCCTCTCAATCTACTCTCATACCCTGCTAGCTCTCACCATCTTCGAAGGTGTGTGAGGTCTTGGGTCTGAGAACGGGGATAATTCAAGTTGTGTTTGATTAAGTGTTTTGCTTGGTGTATGAAGCTTCCATCTTCATTGCACTAGCTAGTCTTGAAGGAACACAAAGAATTGTATTGTACAATGTCTCTCTTGATGGGAGAAACCATAATACAAAGCCTTTTGGAGGGGGGACCGGCTCCATGCAAATCCGGTCCTCAACTGTTGTCAATAGTTTAATTGCTCTCTCTTTTGAAAGTATTGTCGATGCTATCTAACTAGGTGTTATGCTTTTTGTTGCTCTCTCCACCCAAGCACTCTTGTAATTATCATTAGGAATCCATTCTAATGAAATGCCCACTATGTTCATGCTAATTTCCGCTACAAATAAGATTTTAGGCCATTAAATGTTACATTGGTATCAGAGCTCAAGGTTTCTCTTTTCTTGCTCAAGAAGGGAGGTCCTCAAGCTAGCTACAAATGGTTGGTATTATTAATTGCCTATGAGTAAGTAGAATAGGGATTTTTCAGCCTTGCAGTGCGCCTGCCTTTGTGCAGTTAACGGGGCATCACCGTCGAGAGCTATGGTCTTAATAGTGGAGTCCTACGGGGCTTGCCTACGGCTTAACCACTATTGAGCTATTAGAAGCTTGACAGGAGACGGTGCTGTTTTGGTGTCGAAAGACCCTCTCTTCTATTCCTTGCAATTAATGGTATTCGAGCCGCGGGTACAGTAGCTTGAGTGCGTTTTCTAAAGGGGTAAAGAGGAGTAGCAACTAGGGCTTGAAGTGCCAAAGTACACCTAAAAAGCTTACACCTAAAAATTGTTAGAATGGCTGACAATATTAAAGAGAGTGAAGTTAATGTTGATAACTTTGATTTTGCTCATGAGCAAGCTACTAATGATGCTTCAATGCTTGTTAATTATCTTGTTTCTAGGCTTCAACAAGCCATGGGCAATCCATCTCTCCAAAGTGAAGTTCAACGGCAGCTCCGTGCTCACGGGATTCTCCAAGCTCATCACCATGACGAGAGAACACCTAGGAAGCCTCCTTGTGAGACTACCAAAAGAGGTCTCTCTCCGATTCGGGAAGAAGAAGAGAATCCATATGAAGGGCTCAAGAACTTACTTCTTGATGATGCATCTCCTTCCCAAAGGAGAACTCAAGAGCCTCCACCGAAGGAACGAGAAAGAAGCGAGTCTCCCGCCACCTCGGCGGAGATGGCTCCACGAAGACGGCGGGCTAAACGCTCTCCATCACCACCAAAGCGGAGAAGACCATCACACTCTTCTCCACGCCATAATTCAAAGAGGGATGATAAAAAGCAAGAGAAGAAAAAGGCGAGAAAGAGGACACCCTCTTCTCCATCTTCTTTATCCTCTTCCTCTTATGAAAGCTATGGTGAAGACGACAAAGATCAAGACAAGAAAAAGGCGAGAAAGAGGTCACCCTCTTCTCCACCTTCTTCAAATTCTTCATCTTCTGAAGAAAGTGATGGTGCAATTTTTGAACCATCAAAAAGAAGAGGCCATAGGAAATCCTATGTCGCATGGAAGAGGTCGTCCAAGCTGAAGAAATTCAAAGAGGGAGGGAAGAGCATCTCTTTCCTTACCTATGATGGTACCGTTGGTGCTACAGACAAAGTTTTGGCCTTTATCCAGCAATTCGATGCGGCGTTTGGAGATGAGGGCTTCACGGAGTCCTCTAAGCTACGCCATGTAGCTATGCACTTTCAAAAGTCCGCCAGACAATGGTGGTCTAGCCTACGAGCCAACGGTGAAGCTCCACGAACATGGAAGGCTTTAAGAGCTTCCATTATGAAGCAGTTTTTGGCCACCGATGCCAAAGACAAAGTACTCACCGAATGGCGAAGCTTAAAGCTCTCTCCCAATGAATCCATCCACAAATATGTAGACAAGTTTTGGGACTTACAACTCAAAGCCACTGTCTTCAAAAGGTTGGATTTTGGAGAGCAAAAGCAACAATTTTGTGCGGGCTTAACCGAAGAAATGGCGGAGTATGTCAACTCCCAAAGGCCACGTACCATATCGGCGGTAATACATCATACTATGGTGGCCTCGCGAATCAATTTCCAAACGGGGGGTAAAAGAAATAATAAGCCCCCGGAAAACAAGGGTTCCAATGAGCCTAAGGGGAAGGACAATGTCCAAAAGTCTCCTAAGGGCAATTCCAACAAAGCCAAAGAGAAGGGAGTTTACAAAGGAAAGAATAAACTCTCTCCTGAAGAGCTTGAGCGTTATCGTAAAGATAACCGGTGTTTCAAGTGCGGCGAACAAGGGCATGCGTACCGCGCTTGTCCCCAAAAGAACAACCGCCAAGATCCTCCTAGAGCTTCTTTGGTTGAAATCCAAGAGGAGGAGATTCATCAAACTCACCACAAAGGATCTCCTCTATGCCATGCTTGGGGAAAGGTAAGAGAACATGATGCTTTTATTCTCTTTGACCCTGGTTCTACTCACAATTTCATATCTATGGAGTTAGCCACCAAGCTAGGCATACAATCCTACGAGATGGGAGTTATCCTACCCGCAGACAGTGCCTTCAAGGGGCAAGAAGCTTCAGTCACTCCCTTAATCGGGAAATTGAGGCTTCATGTCCAAGGCTATGTGGACAAAGAGGATTTCTTTATCTCTCCTCTCAAGCATGAGGATGTAATCCTAGGGGCACCATGGTTTGACCGTCTGGCTGCCCGTGTTAAATTTCCTGAAAGGAGAATACCCCTTAAAGACATCTCAAGAAAAGTACATCCACAAAGTCTTGCAACATTTTAGTATGCAGGGGGGTAAGTCACTGAATACCCCAATGCAAGCATACTCCAAACTTAGCAAGGATGATTCTCCCAAGACAGTTGCTGAAAAAGAGGAAATGGTGAACGTGCCATATTCTTCAGCAGTTGTCAGTTTGATGTACGCTATGGTAGCCACAAGACCAGACATTGCACATGTAGTGGGAGTGGTTAGTAGGTACATGGAAAACCCTGGCAAGAAGCATTGGGAAGCAATGAAGAAAATCATAGATACTTGAAGGGTATCTAGCAAGTGTTTACAGGATGCACATTCTGCCCTGTTTACACGGATGCAGATTATGCGGGCTGCATGGATCGTAGAAGATCCACAACTGGCTATGTCATAATAATCAATATCTAATTCTCCTAAATGATTTTCTCATATTAAACTGATCATTTAATGTGGGGAAGTGCCAAGGGAGAAAAAGCTAGAATATTGGTTAAGTTAGCAGACCGGCCACAGTAGGGATCCAAAGGAGGGAAAATAGGGATCCAAAGGGGGGGCCATCTGCAAAAGAGCCATGTGAAACAACGGGCTAAAAAGACCCTAAGGTTCAGCCCATTAAGACTTCCAAAATGCTAAGGTTCCAAAATTCAAAGGTTGTGTCCAAAGGTCAACCTTAGGGAAAATTGGATGCTTAGTGTGTGTGCCCAAAAAGTCTTTCTGCATCCCTACATGGGAGGGGGCGAGCCCCAAAGCTAGGGGATGAGAGAGAAAACCACACACACACACACACAGGCTCCCTTTACACAAAGGGAATGAGGGACACATGTCAGCTCCCTAGGCCAGATGCCCACAAGGTGTGCCCAATTCCTATTGGAAGACCCTTGAAGTGGACCAATGAGAATTAAGCTAGAGTAAATCTAGTTTAATTAATTTAAAAACATTTAATAAAAGAAACCAATAAGAATTAAGTGTCCTAGAAGACTATTGGGCAGTCTCCCAAGGGGTCCAATGAGCATTCAGGAGCCCCATGGCTTGCCTGATTCCTATTGGCCAGGAGGCAAAGGGGTCCAATGAGAGTTTAGTTTAATTATTTAATTACCTAAAGCTCTCACAAAAGGGGAAAGGGGGACACATGTCAGAAGGCTATCACTTATGCTGCTTAATCCCTATTGGCTTGACCTGGGGAGGTCCAATGAGGCAAAAGCCAGCCTAACTTAGCAGCTAGGGCTCGCCCAAGAGAGGGGGGGGGCTGATTTTTGCTTGGCATTGACACACACACTCTCACACTTGACCATGTGTGAAGGAAAAACACTCTATCTCCTCCCAAGCTTTAATGGAGAGCTCATCACCTACTCCAAGCTTGTGAGATAGAAGCCTACATCAACACTCTCTTGGCATGTGGATGCAAATCCAACCAAGAGCCAAGCTTCAATGCATGCTCATCTTCTCTACCAAGCTAATTACTAAGCTAAGCTATGCTAATATGAGTGATTATGTGAGGAGATGTACTTCTTTCTCGTAAGATACTTCTTTTTCCTCTCAATCTACTCTCATACCCTGCTAGCTCTCACCATCTTCGAAGGTGTGTGAGGTCTTGGGTCTGAGAACGGGGATAATTCAAGTTGTGTTTGATTAAGTGTTTTGCTTGGTGTATGAAGCTTCCATCTTCATTGCACTAGCTAGTCTTGAAGGAACACAAAGAATTGTATTGTACAATGTCTCTCTTGATGGGAGAAACCATAATACAAAGCCTTTTGGAGGGGGGACCGGCTCCATGCAAATCCGGTCCTCAACTGTTGTCAATAGTTTAATTGCTCTCTCTTTTGAAAGTATTGTCGATGCTATCTAACTAGGTGTTATGCTTTTTGTTGCTCTCTCCACCCAAGCACTCTTGTAATTATCATTAGGAATCTATTCTAATGAAATGCCCACTATGTTCATGCTAATTTCCGCTACAAATAAGATTTTAGGCCATTAAATGTTACAGGCTATGTGTTCATGTTTGCTGGAGCAACTATCTCTTGGAGATCGTGTCTCCAATACTCCACGTCTTCATCTACCACTGAGGCAAAATATGTTCTTGCGTTTGATGCAAGCAAGGAAGCCATGTGGTTAGCTCATCTAGTGGGAGATTTGGGCATTCACGAGGTTCCAGTACTGCATTGTGATAGTCAGAGTGCCATTGCTTTGGCAAATAATCTAGTGTTTCACTCAAAGTCAAAACACATAAAGGTCAGATACCATGTCATACAAGATGCATTGGCTGGCAAGCGCATCGAGCTTGTCAAGGTTCACACTGACGACAACCCCGCAGATGCTCTCACAAAGAGCCTAGCCTCGGAGTGATTTATATATTGCATAGAACTTATGGTGTAGGATGAAGCCTAGGTGATGTTTCATCAACTTTGTATACACTAACTGTACTGATGCCACTATAGGCCACCATGACCTTCAAGTGGGAGGTTGTTGGGGTGTAGGCCAGGTGGCCATGGGAAACCACCCTTAGTTACATTTTCTTCCTAATGAATATAGGGAGATAAATTGAGAGTTTTGACTTTACTCTCTCGCTTTCCTCTCCACTAACCCAACTCTCTGTGCAACTTCTTCTTCCCCAATTCTCTTCCCCCTTCTCTTGCATGTTTCCTTCTCTTGCACACTCTGCAATAGCGCTCATCAAGGACAAAGGTGAATAAGAAGGAAAAGTGGGTGACCTCTTTCTTTCCCTTTTCTTCCTTTGTTTCCTCTCTTCCCTTTCAGAGTAACGAGGAGAAGGACTGTGGGTTGATCGTTTCCTCTTGGGAGGAGTTGGTGATCATCTAGACCACCGTCTTCGTGGAGCCACATCTTTAGAAGAACTTAAAGATTCATTACTTTCTTGCTCTTTGAATTCCTCCTCTCGTATGGGAGAGAGTCTTCTATTGGGGGTCTCTTCAAGAGGCCTCCTAAGCTCTCTCTCCTCTTGGAGGGAAGGGAAACCCCATAAGTGCGAAGTTGTTGAGTAACTACGGCTTGCAAAGCAAGATTGCCCATAGCTTGCTGCAACCTAGTAACAAGATAATTGACAAACATGGGGGCATCATCATTAGCACCTTCATGTGAAAAATCAAAGCTATCAATGTTCATTCTAATCTCTTGGTTGTTGTCAGCCATGTTAACAAAATTTGTGTGCTTACTTTGGCAATTCAAAACCTTAGTTGCTACTCCATTTAGCCTTTGAAAATCAGCACTAATCTATACACACGACTCAAATTGGTTAATTCTAGAGAGTAGTGGAGTGGGTCTAATATTGCAGAGTTGCTGAGGGATAGCTCCTTTCAGACTTCTTATGGCTCAATAATGGTAAAGCCATATGCAAGTCTAAAATAGACTCCATCATATCCCACATAGTGGGCTCAACAAAACCAATAATAGATCCTAGTCCCACTTACCCTAATATAATTAATAAAATCAACCATTAATAGGCTACTTAAGGACCTCTCTTCTTAAGCAAGAAAAAAGAAACCAAATGCTCTGATACCAATATAATGATAATGGCCTGTGAACTTTGAGAGTAGCGGAATTAGGAAAATTAGAGAAACCATTTTTGTGAGATTACTTTGTGAGCATATTGGGTGAACTTCATTGATGGTAGCAACATAAATATAGTACTTAGTTAACTTGACATGAACAATACTTTTGCAAGAGAGAGAGTTTAGAGAACATGAAAATAGTTGAGGACCGGATTTATGTGGAGCCAGTCCCCCCTCCAATAGGCATTTGTATTATAGATTCTCCCATCAAGAGAGACTTGGTACAATACAGTCTTTGTGCTCCTTGTGACCTAGGTGATGCAATGAATATGGAAAGCTTCATGAATCACGAGCATACCATAAACTTTGCAAAAAGAATTAACTATCCCAAGTCTTAATCCCAAGGCCTCAAACACCTTCGAAGGTGGAGAGAACTAGTAGGGAGTGAGGGTAGGGAGGAGGAAGAAGAAACATTCCATAGGAGAAAGAAGTAGTTCCTCACTTATCATCACTCTTCTTGCTAACATACATAATAGCATAGTAATGAAGATGGAGAAGATGGCAAGCTTAAGCATTGCAGCATGGTTCTTGGTTGGATTTGCATTCCATAGCCAAGAGTGTTGGTGTAGGCTCTCAACTTCCCTACTAGCTTGGAGAAGGACATGGAGCTCTTGCACTTTGCACTTCACACAATCCAAGTGTGTGTGGGAGATTATACCCCCCAAGCTAGCCCCCTTCTTGCTTTGGTCGACCCCTCGGGGGGTTCACTATGTGTAAAACTATCATATCACGTGCGTTCAAGACATGTTTGTAAAACCCCTTATCCGTGAATTTTGTTAGGAATATAATGTACCCTTTTCTTTTAAACTGTGTAAGTTTTTCTCAAATTTGAAAAAATAATGTCATTTTGTACATATATATTTCTGTAACTTTCAAGAACTTTAAATACCCTTCTGTTGAACTCACGTGATAGGTTACATTTTTAATAGGTGACCTCCTTGGGGTTGACCCCCTCTTCAAGCTCATGAAAGAAGCTTATTGGACCCTTGCAAGCCTGTCCAATCACATGCAAAATGCATAACAACCAACAAGGGCAGCCTTGGGACAAGTGTCCCCCTTTCCCCTTTGAGAGAGAGGGCTTGATAGATGCAAAAACACTTAATCAAATTAGCTAATTTATCATTGGACCACTTGGGAGGCCAACCAATAGGCTTTAGGCACACCATGAGGGCATCATGGGTAGGGGCTTGACATGTGTCCTTGTTGCCTCTTGAGGCTTGGGCTTTCCTTGTGTGTGTGTGTGCGTGTGCGTGTGCGTGTGCGTGTGCGTGTGTATTCTCTATCATCCCCCTAGCTTTAGGGATCACCCCCTCTTTAGTAGGGATTGGACTTGACTTTTTGAATCCCACAAGCACCTCAAGCTCCCTAGCCGGCAAGCATGACAAGCACCTCAAGCTTGGGCCGGGTTCCCACCTCAAGCTTAGCCCTAGCTTACCTAAGGTCAAAGGACTTTTAACACTAACCTTTGGAGGTCTTTAATGAAGCTAACCCTAAGGTCTTTAAAGATCCATTGGCTAGTCTTGCTCTTTGAAATACCATCTCTCATTTGGACCCCTTTACCATTGGCCCCGTGTTGAGATAGATTTGTAAGCACATGTCTATATTCTAACCCTTGTTCCCATTTATTCTCCCACATTAAATGATCAGTTTAATATGAGAAAATCATTTGGGTTGGTTATATATTAGATCTTATGACACTGTAGAGAGAATTATGTGTCAAATATTGTGAAAGAGTTGCATTTCTTCTGCGGTACTCTCGGGTCCGACGACGAAGGAAGTCATCCAAGACTGTAGAAAAAATTACGTGTCAAATTTAGAGAAAGACATGGGAGGGAGGAAGCGGGATTTACCATAAAAATTTCATCTTGCATCCAAAGTTTTTCCTTTCATAGGTCCACCGAGCGACTCGACCCCTGTCTTGGGCGCTTGTACCATTTCTCTATTTCTTCATTCCTCGTTGAGGGCTTTAGACTATTCTTGATTGCTTGAAGAGTAGCCTCATTAGGGAGTGTCTCATTATACTTTTTTCCTTTCTTGAAACATAGTTTGAGGCACTCCAGGGGGTTGCTGGAGGTTTCCATTGCCTCATCATCACTACTATCTTTGGAGACAAAGCCACTCCTCTCCTCGTGGAATTTGGAGAGGGTGCCTAGTGCAAAGTCTTCCCTTAGACAAAAACTACTTTGAATGTCATGGAGAAAAATGTATACCCTCTCACCAAATCTAAATTTTGGCACACCATGAAGCATCAACTTAGCTTGTTTTGAATTGAATCCAAACACATCCAAGGGTAGCTTGATTTTTGATGTTTTCACAGACAGCATTTTGCACTATTCAACCTCCTTTGCTCCAGCCTTAAAGTTAATGGCCTCCTCTATCTCTTCCACTTCATTCTAGTCCTTTTCTTTGTCCTCTTGTTCATCTGGAGGTAGATCTTATTTCTCCATGATTTCATCAGGTTTTTCATAAGATTAGCATGTAGTGTATTTAGATAGAAGAGAAAGCCAAGGGAATCCTGGATAAGCTTGCACTCCTTTTTGTGCATAGGGCACCATAAAGGTCTGTATGACGATGAAAACTGATCGTATTTTTTGTATGAACCTCCTTTGGGATCGCAATTTTTGAAGTGAACAACAACCTTGTCATCAAGATTGACCCTACCCTTTTGCACCTCCAACTCAAAACTCTGTCTTTCATTTTCTAATAAATCGGCATGCTGAGCAAGAAGATCATCAATATTAAAGATGGCATTACACATTCCAGACACTTTTTGAAATTTCTAATCAGCTCCTGCAGATATTGCAAAGTCAAATAGACTATGATCGATGACTGCAGGTTCTTCCACAATGACTGTCTCTCTTTTCAACTTGTCTTTTGTGCTTCACTTTGTAGGTGGCCCACAGACGGGGCTTGACAAAAAATCCACCTTCCTCTTTAGTGAATTGAGTAGAACAACCTGGGAGGTTGTATTTTCCTCATGACTTCTGTTGTCCTCCTAACTTGCAAAAGGTTCTGACTCCACCTCTGCAACATCTACATCTGAGTTCATGAAAATCTCCTTTGCTACCATACCAACAATCTCTAAAGACTCACTCAAGTCAATATTTCTTTTCATTGAGCCTGTTAACAACTGTAGTGAAGAGGAAACTGCTTGCTGCTACCCAAACAAACCCTCCAGATCTACTCTCATTATTTTTCTTCTGTGAGCTTTGATGCCTAGAAATAAGGGAAATCAAAAACCACCAAAGAAAGACAAAGGTGTATGGATGTAGCTATAAGTATATAATTCTACATATAAAATTTTGCTTTAAATATCACGCTTTGACAGTAGCTCTCTTTAGCTCTATGGAAGACAGGAGAGACCTTAATATATATCTATATATATTTATTGTTCTATTTGTCTATATGGGAGCATACTCTCTCTCTCTCTCTCTCTCTCTCTCTCTCTCTCTCTCTCTCTCTCTCTCTCTCTCTCTCTCTCTCTCTCACACACACACACACACACACACACACACACACACACACACACACACACACACACACACACACACACACACACACACACACACACACACACACACACACACACACACACACACACACACCTTGGATTTGTTTTCCTATGGAAACTAAGGCTTAATGTGAGTGGTTTTAATATCATAAGGGTGATATTTTTCTGCCAAAGAGGAAGTACCACAAATCACTTTTACACACTTCCACTAGACCACTACGCTGACATGCAGCCTTGCATGACGGGTATTGAAGCAAGACTATATCAAAGAAGGTGACCCTACCACCTCTCCCACGTCGCCCCTTGCTCCCACCACCCCACTCTGCGTGAGAAAACCACCCCCGCCTACTTTTTCAAAAATGGAAACTCTACAAATCTATATGAAGGCTGTAGTGTGGGATGTTGAGAGCTTAAGTTTGGAGGACTTTGTGATTAGGCCATACTTCCCTAACCAATTCATTATGGAGCTCCCCAATCAGGTATGGGATTTCATCATAGGATTACTTCCCTATTAAATTCCTTGCCTTAAGCTATGGTGGACATCGATAACAAGGCACTTGCCTTCCACTTCTAACTCCTTTTTTTGTTGTTGGCTGTGATGGTGGAAGGTAACATTTGAAGGACCTACCATATCTCACATGCAAGTGGTGTAATGGGAATGTTTTTTCTTCCTTGATTGTACATTGCCCAAGTTACATGATAAACATACAATTGCTGGACATTTTTATCTATAGATGACTGGCTATTTTATTCTCTGATGATTGAATTCCTCCTACACACACTACTGGTCCTGGCAACCTCCCAAGATGACCAAGATCCTTTGTTAAATTTATGAGCTTACATTACCTTTAATTCTCTTATTACAGGATGTTCCTAACTCATGGCATGAGGATCTTATAAGGCTGGGCTATTCTGAGCGATTACCGCTTGTTGCAACCTTCATACACGGCCTTCTTCTCTGTATCAAAGACCCTCTTTTCCATACTACTATCATTGAGCATGATTTGGCATGTCACAATTCTGGTGCGGTTTTGAGAGTATGCTTCTCTCTACTCTGGACATACTAGCCTGGATTTGCATCTATGCGTTAGCCAAGGAAAAATCGGCACTAGCTATTGACAAAATCAGAGAAATCAGTGCCATTATCCCCAACATCACTAATGAGGATACCAGAGAAAGGAGGGAATGGTGAGAAGGATCACCTTCTATCATGAGAAGATTTATGGAGATGCATGGGAAGAAGCTTAGGAATGACCTTCTAGTGAGACAAAAGAAGAAGGGCATGCTGCAGGGTGCCCCCATGTTCACTCTTTCACCACCCTCTAACCCCATGAACAGCCTAATACCTGATGAATTGGATGAGGAGGAACAAGCAGCAGTCAAGGAGGAATTTGTTGTTACCGTGGAAGCTTTGGAAAGAGCTTCAAAACCTATGGAAGCATACACTGACCCTTTCGTTCCACATAGACGATTGGAACCAATGTTACATGGTACTCATCAGAAAGTTTGGGGTTATGGAAATTATGCCCTACTTGCCCCCATCAATGAGAAATTCCTACTTATCCTTCTCAATGATAAGGACAAAGAGGCAGCAAGAATTGGCCTGCAGCAAATCCTCATGACGAATTCTTAAAATATCATTGAGCCCTATCTTATTGGATGCCTCTTCACCATGGTTTGAGACACAGAGATGCCCCATCAATCTCGGGTGTGTCTTAGGAGTTAAAGGTGTTATATCCCTAACTGGGAGGGACCCTAGATATACTACACAGCTATAGAACATTCACCGCCCCTTCATCAAATGTGGGTGTGATTTCAATGGTGAAGGAGATCAATGCAGAGACGGCAACGTTCTTTGGTTTGATCATGCTCTATGGCTAATAATGTTTAAAGTTGCTTCATTTTTTCCAGCTGACTCCTTGAAGAATTCCACCCTCAGATTCCTGAAATGGGTATCCACTAAAGGGCAAGCAGGAATCAAAGCACTTCTCATTCACCATATGTACAGAGAAAGACTCAAAGTCTACATCAAGCAAGCTGCCTTATTCCAACAAACCCCTCTTGATGCTCCAAATAATGAAATGGAGGCCTTCCTTCAAAAAGTTGTGCTGCCTACCTGAGAGTCTAGCTCTGACTCTAGACATGGCAAGAGAGGACGAGTTGACCAAGGCGGAGGAAGACCGAGGAAGGGTCAAAACCCAAGATACTTGACTCAACCACCTACTACCCCCCCTTGGAACTCAGTCTTCTCTCCCTCTGAATCCGCTGCCAGTTATTCTACTATTAGCCGCCCTGTGGTACAAGCTACCAGACCATCCCCTACTACCCCTTGCTTTACCCCTACCCCTACTGCTACTTCTCGTGCTCGCTCTGCTATCACCCCAGGATGTGCCCCTAGTGCTAATAATTTGATGTATTTCTAATGATTGCAGGATGTTATCAAGGATGAAGTTGGTAGATTTTGTCTGGTATCAAGTCAGCCAGCCAAGTGCCTTACCTTCGTGCATCTTACCTACAGAAATGCCTTTATGGATGTAAGGTCTATCCATGCCTTTTTTGGCCTTTTTTTGTATGGAGTAGATATTCCAACTAATGAGCTTTGGGACAAAGCTTGTTTTGCCTGGTCCTTTATGGACCCCATTAAACTACATATATGCAATGCTAAGGAAGTTTTTTCTACTACTGAACTTCACCCATGTCAGTGCAATGATGCTACACCCAGTTATTTGAGCAGTCTAAAGAATGTATTATTATTTTTATCTCAAGTACATGAAGATCAAAATATGAGAAACATTCTCATGAAAGGGCTTAATCATATCCCCTCCCAACCGTTGTGCAAACATATTGCCATAAATGAACTATGGATTTGTCTTTCTAGCATAATTAAAAGTGGCATCTTACCCCTACCTCCCCATCTTCAAGAAGATAGGATCAAAAACCTATTTTGGGCATACTGTGAAACTACACTACCATCCAAACACTCTACAAAAATGATTGCCCCTATGGATCGACATATTGATGCCCTCAAAAGCAAGTATTTCATTACATGCTTACACAAAGCTGCCAATAACCCTGTATTCATATGCCCAACCTTCATGACTCAAGAAGCCAAGAAGAGGCTAGAAAAATCTGATTGTCTACCCATTCATATGCCCCAAACTAACATTTTGCAAGCAATTGGTGATTTCCTCACCAAGTATCAGTTAAAAAACCTCTCTCCTTTACCCTACCTAACGGCTATTTATAAAGCCCATAAAGACGCCTTTAGGTGGAGCATATGTGGGTCTAATTGTTGTTTTTTGGAGGTTTCTTTGCTCTTAGCATGTATTCTCAAAACATCTGTCCCTTGCCTAAAAGTTAGAGCACACTCACTCAACCAAAAAGCCTTGTTATGTTGCAATATCAAGCTACAATCTTGGTGGGTTGTGGATTCACTATATGAGGTTATCCTAAATCTACCAAGAAAAGTAGAATCTGTATTTTCAGCTTATGTCAAAAAGTGCTATGAGAACATTCCCCATCAAGGCAACATCGGAATCATTACCATTATGAACTCCCTCATTAGATATGTCTTTGATCAGTGTGGACCTTTCATCTCATTTAAGAATTTCCCAAGTAAATGTACAAGTGGAAGCTAGTTGCAACAACCTTACAAAAATCACTTATCCTTTGACAAAAGACAAGTCCTAGAACTAAACTCCTGGCTGATTAACAATATGTACATCCAATGTAATGGGATGGTCTACAGGCAGATCAATGGAATCCCCATGGGATTGGCGTGCTCTCCCATTTGGTGTAACCTTTACCTGCATGCATTGGAGTACAATTACATTAACTCAGTCTTAAAAGATCCTCTGCATCGGCATCACCTTCTCCATCTAAAAACTCCCTTCAGGTTCTTTGATGATATTCTTTGGGTTAACAATGAGCAACCCAAGTATTTCACTATCACCAACCCCATTTATCCTTCCTGCCTATCCATAGATGATAGCAATACCATTTTTTTTGAAGGCAAAGGTATCAACACAACTTTTCTTAGCATGAAGCTTGAAGTACATCATGGGGAACTGCATAGATCCAGGATAGACAAAAGTATGGTGGTTCCTGCCCATGTTCTAAAGTTTATCCACAGAGGCAACAATAGACCATCTAACTGGTCATAATATCCCAAATCAAACCCATCATCTTTTGTAACCACTCTATAGACCAAGCCTGCTATGATATAAAAACCCTTGTACAAGCCTTTTGTTTGAATGGATTTGAGAGAATTAGACTATGGAGAATCATCTACCAATACTTAGAATCCATAGAAAATCTGCAATCATGTACAGACTTCAAAAAAGTCAACTTATGCCTCAAAGGGTGGACACTAGGTCCCTAATGGGGGCCTAGTGCCCCCATTAGTGGACCCTCCTACAAACAAATTGGACCTAGTGTAAAAGAGGAGGTTTTTCTACACACACCTTGGATTTGTTTTCCTATGAAAACTAAGGCTTAATGTGAGTGGTTTTAATATCATAAGGGTGATATTTGTTTGCCGGAGAGGAAGTACACAAATCACTTTTACACACTTCCACTAGACCACTACGCTGACATGCAGCCTTGTATGACGGGTATGAAGCAAGACTATATCAAAGAAGGTGACCCTACCACCTCTCCCACGTCGCCCCTTGCTCCCACCACCCCACTCTGCGTGAGAAAATCACCCCCGCCTACTTTTTCAAAGATGGAAACTCTACAAATCTATATGAAGGCTGCATTGTGGGATGTTGAGAGCTTAAGTTTGCAAGACTTTGTGATTGGGCCATACTTCCCTAACCAATTCAATATGGAGCTCCCCAATCAGGTCTGGGCTTTCATCATAGGATTACTTCCCTGTTAAATTTCTTGCCTTTAGCTATGGCGGACATCAATAACAAGTGTCCTTCATCAATGACACCTGCCTTTCACTTCTAACTCCTTTTTTGTTGTTGGCTGTGATGGTGGCAGGTAACATTTGAAGGACCTACCATATCTCATATGCAAGTGGTATAATGGGAATGTTTTTTCTTCCTTGATTGTACATTGCCCAAGTTACATGATAAATACAATTGCTGGACTTTTTTTATTTATAGATGATTGGCTATTTTATGCTCTAATGGTTGAATTCCTCCGACACACACACACAGTGAAAGAAATACTTTATTTTGTGTAAAGTATCACAAGCAAAAAAAGTAGGTTGTTTTTTGTAAACAGCGTGGGGGCATACATGAACTCCAAATGCCGCCCTCTATGCATGCCATTGGCAAGAACATGAGACAATTTCCAATGGCATGTCGAAAGAAAAACTATAACAAACTCAACAAGAAAGACCTTTTCCTGGGCTTGCAATTGTTAAATGGACTGGTCTCTCTTCTGCACTACCTCTCTGTTTCTCTCTGCATCTCTCTCTCTCTCTCTCTCTCTCTCTCTCTCTCTCTCTCTCTCTCTCTCTCCCCCCTCTCTCTCCCCCTGAATCTCTATCCTCTAACTGCGTCTCTCTTCCTATGAATCTCTCTCTCTCTCTCTCTCTCTCTCTCTCTCTCTCTCTCTCTCTCTCTCTCTCTCTCTCTCTCTCTCTCTCTCTCTCTCTCGCCCCCGCCAACAAAATAAATGATTTGAGTGTTTACACCATGCACGGTATTATAATTAATCAAAGTTTCACACGTGTGAAGATGCTAATAATGGCATGCATTCATTAAATGAATCAACGACTCCAATCATACGGGTATTTTGTTGTTTGGTCTCACGGGTCACGGGCCATTATTAGCATCTTGACACGTGTGAAACTTTGATTAATTATAATACCGTGCATGGTGTAAACACTCAAATCATTTATTTTGTTGGCGGGGGCGAGAGAGAGAGAGAGAGAGAGAGAGAGAGAGAGAGAGAGAGAGAGAGAGAGAGAGAGAGAGAGAGAGAGGTCAGAACTACCTGTAAGGTTTCTTATCAACAACCAACAAAGAGATACACAATCTATTTTTCAACTATAGCAAAACATCAGGTGTTGTTATGTCTTTACGTAGTGCCATCCATTCATTTTTTCTATGTGTCATAAAAACTAATATCTAATACTCCCAACTGATTTTCTCATGTTAAACTAATCATTTAATACGAGGAAGTACTAGGGGAGTAAAAGCTAGAATATTGGTAAGGTTGCCATACCGGTCTCTATCGGGGATCCAAAGGGGAACAACCTACAAAAGAGCAATGTGCTTCAATGGGGCTTAAAAGACATAGGTTCAACTCCATTAAGACTTCCATAGGCTAAGGTTACTAATTTTTTATTCAATTGTCCAAAGGCCAATATAGGGGAAAATTGGATGGTCATGGGAAGACTAAAAAGTCTTCCCACATCCCTATCCTGGAGGGGGTGAGGCATGAGAGTAGGGGATGAGAGATAAACACACACACACACACACACACTCCAAAGCTCCCCCTTTACACAAAGGGAATACTGGACACATGGACCAAGCTCCTAGGCCAGTTGCCCCCAACCTCCCCTCAAATCCTATTGGATGGCCATAGAGGTAGAGAAATGAGAATTAGGCTAGAGTTAATTTAGTCTAATCAATTTAAAAATTCTTGATAAAAGAACCAATAGAAATTAAGCTCCCTAGAAGACTGGACAGTCTACGAAGGGGTCCAATGAGCATGCAACAACCCAATGGCTTGCCTAATTCCTATTGACTAGAAGAATAAAAGGTCCAATGAGAGTTTAGATGAATTAATTAAATACCTAAAGCTCTTACAAAAGGGAAAGGGGGACACTTGTCAAAAGGCTATCAACTATGCTTCCAATTTGTGATTGGCTAAGCTTTACAGGAGCCAATGGGAGGCCAGCATGAGCATTTAGCAAGAGGGGTCGATCAAGATGAGAGAAGGCGCTACATTTTACTCTAACACAATGCTATACACACACACACACACACACACACACACACACACACACACACACACACACACACACACACACACACACACACACACACACACACACACACACAATTGATGTGTGCAAGAAGAACTCCATCTCCTTCTCCAAGCATTTAGAAGTAGAGGCCTACTCTTGGCTATGGAATGAAAATCCAACCAAGAGTCAATCTTCAATGGCATGCTCATCTCCTCTACCGTGCTAATTACTAAGCTAAGCTATGCTATTAGAGTAATTATGTGAGGAGAATACTTCTTTCTCGTAAGATACATCTTCTTCCTCTCAATCCATCCTCAAACCCTGCTAGCTCTCACCATTTTTGAAGGTGTGTGAAGTCTTGGGACTGAGGCTAGGGACACTAGGTGTGTTTTTCAAGCCTAATTTGGTGTATGAAGCTTCCATCTCCATTACACCAACTAGTTTTATCAAGGAACACAAAGATTGTATTGTACAAAAGTCTCCTTTGATGGGAGAAGTCATAATACAAAGCCTTTATGGAGGGGGGACTGGCTCCATGTAAATCTGCTCCTCAACTATTGTCAATTGTTCTATTTCTCTCTCTCTTTTCAAGTATTTTCATTGCCAAATTAGCTAGGTGTAAATTGCTATGTTGCTTTATCAATTAAGTACTCTTTCTATGCTCATTAGGAACTTGTTCTTTATGAAATGCTCACTATGTTATCAAATTCTGCTACACTCAAGTTACTAGTGCATTAAATGTTACATGGGCCTAGTTTTATTGCACATTTACCTAGAGAGAGAGAGAGAGAGAGAGAGAGAGAGAGAGAATCATAAGGTGGGGGTTTCTCTGCTAATAGCTTATGGGAGGTAATAAACTCACAATTGATGTTGTCTTGCGCGCCATTAGCCGCTAAAGAGTGATATATATATATATATATATAATATATATATATATATATATATATATATATATATATATATATAGAGAGAGAGAGAGAGAGAGAGAGAGAGAGAGAGAGAGAGAGAGAGAGAGAGTAAGAGATAGAAACATAAAGGCCGTTGTTTCTCTATGAACGGCGTGCGAGAGGTACTAAACCAACTCGTTATGATCCCTTGTATGGTGTTGGCAAAGAAAGAGTGATAGAGGGAGGGGGAGAGACATAGTTAAAGGGGGAGAGAGAGAGAGAGAGAGAGAGAGAGAGAGAGGGGGGGGGGGGGGGGAAGAGAGATCATAGTCTTATAGGGAAATGGCAAGAACAAGGTGACTTCTAGGAAGACTGGAAAAGGTCTAGGTTTGGCTGCCAAGGTAGGGGGCATGTTGTCTAGAAAGAAGAAGATACTTGGAAAGCCCATGAAAATTTTGAAGGCTCCAAGGATGAAGAGGATACAAAGACACCTAAAGATGTTCAAAGAAGTATTGAACGCACATAAATGCATTGAGCTTATTGTACCTAAACTTCCCTTTCAGAGGCTAGTCAAGTCAATATGTGAAGAGGCATGTTTTAGCACAATGAGGTGGAAGCCTGTTGCAGTATTGGCCCTCCAAGAGGCAAAAGAAGATTTCTTGCTTGAATACTTCAATAATATAACTATTTGTTGCAGACATGCACATAGGGTAACCATTATGGACAAGGACAGTGAACCTTGAAGAGACTAAGATGGAGATATGATAAAATACTTGTACCGAACAAATTTATAGACAAGAAAATGATGGACATTTTGCTTACCTCCATCAAAGCCACAGTCAGAGGTCTCAATTGTGGAGATCACCCATGATGTGAATACCAGGGCCAAAGTTGAGCAGAAAAACCATTGTACACAGGAGAGGAGGAATCGAAAAGAGAAACAAAAAGTAGCAACTACTTTTGAAGAAGAGATAAAAAGCTACGACATAGTAACCCATGAAATCTACGTGCATAACAATGAAATTTTATCAACAATGAAAGTTGGGCTAGTACCAGATGTACTACTAGAAGATGGTACAAGGAGACTGTCAATTGATCCTATGGATATTAATATATTGCAGGACCTAGATGCTCAAATAATAGATTCAATTATCTATATATGCCTAAAGTAAGACATGTTCACATCCTTTAACATGATTGGCTTCAGCTTTAGAATAGAGAATAACTTACATTAACTGTTTTGTAGTTTGATCAAGAGCTAGCTTCCTGAAAAAATTCAGTTGGAAATATATATCATGGATCCTCAACTATTAGTAATTATCAGAATGAGAAACACCCCTCATAGATTTGAGAAGTGGTTTTCCCACTGAAGTCACAACAATACTTTTTCATACGAGAGCAACCACCAAGGGAGCTTGGTCTGCATTGAGCTTGACAAGCCAATTGTTTGGACTCTCATTTCAATTTCAGGAACCCATCCACTGAGAATTAAGGCTATGAGTATTTTGAATTTTTGAATTAGGATTGATGTGGAATGAGAGATGCATGCAATGATTGTTTAGTTTTTATACCAAACTTGTTTGCTCGCAGGTGCATGAAAAGACTAATGCATGCATATGCGGAAAGCTGTGTGGAAGTTACAAACTATACAAGGCGGCCATAAAAGAAGTCACAGTTCCCAATCAGACGGATGCCAACGTGTTTGGATGGAGATTGCTCCTACATAATGAGTACATACTGTAGAGCTTCTTTTTTGCAGTATATCCATTCATGTCAAAGGTAGGAATTTTGCAAAGTAAAAATTTAAAAGAATTCAAATCATGTCAAATAGAAACCCTGATCAGGTATTCATGAAACATTGGTTGAATGGAGGTAAGCAAGACTACATACGTCCAATATGGTTAGACAAAGATCTTAAGGGATTTAAGGTCTAGAAATGGGTTATCAACAGATCCTAAAAAGGTCAAAGCTATCATAGAATTGGTGAGACCAAGAACAATTCATGAAGTTAATTAGGGATTCATGGAGATTGTGGGTATTATCAAAGATTTATCTACACATGCCACTGCAACTAAGTCTCTTTATGGCTTGATTACTAGCTTAACTAGGTTGATGATTACAAAGAGTCAATATGACACATTGGTATTAGTACCATTATTAAAGATACTAGATTGGAATAAGATCATTTCTCATGGGCATGTAAATGTGTCTAACTTGGCCATTGGTTGTGTTTAAATAGCTCAACCGGGTAAGAGAAGTGTTAGGGATGATATATGATATCAAGAAATTATCTATTGGTGAACAACACACCCAGGTGGAAAAATCCCTTGCTAAGTATTGGCTGCCCACAAGGTGCATTAAACATGCATCACCAAATGACAACACCTGGTTTAGGTGTGCAAAGACAATGGAAAGAAAACCCATGCATTGGTGCGTGCACACACCCATTTGTTTAGGCACATCATGATGCCCATGAGCCCAAGGATCTCCTGAATAGATCTCTCTCCTTGTTCATGCCCTTAAAATGGTTCACCTCCTTTACATACACCATAAACATTTCACCTTGAACAAGGTGAGTGGGATCCTGATTGGGATATCTCCATTCGACGTGGTAGCTTTATATAGCTTCCTCTCTCCAAGCCCACCAAAATCCCACAAAACCACTTTTTTGGTATTATTTGGAGCCAAATGAAGCCCATAACTTGGAATAACAACATTTGTTCTTCTAGCCCTCATCAATAGGCTCCGTAAATACACCACATTTGGCATACATATCAACCAAAATGCTACCAACTTACAACCAACTCTTCAAGTAAGTCTTCTCGGTTAGACATTCTTTGGAATGTGCCACTTTGACAACATTCTACATTTATCAAGTGCATAAAGGCATGCATCCCCTTTTATATCACCCAAAGTCTCCTTGAAGCAATTTCTAATGCAAATAATTTGAAAATCTAGCCATCTTCTACATAATTTTCTAGAAAGCGAGCATAAGTATGTGTAATACTCCAAATATTTGTGTTTAATTGCTCACAACTCTACTTGCACCACATAATTGATAGAAATATTGCTAGATAGCTTCACTCCCTTTATATCTTTTCAAAAAGTTGCAATAGGAACCACCTAAAATCTTGACATACCTACCATAAAACCTCCTATCATTGTGGATCCTAGAGCATAAACATAGGCCTCAAATTTTGAAATACTTGGCACATTCAAGATGGGAGCCAATGGAAACATCCAACCTCCTAGATCAAATCTTATGAAACCCTCTGTTATGGTCATTTCATGGCAAGCATGTGCTTTGCATATCCACATGAATTTGAAATAACAACCATATCACACACCCCCTCAAAATGATGACAATAATATTTTTTTCATGCTTGGATTTCACTTCAACCTTTATAGAATCTAAAGGTAAAATACCCAATTTTTCATACAAAATATTGACTAGGTCTTCACTATTAGCGTGTAATAGGTTGATATCCTACATAGAAGACACTCATATATAATAGCTTCTAGCTTCGCCCAAACCTGGTTGTAGACATTGCATAATGTAGTACCTATAATACATCCTAAATCCCTTCATTTGGTAGGTCATCTATGTCTTTAGAAGTAATATCCCATCTCAAAGTCCATATAATCCTAGGTTTCTTGTGTAATAGCTTTTGCAAAAGCATCCCAACAGCTACTACTATCATATTTCCCTTGCAAACTTCTGGACTTGTTTGAAAAATCTTGAATCACTAGTTGTTGTTAGAAAAGGAGTGATCATCTCTTCTTCTCTAGAACCCCTTGGAGCTTCATCTCAGACTCATAATACTCAAGACATTTGTATGGGTTGGAAACTTCGAAGATGTTCCATCTAACATATATCACAACAAGCGTTGTTTCCACTTCTTCATCCATTTGCTTCCATTTAATCGATTGGACCATGTGCAAAAACTAAATACATTCACAAGATGCAATTTGGTTGTTTGAATGTGAGAGGGTTAAGGTAGGTAAATTAAACTCAATTTGATTGTTTGAACATAACAAATTCTCAAAACAAGCTAGCTATAGTGTAATAGTTGTTGAGAACAATCCAGTAGGTGTATTAAAATTTTGAAGCTGGTGTCGTTAGAAGTACCCTCTGAAACCAAAGCAAAAGGAAAATATATTTCTTTCTCTCCCTCTCTGTTTGCTTTTGCTTCCACGCGTATGATGTGAACATAAAACTCCCCAATGGTTTCTTCAATGCTAGCAAGTGAAGCCTAAGAAGATGATATTGGTCTCCCTCCATCATGCCCAACCCAAGAGATGCTTTCTCCTTTTCTTACTCCTTTTTGAACTCCAACAAGAACCAAATTTTCTCCTCGCTCCTCTACTTTTGCGCGCAAGCGTGCACACACACACACACACACACAAAATCCATGGATTTTCCTGATTCTCTTTGGTGTCTCAAATTATCACAACTGTCCAAAACATACCCCACCCCCAAAATAGCAAAAGTGTGTTGTCTTTTTAATCGGGCTTGAGCTCTCACCCGGCCACCTTTTCTTTAAAAGCCAAGTCATTCAAGTGAATGCTTGCTTTTTTCAAAAATTTCAAGGCATTGTTGCTAGGCCTCCACACTCTTGGTTGGGAAAAACCGCACTAAGTGTCGATCGCTCACAAGTGCCTGCCAAACTTGCACCACCAAGTGAGAGCACATTTGCCAATATTAGTAATCGATAACTATAATATATGGCAACCACTACCCAGGAACATTGCCAACCAACAGCCAACACATCCAATGCGCTTGAAATGGTTCATCTCCTCTAATTTACCCCCAGAAATTCACCTAACGCATGACATGTGGGATATCTCCATGCCACATGGAAGCTTTTTAGAGCTTCCTCCCTCCAAGCACCACCCAAAGCCCACAAACCATCTTTTTGTTATTATTTTGGACCCAATTGAAGCCCATAATTCGGCATCACAAGACCCACAGCTCCAATACTCATCAAGAGCTTCCATAAGGGGGTTTTAAGCCTATGTACATGCACCATATATGGCATACACTACCAATTTTGAACTAACTATTCAAGTAAGTACCATCATAGCCGCAAAGTAATACAAAAATGCTCATTTTTAAAGTGATTATGTATAAATTTTCTACAAAATAATCAAGTCAAAGCTGCGTGCCACTACAAGTGTTGCTTTCTCTCGCTATCGCTACTACATTTGCATAGACAACTCAAAATGTGCTCCAATCTATTCTAATAATTATTGCAAATCAATCAATCCCAAGTGATGTGATAAGTGACCTAGGCTTCAATTTTAAATCTCTAATGTATACAACTTTATCAAAGGCTTGCTGTCATGAATAGCACTATATTGCTCCTATTAACTCATACTAGTGGTAGTCATCTAGTAGGTCGTAAGGCAGTATGTCCAAATTTTTCTATTGATTTACTTTAATAATTGATATTTGAAGGGTTTCAAGAAGACATACCCTTCCTAGCTCGGACCATGATTCCATCCTCAAAACCCCTCCTTAAGGAAGGCCTTGTTGCCCGCTATGGTTCAACCCTTGTGACATGTGGATGAAGGTGTGGGGATGCAATCCCATAAAACTAGCTGATGATTGTCCAAGAAAAAAAGGCCTTGTTGCTAAATTTGTCAATCATTGGGAAGAGCTTTTGTTATGAGTGTGGAGGCTAAATCTAAAAGAAAGGGCAAGGGTGCAATTTTTCAAAGTTTGGACCTTGGGTTCCTATATGTGGTGCTTTCTGAACTTATTAAGAATGTGAAGAGTTAACATCAAAACTCAAAAACAAAGGTGACTCATGTCTAGCATATGATCACATGCAGGGGTCTATAAGGCAAGTGACAATCTTAATGTAAAGGTAGAGTGTGTTTAGTCAATGTTTGAATATGACATGAAGTTCAAAAACTATTCACTAAAGTGCTTAGAGAATTCCAAAAGTTCCATTATCAATAAGGATTATAAAAGTGTCTTGGATGTGAGAGCACACCAAAGCCAAAAGGGCAAGTGCTTTACTTACTAAAAGGTCACTTCCTCAAACATAATTTTCAAGGCCATACCATTACCAAAGCCAAAAGGGCAAGTGCTTTACTTACTAAAAGGTCACTTCCTCAAACATAATTTTCAAGGCCATACCATTTTATTAGGGTAAGGATCAAATAAAGAATGATTGGAAAAGGTATAACCTATGCATAATTTGTGTGAGTCTAGTTGTGAGTAGGCTTCCTCATAGTATTGGGCTTGACACATGGTGCTTGCAATCTATGAATTATTGTGCACTTCTCACATTCCAATGAGGTGTCTTTCATACACCAATAAGCAAATATTTGAGATATACAATCCTAGCACTGTTAAAGAGCTTCCTTTTATATAGTGTTGAAAAGTAAGACAAGTCAATTATCTCGTCAAAAAATATTGAGGATCTTTGAATGTTTTGAAGTGACATTTTCTCTTTGAATTTTGTTGAAAAGTAGATGTGAATTTAACATGGCTATGTATGGGCACTAAATTAAGTGCTTAAAATCAGCATGGGTATATAAGGGACCTTTTATGTAGTCACGAATTGATGACATCCACTAATGAGCAAGTTAGTCTTCCACTTTCCACTTTAGGAAACTTGTCAAAATGTTCTAAGAATGCTTTGGTACAACAAGGTTGCTATGCCCAGACATGTTATGTCACAACTTGATAGATGAAGGAGAATGTAGGTCTAGTGTTCTTAATCCTTGAACATCCATTGCCAATGTTGCTCGTCGTTGTTTGCCACCATCTAAATTGTTAAAGTAATTGCCATGCTGATAATGTTGTATGGCATTTGTAGTGCAGTGAGGGAGCTAGTTGCTTTGATACGCAAAGGATATTCTGAGCTAGCTACACTCAATTTGTGTACATGACAACTACCAAATATATTTCAATCTTTAAAATAAAATATATATACACAAAAATGGCATAATTTTCCCTAAAGTTAGCAAAAGGGACAGGGTGTGTAACTATAGTGCTTAATGACTAAACAACTCTAAAGAACCAAACTAAGAAGGTAGTAAACCATGTTATACACTATATGAAAGTAGCTGGTACATGTGCTTTTTGAGGAAGAGATATAGTGATTGGACGGTAATTTTTGGAGAAGGAACTCGCTATGTTTGGTCTTGCATGTCATTAGTTGTGAGGTAATGAATTGTCATTTTACACCTTTTGCATGCTTTGCAATGCAGGATCTCTTTGGGATGTGGCAAGTGCTTCTTAGAGGTCTAATCATGCCCTTGCCAATAAGATTTTCACTGTGCTCATCCACAGATGTCAAGAGCGAAGATGTGTATGACGTTTGATGAGAATGCTCATAAATTTTGAATTTTTGTCCCTCGGTTCGTGTCTTGCTTTGCAACGTGGATAATCTTGTGTCGGTTAGTTTTTCCTTAACAAACTCTTGTTGAGGAGCATGGATTGAGTGAGTGTGCATGAAATGGGTGTGAGGAGGAAGGAAGTGGATTCACTCAAAAGCAAGGGTATTAGGCTTAGGCCTTTTGGAAGCTAGGCATGGAGAGAGAGAGAGAGAGAGAGAGAGAGAGAGAGAGAGAGCGAGCAATATGATTTGATTAAGAGGAATGGAATCATCCAAGTTTTGTCACGTTTCAAATGCTTCTCAATCGACCCAACATACGTGACCAGGAGGAAGAGCACTTGAACATTTAACTATAAGTAGGTTTGGGCAATTGTCAATGCAATGTGACAAAGTGAGCTTGTGAAAACTATGTGCAATGCCACCTTCGTCATCATCCTCCTCCCCAAGAGCCGATTTTAGCTTCAAAAACCTAACTAGTGATGTGACCCCAGCATTAGTGTTGCTCTCATGGATCCTCTCTCTCTCTCTCTCTCTCTCTCTCTCTCTCTCTCTCTCTCTCTCTCTCTCTCTCTACACGTGGGCGAGCACGAATGTTTGTATTGCGTAACACAAGCACACATGACAATGTGCGAGAACGACGACAAGTGTTGCAAATAAGCCATTTAATATTCCAAAATAATAATCGGATTGACGTGAAGGGATAATTCCCTATGAAATTTGTAAATTAGCGGTGTAAATCTACAAAAATCATGATATATGAGGTTGGAGATCTCCTATTAGGACATGGGGAGTATGTGTTTAGAAAGTGGATTTTTTATTGTTTGTTCATGACTCATTAACCTACAAAACAATTTTGCTTTCACATTTGTCCATGACTCATTAACTTCCATCTCTGTAAGGTAGTTTTGATGCTCTCTCTCTCTCTCTCTCTCTCTCTCTCCCTCCCACACCAAAAAAAAAAACAAAAGCTTCAGACTCACGTGACCACTTTCTCACGTTAGAACACATTCTCATGGTGCGCTCTCTCTCTCTCTCTCTCTCTCTCTCTCTCTCTCTCAACATAGCCCAGTCCATGGTGCATGCCATTTGGCTGATACCACTATGGTGCTCTCTCTCTCTCTCTCTCTCTCTCTCTCTCTCTCTCTCTCTATGGTACATACGATCGTAGTCTTTCCTGTGCGAATTCTCTCGCTCTCTCTCTCTCTCTCACGTATTCCTCTAGGCTCTCTATCCCCTAACACGTGGGCAAACCTCTCTCTTTCGACACAGACGAACCCCTCTCTCTCTCTCTCTCTCACACACACACACACAAACACACACAGCTCGCTCCGTTGAAATGAGCCTGTGCTTTCTCTCTCTAATCATGCAAAACGGGGCAGAGGGTTGAATCTAGTTGGGGGAAGAATGGAGATTGCATAGGGAGATCGTGTCTCCTCTCTCTCTCTCGCTCTCTCAAACACACACACTCTCTCTCTCTCTCTCTCTCTATCTAGAAATCTCTCTCAAAATGATTATAATAATGGCCCTACAGCTTACGGCAACCTTCAAAGTACATCCAAAAATTATATAATTATGGAAAATCCAAGTACAATCTTCTTGCATTAGGCACAATTAAAAAATAATTAAGAATGAGAAATCCGGGTTCAACCTACCAATTACACATAAAATAATTAGATGATGGAAAGCCCTAAACCTCCCAAAGGCGGACACCAGTCAAGCATCTAATTTAGTTTAATACTAGCCCAACCTTAGTATTTGTTAATTCCGCATTAACCTTTATATTCTAAGGTTGACCCTTTGGCCTTTTATCATTCTTCCTATGATCCCCAATCATAGTCACCAAAAGGCTCTCCCCACCATTCAAAAAAACTTTAATCACCGTCACATTATTTTACACACATGCAAGTTAAACCATAATGGAGCTTGCCTGATTTCCTCTAGGATTTTGTGAGCTCCTCCATGCATTAATTCTTTTCTTCATGTCCACATTAGCAAAATAACACTTAAATTAATTCCTTTCTTGGTGTCCGAAAAAAAAAAACGTTTTTCTAAGGTTGAGAACACCAGAGGTACAATAAAATAAAGGAATAATTTATTTACCATTGTACCATAGACATAACACTAATTAATTTGTTAATAATCTTTATTTATTCTAAAGATAAGATAATTGAATCAATCAATGGGAGTAGCCTAAGGAGATAGGGATGGGTCTTGATTGATGGAAAGGGTAGTGTGGGTTGAACGTGGCACTTGTTGAAGAGGTCCACGAGTCATTTTGACTATTGAAAGTATAAAAGTGGCAAGATCTTCACCGTTGATCGCAAAGACCATGTGATTGCCTATTGGGCCGCACTATTCTTGGAGGGCTCAATGCAAACGTAAGCAATGGAAAGGGTGGGTCTTTATGCTCCACCTTCATAAGTTGGCTTCACATTTCTTTCATTAGACGATAAACTTGCTTGTGAGGTGGCATGGCTTCCATTACTTAATATGATGCTAACGAACTTTCCTATTGCATATTCTCTTTAGAGACTATTTCTCTTTTTGGAGCTCTCTTCCAATGAGTCACTACCTCATTAGGAAATCACTACTCTTTCAATAAATCCAAAGTGCTTACAAACTCAACATACCTTCTCGTGGCCCTCAAGTCAAGCACCGTCCACATGCAAACCAAGTTTCCATATTCCCCTCCCTCGGGACTAAGTGGCACGGGCATGGGTGGGTGAGATCTACGACCGAGGGATTGTGGGCCGTAGCTTTGGAATGCGGGTACCTTAGATTACTTTTGTAAAAAAGTAATCTAGGGCACCCGAGTTTTGAAAGTAATCTAGGGTACCCACATTTGCGGGCGTGGGTTTTGAACCCGTGACCTCACCCATGAGAGACGCACACCCTAACCACTACGCCATGCGCGTGTTTTGAAATGTGGGGGCCCTAATTTACTTAAAACATGTATGCACAAGGGCGGCAGCCAAAATTAATATAGGGTCCCTATATTATTTTTTATTAAAAAAAGTAATCTAGGGTACCCTAGATTACTTTCGGCGCCGCCACTGAGATCTACGGCCCAAAATCCCCCGGCCGTAGATCCCACCCTCCCATGCCCATGCCACTTAGTCCTGAGGGGGGCATCCTCCCTCTTTTCCATAAAGATTCCATGGGGGTTATTTTCTTGAGACGAGTTTTGGACCTTAAAAAAGAGCAAGTTCCTATGCTCACTTAGAGAAGTTCTCACAGCTAGAGAGTTCAATGTAACTACACAACCATGTGTGTGTGTGTGTGTGTTTGAGAGAGAGAGAGAGAGAGAGTCATACAAGACCACTTAAAAGTCCACCCTGCAAACCTAGTCACAAGTATTTTATGGTTAAAAATAATCTTTCAGATCATAAACATGAATGACATTGCCAAACAAGGCTGTTGGCAATACCAAAAAATAACTTACGATGAATCGTATAAATATATGCTAAATAATGTGAGCTAGTTGGATTCCATTGAAGGAGTCAAGTTTTGAGTAGCGACTCAATCTAGATGACAAATTTTTAATTAAAAAAGTAATATTTTGAATCACACTCATTATAATTAAAATCTAACTTTAGTGTCAGCGATCGTTACCAATGGGAAAACTGTGATGAGTGGAACAAGGCGATGGGTGCTGCAATATTGGACCCACATGGTTAAATGTATGGGAGGTTTGCTCCCAGTCTAACCAAGTGTCTTGCCTTTGTTGTGGGGTGGCCCCCCTTTCAATTGATGTAACTATGTTGTTGGGTGATGTCATGGCTCGGCACAAGCATGACGAGAATCTGTAATTCTTTTGGGTTGCTAATATAATTCACTCACAATTGAGAGTTTTGCACACACACACACACACACACACATACACACACACACATGTGTGTGTGTGTGTGTGTGTGTGTGTGTGTGTGTGTGTGTAGGTATATAAAACTTTAGTGTAATGAATGACATGATTTCAAGGTGAATGTTAAAAGAAAGATTAAGACTATACAAACAAAGCGGCGGAGGCCTTGGAATGGGGAGAGGTAACTAGATACTTCCACAACTCGATGTCTCACTAAACCCTTGGCTGTCTAAGGTGGGTAGCGTATTGCTAGACCCTACCTAGAGGGAGGTGGCTAGAAAGATAAACAAAAAAGGACTCCTCCGAGTGGGTCAATTTTGGGACTTTAGTAGCAGACAAGAAAGGATCATACCAAATAGCTTGCGGTTTCATGCTCAATGGGATGGAGAGATTGTTGGTAAGCAGAGTGTTAGAACGGCTAAACAGATGCTGCCTACCGTCTTTCGAATCTAGGTTTGATTAGAAAGCTTGGCGGTGGCCTTTAGATAGACATTTCTTAAACCGCACACCATGGCTGTGTACAACACCCTCATGGCTTTGCTGGATTGGTTCTACCCCCAGAACAAACAATGGGGCAAGCAATGGCCAGAGGCAAGATGTGTGGCAATAGTTTAGAACATATGGTACTCAAGATGGTCGTGAAGGATGAAGGTCTTTATTTGGAAAGTGCTTTGGGGTGTCTTGCCGATTGGGGTGAAGGTCCTAGCTAGAGGTATTGGGCCAGATAGATGCACACGATGCAGGTCTGCAAGTGAAAACCTCCTTCACCTATTCAAGGACTGTCCGGGGATATGTGACCAAGCAAGAAAGATTTGCAAGTGGATTAAAAAGACATGGAAGATTGGGTTCTACAAGAACAATCTTTTTCTGGGGGGGGGGGACACGTTCACGAGCCAACCACTCCTCATCAGGACTCAAATCGTCAGGTTCTATTACTTTAAACATGTCTGGAAGGCAAGGAACGGTCGACTTTTCGAGAACCACATTGATATAGCAAGGTTTATGGAGATTATTTAGGAAACCAAGGTAGAAATTATTGCCATTGGGAAAAGGACAAATTATGAAGAGTGGGACAGTGTGGTGACTGCAACATTGTCAAAAGTGTGTGGTAAGGATATGTCTCTAGCTTTTCACCATGGCCGTGGGGTGGCCCCCCTGTAAGCCGAATCAACGTACTCAAAAACAATAAGATACACCTCATCCACATGTTTTACAACAAAGTGCCCTAGTGTGGACTATTTCAAAAGCTATGTGCCTACAAATGATTATCCATTTTCTCATACCAAAGCATGCAAGAAGATTTCTTTAAACCATACAATGCTTAGTTGTATATACATACTTTGTTTTCCTATCATTTCTTGACAAAACCATGAGGCTACATTCTATACACTTTCTCATACAGGCCACCATTCAAGAAAGTGGTTTTTATGTCCATTATCCCATCCAAAATAATCTATTGATGTAACAATCTAATGTGCAAGGAGCATGATGAGAGCTCAAACAAGTACGATTGGACAATAGTGCATCCAATTTACTATCACATAACGCATGCAAAATCATTTTTGCATATATCTAGATTTCTCATTTTCAACTCATCCTCATCAAGTACATCATTGTCTTATTTGTGACATCACTTGAAATCTTTGTAGGCTGAATATTTGCCTCATTTGAACATCGGGACCCCGGGGGGGGGGGGGGGGGGGTCACTATGTATAAAATGTGTATATTGCGTGAATTCAAGGACTATTTTTAAAACTCATTATCTGTGAATTTTTGACAAATAGAATACACCCTTTTCCTATTCAATCTGTATTTTTTTTTTCCAATTCCATCTTCTGGTACCCTTCTGTATGTAAAATTGTGAGGGAAAAAGAAATTTACAAACCCTTTTGCTGTACTCACGTGATAATCACATGATTATTAAGTAACCCCCTTCCCCCCGCCCCAATGTTTGAACTTACATTTGTATTTCCACCATTAAGAGGCAACAAGGTATCAAAAATTTCTTGTGAGCTTACACATGTCTCTTTAGTACATGCCAACAAGGACTGAAATGCATCTTCCAAAAAAACAAAGTCTAAAGAAGTCAAGATAGGTTTTGACTACAAATGATATAGCATGTAACCCTTGCTCTCATCATTGTAACCAACAAGGTGCATCTGAGAGACTTATCATCCAATTTTCTATGTTTTTGTTGCAATACTATAGCATATGCCAAGCAACCAAAAACATGCAATTGACCAGTGGATGGATCCTTATCATGTCATACCTCATATAGAGTCATAGACTGCAAAGATATGGTGGGACACCTGTTAAGTATGTAGGCATCACACATGATAGCCTGAAAGCAAGTGGCAAGTCTTTTCTTTTGACCATACATCGTGCCATCTACACAAGCGACATGTTTTTCCAAGACCATTTTGTTGGGGTATATAAGGCACTTTACATTGGTGTTTTATCCCACGACTAGCCAAAAATACATCAAATTATT
The DNA here is from genome assembly GCF_014529385.1 of Adiantum capillus-veneris. NCBI lineage: Eukaryota > Viridiplantae > Streptophyta > Polypodiopsida > Polypodiales > Pteridaceae > Adiantum > Adiantum capillus-veneris. The sequence goes on from NC_140941.1 coordinate 104,529,192, forward strand.
TTGACATATACTCCCCCCTTCATTAGAAGGGAGGGTATGCGCACTAATATTGAATACATTTTTTGTCAACAACAAACTGTTTGAAGCACATAAGCACTTCAACCTTAGCCTTAATCAGGTATGCTCATGTGTACCATGAGTAATCATCAATGAAAGTCACCAAGTACAAATTATTACTAGAATAAAGAGTGTGCATTGGCTCGTAAACATCATTGTGAGCAAGCTACAATCTGCAAATAGCCTACATTGAAACATTTTTCAAAAACCTAGAATACTTTATTTTTTCCATAGTGAAGCCTTCACAAAACTTCTTACATGGTGCCTTCAAAGGGGACAATGAGGTAACCATATCAAATTTTTGCAAATGTATCAAAGTGGCAAAAATTAGATGTTCAAAGCGTGCATACTACATAGTTTAGCACCTGAAATAACTTTAGAATCCATAACCAAATTTGCAAAGTTTTCCACACACTTGTCATAAGGATTGAGCTTTTATAACCCAAGGACAAGGTACCTAATGCCTCAATAGTATCACTTGAACTAAGATCATGAACAATGCATCTACCAACCATAAACTGTACAACATGACCAAGTCTTGCTAATGCAAAAATAAGAATCATATTAGTTTTAATTCCAAGCACAAAAAGCACATTAAATATGAAAGAACTTCCATTTACTATAGTGAGTATAAAAATTTTAGCTCCTTGAAGTGGATAAGGGGAAGTGTTGGCACAAGTGACAATATTCCCATCGGGGACAACATCAAGAGAAGTGAATAAGTCATGATGAGATGGAATGTGCTTTGTAGCACCATTGTCAAAATGCCACACATGTGAATCTCCAACCTCAATCATGCATGCATCATGGACAGAAGGGTCATATCAACACTACGTACTAAAATCCCATTCTACATCAACAACAAAATTTGATGATTTGGTAATGGCTGCATTTGAAGATGATTCATTTTCTTTCTTACATGCATCTTTAGCCTTTCAAGACATCTCTTTATCAAATGATTAGCAACCCTGCAATAGCTACTGCAATGTAAATTTTTTATTTCCGTTTTTAGCACATTTACCACATGCATCTCTATTATGGGAGACATTTTCATAGAGGGTTTTCTACGTGAAGAAGAAACATTGGAAGTAGTAGCATCGTCATCACCACCTTTCTTTTGTGTAGCAACAATTGCCTCATCAACAACACGTTGCTTAGCCTTGATTGTTCTTGATATAGCCTCTTGTAATAGCAAATTGATTAACCCATCAAACTTAACAGCGTTATCATTGCCTTGTGCAACAAGCCTCAAAGTAGAAGCACGCATCTGATACAAATTTGGCAATGCATCTAGGACGGTTTGCACAAGTGAATGATCAGAAATGACAACCTATAGCAATAAGTTGCTTGCTGATATCTTTGATTTTAGCAAGAAATTTTTTCAGTTCATCTTCCTAACAAATGTTATGTTCTAGTTTTTTGTGCATATATGCTATTTTTGTCTCATTGCAACCTATGTACAATCTAGTTAGAATGACCTGAGCTTGTTTTGTTATTTTGGTTGAATGAATATGAGGAGTAATGGTGCACTTGATAGATGGCACAATCAATGCATGTGCATGCACATATATACTATCTTAATAAGCATATTTAGCTATAGGTAAAACAACCCTAGCACTAGGAGCAAAACTACTAGAATCTCCTTCATAAAACCTTGACCCATAGAACCTGAGCATAAATCAAAACCTTTAAAAATGTTCTATAAACCTTTGGAAACAAGTGCATGTTGCATCATGTAAGCCCACAATAGATACTTATCTCCATCAAGCTTTTTATTAGCAAACAACATCTTGAAAACATCAATGCCCTCAACCATATTGAAAGATTGAACCTGATTTAGAAAATGCTCAAACTAAGTAGAAATTGATGGGAAACTATATGTGCTATATAGCACAAGCCACAACAAACTATCAAAGGCCTGTTATCACTATAAGAGAAAAATTCCATAACCGCTAGCATTGCCGTGGATTAACAAAGGAAAATAGAAACAGAAAATATTGCATGTGCAGCAATAACATCGGCAAAGACGCGGTAGTGGTTTAACAACAATATACGCGGTAATAGTAGAGGTAATATAGCCACGATTATTACCACAAATATTACCGCACATATTACCGTGCATATACATCGCATACTACCACGTATATTATGGTGCATATTCACATATTACCGCGCTTATTACCACCATACGGATTTTAAAAAATAAAGATGCTCATCTGGTCCATCCAATTTGGATGGCCCAGATGAGCATGACTGTTTTCTTCAAGCACAAAGTTCACATCAGCAAATATTGGTCGCTTCTTCTTAATACTCTTCTCTCACAAAGGAGCTCTATTTATTTTAGGGAGTTTGTATACTCATCTTTGACATTGAAGAGTGAGTCAAATCAACCAGTGATTTGGAAGATGATGTAGTTGATAATTGACTTAAGAACCTTTATGCATTATCATAATTCTAGTACTAGGAGCACACCCGTAACCTTTAAGATAAGCATCGTATTTGAAAATTTGTAGCATTTCCATTGCCATTGCCATTCCATGTTTGTGTTGGCCATTAGGGGAATTTTGAGGTCACTTTTGTGCCCTGTAAGAATATGTAGAGAGAGAATATATACTTTATTTTAAAAATAGTGAAATGTTTGTAAAAAGGTGAGTTTGCATCCTTTTTACCTCCACCGAAACATGTCATTGTCAAATCTTTCTAGGATCTTTCGTATTCTAAAAAATACTCCCTCCAAAACTAACGAAAACATCAGTTCTGGCCCAAAATTCAAAATTTCCAAAAGCTGAAACAAACCTTTTCTGTGTCGTCTTCTTCCTCGTATCTGCACAGCTTTTTCCTATAGTACTATCTCTAACAAATACTGTTAACAGACTTCCATGAGGAAGAGAAGAAGCTTATACCATCTACACATTGAGCTAAATGAAGAATATTGTCCAGTGCGCAAGAGAAACAAATGTGCAGAGGTGTCCTCGTCCATATTTGAAGCAATGCGGCAAGATCAAAAAAATCACATTGATCTCTGGATTGATGGAAGATTGTATCCAGTGGACCCAATGACAAAGAGCACTCCCCCATTCTCAAATTGTTCATCTTTGATAAAATTTGTGGGTGATGGTCAAAGAGGGTTGCTGGGTTATACACAGAGTCTTGCGGCAGAGAGAGATATTCTTAAGTTAGAAGATCATTTGACCAAACAAATGATAAATACTCTTAAACAACAACTTGAGGAATGTAAAGAGAGCAACGAAAAGCTACAAACTCAGCTCAAACAAGCTAGAAGCAAGAATACAATGTTAGGAAACAGACAAAGAGAAAAGAAGTTAAAGAACATTGAAGCCTTGAGACGTGGTGGAGGAGGTTGCAGCAGGAGAATCAGAGCAGCAAGGTATTGTTATTTTATATGATTCTGCTTATGCTTATTTTATATGATTCTGCTTATGTTAGGTTGTTAATCTTTTTGTTAAGTTGTATTGTGATTCTGCTCCACATTATCATGCTTATGTTATTGTTATTATGCTATTTTTCTTTATTAAATGATTAATATTCAGTTAACTTTAATTTAGTTTGTTTATTTTGTTGGTGTCATTTGGACAATAATCAGTTAATTTTGTACCTTTTGATTTAGGACTTTGCTACAACCAAACTCTGCATCAAACATGGAAATGGCAACTAAACATTATTGTGATGTTTTACCTCTCAAGGTTGCCAAAAAGATTTTCACAGAGAAGAAGTTTAAAAAGGCAAAGGAGCAGTGCATTGAGGGACTTTTGCAGAGCTCTTGCTTGGACAAGGAGGATGTGCAATATACTATGGATAAGGTAGGCATTAGCAGAGATGGTTATAGCAAGTTGTTCAGAAATATGAAGTCAAGGTTAAAGCAATGTAAGGTCAGGTCCTCTTTGCTTCCAAAGCCATCCATTGTGCAGCAGGCAAGGAAAAAGATCAATGAGAGGATAATGGAGATGTTGGGTGAGCCTCACCACATTCATGGTACCTATCATGGTAAAAAGAGGGATCTTCAATTTGACGAGTTCAATAATATTTTCCTTGACTTGAAGACACTTCAGAAGGAAATGATCAGATTCTATGAGCTGGAGCATACAGAAGCAAATGGTGTTGTCAGTTTTGTGATAAAGCTTGATGAATGTGAGATTGTTAAGAACAGAAAAATTGAGAGGATTTCCATAACTTTAATGAACAGAGCATTGAAACCGAAGGATACCAAGTACTTCAGCGTGCAATCGGAGAAGAATGTCTGGTGGCTAGGTGCTTTTGAAGTAGAGAGTGAAGACTTTGATGTTCTGGATTGGGTTTTCCATCAAACAACAATACCCAAAGTCATTAATGCACAAGAATTAGGGGAAGAGCTTGAAGTTGAAGGGTTTGGAAGTTACAGGGTGGAATGGCACATGGGAGGAGACCTTAAAACCCTTAAATGTATGTACAATGTCTCCAAAGGAGCTATGGCAAAGAGCCCTTGTCTGTATTGTATGGCATCAACAAAAGAATGTAATCCTGCAAATTGGAACAAAGCACCCAATAGGCATACTCAAGATCCAAACTTCAAAGCAGTTTTAAATATTCCACTTGCTAATATCCACATATGCACTCTGCATGCTCTTTGCAGAATTGTGGAGAAAATTGTACATCTCTATGTGGGGTTTGTCTGGAAGTTACAGCCAAAAGCAGCTAGAGATGCTGCAATCAAATGTATTGAAACGGTTTTATCAGAAATTGGCCTTCACAGTGGTAAGGTTAAGATTGAAACAGACCTGAAGAGGTCTTCAAATGGAAACAATGTGCCTAGAAAGGTATCTGTTGGTGGTGTGAAGGCCAGAGCTTTCCTAGGGTTTCATGGCAAACTAGGAAAGGTAAATGCCAAGAAGGGTTCATCCAATGTGAAGTATAACCAATGGAAAGCTCTCCACAATGCCATCAAAGATCATGGTCTTGAAGGTACATCAAGAAACAAAAAGGCAGAGGTATGGAAATCACTAGACAAAGTATTTTCCTACTATGATAAGACATCCTGGGGAAAAAATGATATGCCAAATTTCAAGAAAGTGCTCAATAACTTCAGAAGTGCAATGAAAGATGCTTGGGATCAGGAATTCACACATTACATGGTAAGTTTTTTATTCCTTTTTAATATGTACATACTTTTAGTTTGGAAGCATATGATTAATCTCATACTTACTAATTATTGACACACTTTTACTTTGCCAGCATATAATTTGCAATCACACTCCCTGGTTTGTAAAGAGATGGGGCTCCGTGTCCATATGGTCTACACAAGGCATGGAGAAATCCCATTATCAAGCAAGAACCAAGTTTTTCAAGCATACAAGACATGGAGGAGGTGCAGTGAAGGCAAACAGCTTGCTTGAGGTTTTCCAATGGTTCTATAGACAAATATGGCATAGAACCAGATCAAAAATGACAAAGAAAGCACTACTGAACTCACATTTAGCAAATGCCTTACACAGGAACAAGCAGAAAAGACAAAATTCATATAATAGTTCATCTGCAAATGAAAAATTCTTACAATGGCTAGCTACAAGAGAGAGACAAGGTAGAAAGTGGGCCAAAGTACAGGTATGAGCAAAGTCAGTCTTTTGATGAAGGTACATCAACTTCACCCCTAAACTTCAGAAACTTCTGCTTATTGTAGCCTATCATTTGTCTCTTGAGGTCCCCAGAGTGGGCAAGCACATAGGATGCCATTGTTGCAAAATAACCAGCTCTAGAACCAGTAAGGCCAGGGAAGAATCCAAAAATTCTGATGGCTTCCTCCTTTTCCACCAATATTAACTTCTCTAACCCTGGAGGAAGCTGATATGAACCAACAACCTTTGTAAGTGCTTTAATTGCAAGCATTGGCAGCAATGGTTCTCTTGTAAACTTGTTATGGAATATAATGGCAGTCTCTTTGTTGAGCTTCCCAATAAAGTGTCCCAAGCTCTGGTTCCTTCCTAAATTTAAGGGTCTGGAACCCTTCCCCCTGCCAAGGAATTTGTCTGTGTCCAGTATTTCAATCTGCAAAAATATGTCTTGGTTAATTGTTCAGCACATTAATAAGACAGGGCAAAATGGTCATTAACATACCTTAGGAGACTCATCCTCCTCAAACAAGGCAGGTTCCCATATATCAATGGATCTAGTTGGCCTTACTTCATAATCTCTGGTCTTTTCCTCTCCCATATGCTCTATTTTAAGCCTTTTCTGGATCTCATTGAACTCCTCTTCAGAAGGTACACATTGTTGCTCATATCTCAGAACAATGTCCTGCACATGCTTTCCAACACTTGAGCTGTCAATAAAATTTTCTGCCTCTGTGTCCAAGACTGCTAAGGGGCAAGGTGAGTAATCAATAAATCCTATGTCATTAGATCCCCACTCAGCCAAAACTGCCAAAGCATAATCTTCCCTTAGATAAAAAAGATGCTGAATGTCATTCAGCAAAACATATTCCTTTTTGTTAACTTTGTATGTGGGAAATGTTGTTGTGCAATGCAAAGGATCAACATCTTCATCCTCAATGTCAACATTCTCCACTTTAGTGATGTTTTCTGCTTTAAATTTTGCAATGTCCAGCATCTCAGTGCTTTGTAGCTTCTCTTCCTCTTCATGGAACTCCATCTCTATCTCCTCTTTCTCATGGTCCTCCTCAGCCTGGGAAATCTGCTTTGGAATCTCTTTGCCCTCTGGTGTTGGGAGTACACTGAAGAAAATGATAAGTCCAAGGTCATAATCTACCAACTGGCAATGCATATTACCATGAAATTTGCAAGGCTTTATGATCTTTTGCCAGTCTGGATGAAGGCTTGACCACTTCTTTGCAATACCTGTCCTTGACAAGCTACCTGCTTTGCATATATCAACAAAATGAACAAGATTGTCAAGCCTGTGATCTCTGATCAATTCTGTATATATCTCTTTCAAGTCACTAATTTGTGTAGAGAAGCCATCCACAAGTGCTTGAAGATCAAAGGCAGCATTAAAAATCTATTTGACACTTTGAAATCTTGTAAGTTCATTAACTTTGTAAAGAAAAGACATCAGCCTATCATCAGCGGTCTCTTGTATATCCTCTGTATCCATTATGACAATCCACAAATGCTCAGCTGAAAAAGAGAAAAGAGAAGTCTATCAAGACATTAACCACCCTTCTTTATATCAAGTCTACAAACAAATTAAAAGCATAAAATTGTCAAGCAAATTAGGCGCAAGCAAAAAAGAATTACATAAAATTGTGACATGCTATGTTTGTCACTTGCTATGCGAACTTTGAGAAGTTAAGAGAAACTCGTCACTCACTAACAACGCGCACAGAGTGACACTTGGTACGCGATTTCCTATTGCTAGGAAGAGGTTGACGTCCACCAAAATCGCGCACGGGTGTCGCGGTGTGTCGCTTGGAGGGTTGGAGGCTTAAATTCGAAGCCTTGTGAATGACAATAAGCGAATCAAGGGGTTGGGTAGGTTCCTTTTATGGGCAAAAACGCCGCCTCGGGAAGTGTGCAAATCCGTTGCCGCCTCGAAGTTTGGTCCAACGGCTAGTTTTTATGCACCTAGGGACTTGCGCCATGCACCCTATATAAACATCCTCAGAGCCCAAACTAAGCGCATTTTGAAGGAGGTTTTGAAGGAGGTCCACAACCCAAAACTTCGAGCGCTTTGAGCGTCACACCATGCGCGATATTCGTAAGTGAGAAGACTTTGCCTCCTTTGTCATTTCGCGTACCGAGTTTTAAAGCAATGTGTTCCACTATGTCCACATATGTGATCATGTTTACGATGTGTACTGCAATGTGTGCCATTATTTTCACCATGCGTACAATATGTGTCTCAAGATGTTTAAGAGGTTTTCACCGCTTGGGATTCCCGTCACCCCGTGCGCGAATTTGGTAAGTGGGAGGACTGTGCTCCCTTCGAAATTTCGCGTACGAAGTGTCACCGTATCTGTGTAATGCTCCGTCACATCGTGCACGATCACCGTTAGTGTTAGGACATTGGTCCCTTTGTGATTTCGTGTACGGGGTGTCATCGCAATGTGTTCCACTATGTACAGAAATGTGTGCCACTAAATATACATTTTGAAGGAGGTTTTGAAAGAGGAAACTTCGAGCGCTTTGACCATCACACCGTGCGCGATATTCGTAAGTGAGAAGACTTTGCCTCCTTTGTCATTTCGCTTACCGAGTTTCAAAGCAAGGTGTTCCACTATGTCCACATATGTGATCATGTTTACGATGTGTACCGCATGTGTGCCATTATTTTCACCATGCGTACAATATGTGTCTCAAGATGTTTAAGAGGTTATCACCGCTTGGGACTCCCGTCACCCCGTGCGCGAATTTGGTAAGTGGGAGGACTGTGCTCCCTTCGCAATTTCGCGTACGAAGTGTCACCGTATCTGTGTGATGCTCCATCACCCCGTGCGCGACCACCGTTGGTGTGAGGACATTGGTCCCTTTGTGATTTCGCCTACGGGGTGTCACCGCAATGTGTTCCACTATGTACGGAAATGTGTGCCACTAAATATACATCGTTTACTTTTTTTTTCTAATGTTTGTTGTGTAACAATCATTCCTATCCCTTTTGAAGATGGCAAGGACCAAGAAGACTACAAGGAAGGTTGATAAGCCGGTTGATAAGCCTCTATCCGAAGATGAAGAAGAAGCTCAGCCTAGCAAAGCTTTAGCTGGTACTTCAAAACCAAAGGAGAGCACATCTCAGAGGAAGGACCCTAAACCAAGTACACCTGACCCTCAACCAAGCAAAAGAAAGACTACACATCAGAGGAAAGCTTTCAAGCCAGTGCAGCTTAAGCCTCTCCTTACAAAGAGAAAGTTCAAGCAGGGGGTCAAATGTCTAAGAGAGATAAGGAAGGCCATAAAGGCCATCAATCTTGCAATTCCCAAACTGCCCTTCCAAAGACTATGCAGACAAGTTGCAGAGGAGTACAAGATTGACATGAGGTGGACTAGAACTTCATTAGCATGTATCCAAGAGGCTTCTGAGGACTTTATGATTGAGCTTTTCCAAGATGCCTATATCTGTGCAGCTCATGCCTATAGGATTACTTTGATGGACAAAGACATGATCACCCTCAGGAGGCTGAGATACAGGTTTTCAAGAATGTTGGAGCCTGTCCCTATGCATGATATTAAGGCCTTTAATATTCTCAACATTCCTCCATGGAGGAAGCCCCAAGGAGCCTGAAGTAGGAGTAGTTGATATTACTGAAGAAGAGGAAAAGGAAAGGAAAAAGAGAGCAAAGGAAGACAAGGAAATTGCAGAGAGAAAGGAGCTTGACCTGTTGGAACCTCAACTAGTGCCCCTCTTGAGGAGTGTCAATCCTACTGGTTTTGTTGTCGCTCTATTCAGTGAGGAGGATCCTAGGGAGGATTACAATTCACTTGACTCTGAGACCTTGGAAATTCTCAAGGACTAGACCAAGGAGATCAATTCTCCACTCCTTATCACATGCCTCAGGTTGTTTTTGTTTTCCTATGTATTTTTGTTTATAGCAAGAACTCTTTATATAACAATATCTTGTACCAAGTTAATGATGCATACATATGAGCCAGACCTTCAAAAAAAGGTGGAATTTTTAGACCCTTCTATCTCCCACTTTCTCAGGATAGAGACAAATATTAGAGAGCTCACAAAGTGGTTGATTCATGTGGACTTGGAAATCTGTGAAATTTTCTTGATTCCTTATCATGAGAGGTAAGTTTCCTACCTACACCTTGTGAAGAGAATTTACTAATTCATGTTAGAAGGCTAACTGAGGCTTGTTTTTATAGCTCACATTGGAGTTTAATTGCAATTGATATTGTGAAAAGAAAATGATACTTTGTCAATTCTCTTGCTGGAGTACATGGTCAAGCAAAATTGTAAGTATAGTAGCAGACACATTTTGTAAACCACAAGCAGAACCTCAAGCACATACTTTTAATAAAGAATTTTGGACAGTGTTGCTACAAGATTTATAGAGACACTGGAGAATTGTCCACCCATGCCAAAGATGCTGACTGAAATCCAATTTTCAGTTGTGAAGGTTGGAATTCTTTATGCTTTGTTCACTTCAATGGATTATCCTCAAATATTTTTTCCCATAAATACATGTAATGAGTTGCAGGTTCCAATCCAGCCTGAAAGCCATTCATGTGGATGGAGGGTAGTGACAAATGCCAAGCTCCTCTTGGACTTCATATACTGCAATGACAATCAGAATATAGAAGTATAGCATATTTCATATTTGCTAGCTGTATTTTTTCTCATTTTATTGTTCCTAAAACTTACTTTCTATTGCCTTGTATAGATCAACAGAGAGTGCTATAGTGAGAACCATGTATGGTTGACAAGAGCAAAGATTATCAAGTATATGATTGAAGCAAATGGACGACTGCAAGAGGTATTTAAAGATGATGATGCTGAAGAGCTAGAAAAGGCAAAGGGGAAAGCAAAACTAGAAGAGGCAAAGGGGAAAGCAAAGCTAGAAAAGGCAAAGGGGAAAGCAAAGCTAGAAAAGGCAAAGGGAAGTGAAGAGGAAGAAGAGAGTGGTGAGCAGGAAAAGGCAAGTGAAGAGATGGATGATAAGAGAAAGAGGAAGCAGCCCTCAAGCCCTCCTGCCAAAGAGCCCACAAGAAAATCTCCCAGGACAAAAGAGCCCACTACAAAAGCACCAACCCCTAGGGACAGGAAAACTCCTGGCAGAAAACTATTCTAGCTTTTTGTAGCCCACTTGTATCAAGCTTCCCACTTGTATCCAATTGTCTATTCTATAGCCCTTTGTATCAAGCTTGTATCAAGCTTTTTGCAGCCCACTTGTATCAAGCTTCCCACTTGTATCTAATTGTAGCCCACTTGTATCAAGCTTCCCACTTGTATCCAATTGTCTATTCTATAGCCCACTTGTATCCAATTGTCTATGTAATTGCAAATATTTGAAATTGAATACATTTTGATGACCTTGTTTTAAGACTCTGTTACAAAATCAAATCATTGAAGTAAAATCATTGATGTTTGGAAAAGTTGCATTTCAATAACAAAATAAAGATCCCTTTAGATCTTTATTTCAATAAGATCCTTGCAGGTCATGTGATACAAAACAAGATCCTTGCAGGTCATGTGTTACAAAATTGCCTTAAAGGATGTTCAAGGCACCAAATGTACAATGCCATCCAAGATGTCCTTGCACTGTAGCCTCTTTTCATTCCTTTTTGATACCTACAAAAACAGCCCAAGTTAAATAAAGAACCAATAAGAGAACAAGAGACTTTTAGGGATAACAGTTACCTTTTCACCATTTATTTGAAAGCAGAATGTTGTGGGCAGTTCAATTTCATCATTTTGCAGGTCCAATCTCAATTGATGTAAGCTACACATGCCTCTTATCTTTACAATTGACAGATGCTCATTGTTTACCCATATATCAATGTCTTCTATTGGGCTGTCAATGAAGTCCTCCATGTCTTGATCAAGTGGAGTTAGCTGACCACCAACATAGTGCCATCTTCTGTAATAAAATGACATAATGAAGTTTTGTGTCCCTATCATGTATTTGCAAGCAATTGAGCCAGCTTGCACATTACAAGTGATTCCATTCACTGTTTTGGTGTTCCAACCCTCATCCACAAATTCAAGTACATTTGCTGAGTCTAAAGTCTTCACTGAAAACATTGTTCTAGATTTTCTGACTTCAGCATTAGAGAAGAAGTCTACAAAAACTGTAATGGGCATGAATATAGAAATTCTACTCTGTTTGCTTGCTATGTTTGCTTTCAAACACTTTTGAATCTCACAAAACAGTTTGCACCTGTAACCCTCACTTGTATTTGAGCTAGGGAGTGACCATTCTCCACTTTTGAAATCAGGCAAGTCTAGCTTAGTTGTGGCTCCAAGTTCTCCAGTCCTTCTAGGTGGAACATAATAATGGTCAAAGAAGAATATTCCATTCTCTGCCAATGAACCCTTAGTCCTTCCCTTGTATATTTCTTCACCAATTGATCCATGACACACATCCAGAATATTTATAACACATTCTACTGGTTGCCATTCCATAATGTTTGAAGGATACAAATCTGTACAACAAATAACCTTATACAACATGCATTACAAATAAGAATTTAAGTTAAGAGACTTACAGTTTGGTCTATGTAATGGCAAAGCAGAACTCATTGAGTTAATATGCAGATCTTTATGCATGTACACATGCTGCACCAGCACCTCTTTGATTGATTTTTTGTTGTCGCCAAAGCTGAAATCTTTAACAATGCCCTTCCATCCTGCCAAGAAAGAGTTTTTGGTGGAAGACTTTATTCTCTTGTTCTGTTGCATCAGTATCCACGTTCCTTTGTGTATAGTTATTGGAATCCATTCTCCATTTTGATCAGTCATGTTGTAAGTGACAATGGCTTCAATGGAAGTTCTTGGTCGTTTTGATCGTGATGAAGATTCCATGGTGAAAAAAGAAATGAGCAGAGAAGTTTAGCCTGAGTTCAAGAGAAGAATAAGCAGAATGTGCAAAAAACGGTTCAAATCTGGAAAAAATCATGAGATAGAATCCAAACGTTGTTTTATGATGACGACGTGCAAAATGAAAACAATATAATATGAGAAGTACGTCTTTCTAAAAGCGACAGCTATTGAATGCCTTTGCACTTTTACTTGTTTACATTGCTATTTACCAGCTCAAAGTTGCGGTAAAGATAGAATATTTGCTTTTTTTGTGAGTTTTCAAAAATAGAGGTTCCGTAACGGAAGCTCTTCAACCATTGGTTGAGACCACTCTCTCTCTACCCGCTAAAAGGCACAAAAATGACCTCAAAATTCCCCTAATGGTTCATTTGGCATTCTCAATGATTATGCATTCAGCTCATTATGATAACTATGATAGGTAGATATATATAGACAAAATAGATTTAATTATCATCTGCGAAGGTCAGATATGACCTATGGGACCGGAAACAAAACATTACAAAGTTCCTTCTAAATAAAGGGTTTGTTGGATCCCAGGGGCTCCACCTAAACATATATAAGTGTGGCACGTGAGTTCACCCGGAGGGGTTTTTATATACCAAGAGTTATAGAATTCCATATACAAGAGGGGTTCAAAAATGGGAAATTGAAAAAAAGTTATAGGTTTATGAAGAAAGATGGGTCTTTTAATTCATAATGAAGTGTGTGTGTGTGTGTGTGTGTGTGTGTGTGTATGCGTGTGTTGGGGGGGGAAGGGGGGGGGGGGGGGGGGGTTTAAATACCAATTGAACGCACGTGTTATAGCTAGTTTTGAAAGGTGGACCCCCCTCAAGTGTTGCATACATCTCAATTTTAAGGAGTAAGGTTCTAGCAAGGTGTGATAAAGGGAAGATAAGATGAAATGAACAAAACCTAAGAAGGGGTAGGTGAGGGGGGAGCCGGTTTAGGAGTTCAAAACTTTTGGATAGTGACTTTACCTTCTTGATAAACTGACCATTTCTCTATTGTAAGCGCTTCTCACATCTTTTGGAGTTGTTCCTTCTTCTGTTTGAGTTAGGCCGGTGTTAGATCCTCTGCAAACCAAAATTTGGTATCCTTTAGAAGCCGCAGTTGCTCAAGGAGTTTGATTTGATTTGCCTTGGTCTTGAAAGTGAGGATTGCATGGTTGGTGTGATTTTCGTGAATAAGAGAGGTGATTGTGGCTGACCCCACTGTACCATGTGGGCTGTTGTTTGGATGTGAGAAAAGGAATTGTGGAACATTGAAGGCGATATCCTCTTGGCATTGTAATTCACGTAGCGTGGAAACTACACGATGTTCAACCTTACCGTTCGGGATGATACATTGCAATTGGGTTTTGACCTCTTTTGTGAGGGTGGTATCTACTTCCACCTTTGTGTTATTGATCTTGAGGTTCCCCTTACATTTCCAATCACTTGGAAGCATGACAATGTGAACATTGAGGGCGATATCCTCTTGGCATTGTCGTTCACGTGGGATGGACACTACACAATCTTCAACGTTATGAAAGATGATATCCTACACTTGGGTTTTGACCGCCTTTGTGGAGGTGGTATCTATTTCCACCTTTGTGTTATTCAGATTGATTTTTATACGTACGATCTCTTACTTTTTGTGGTTCTCCAGTGTGGTGAGTCAAGCCTTGATGGCGACGAGTCTATGCTTGAGCTCCTCATTCTCCTTGCAAAGCTTCTCGGGTTCATTTTGAAGAACTATGTGTTATGTTGTTTGTCTTTGGGGGTGTTTCCATGACCCCGGAGAATGTAGACTTTCCTTGAGATGAGGCTCAAGTGGCCATGATAGGCACAGGCTCCCTATGAAGAGACTCAAACCATTACTCCTAGAGAGTCACACGCAGCTCTAATAGAGTCAAAGTTGGTGCTCAAGACGAGTCTGAGAGTTGAGGGCAGCTCGGGCAGAGTCGAGGTTGGGCTAGTTCGACAAAGTTGGGGTTGTGGGTAGCTTCAAAAAAGTGAAAATTGTGCGAATGATTAGATGTGTGGGCAAGGCGATGTTGGTTGGGAGGAAAATGTTGTGTTAACGCTCTCCACAAGGTATCCCCTCGCCCCGGGGAGGCTGAGGACGACGCAAGAAAGGTAAGTCTAGGGTTTCAATGTTGTAGAGAGAAAGAGAGAGGGCGTAGAGAGAGATAGATAGAATATTATTAGCCTCTCTATATCCTCTATTCACACCTCTCTTTACAACCTAATCTCTTCCTAAATCCTTACCTTATATGTCTACTCTCTACCTAATCTCTATCTATATCCTCTCTCTACCCTTTAAACATAGAGAGCAATAAATCTCTACACTCTCCCTACTCTATCTATCTCTACACTCTACTTATCCTCTCTCTCTCTATCTACACTCTCTACGTATCCTCCCTCTCTACCTAGTCTACCTAAACTCTACACCATATCAAGCTACTCTACCCACACCTCTCTGCTCTCTTCCTAAATCTTAATCTTATCTATCTACTCTATACCAAATCTCTATATCTACCCTCAGACTCTCTACACTCTAAACATAGAGAGAGTGCTAAATAGAGGTAGATCTCTACACTCTCTTTAGTCCCTCTATCTATCTCTACACTCTACGTATCCTCCATCTCTCTATGTACACCCTATCTACTCCCTCTATCTACGTCCTAACCTCTCCCTCTCTCTCTCTCTCTCTCTCTCTCTCTCTCTATACGTACTCTCTACCTAATCTACTTAATCTCTACACCCTAATCTCTTTCTAAATCCTAACCTTATCTACCTAATCTCTATATCTACCCTCTCTCTACTCTCTCTACTCTCTCTATCTCCTAATCTTGACTCTTTCTATTGCTACTCTCTACGTATTCTCCCTCTCTACCTAATCTACATAATCTTTACCCCCACTCTCTCTACTCTATGTACACCTCTCTACACTATAATCTCTTTATAAATCTTAACCTTATCTATCTACTCTCCACCTAATCTCTATCTCTACCTTCTCTCTACTCTCTTTGTCCCCTAATCTTGACTCTCTCTCCACATAATCTCTATCTCTATACCCTTTATCTACTCTCTCTCCCTCTCTACACACTCTCTCTACACCCTCTGTCCTTGCTTCTCTCTCTAATCTAATAATCTCTGTCTACTTCCTCTCTATCTCCACTCTCTCTACACCCTCTTTTCCTCTCTCTAATCTTTCTTCTTCTCTCTCTCTCTCATCCAATCTACACTATTTTAACACTTCTGCTCCCTCTTAACGATCTTCTCTCATCTCTTTTCTCCTCCCTCTAATCGCTCTTCTCCCATATCTTTTCTTCTTCTTCTTCTTCTTCTTCTTCTCTCTCTCTCTCTCTCTCTCTCTCTCTCTCTCTCTCTCTCTCTCTCTTTCGCTCTCTAATTTCACATACACTAAATTGAATATTTATCCCTCTAGTATCTCTCTAAACCCTTTTTTTAATGTACAATTTATCATACTCTATCACTTTTTTTTCTAATGTACTTCAATACCTAATGTTTAATTTTCTCTCTTTTTGTCTCTCTATTTTTCTTTCTCTAATTTAACATACACATCTTTCACACACCAGTTCACTTTAACACTAATTTAACATTAAACATACAAGAAGTTTATGTGTAGATATGGTGTCTAATTTGACTTTTTCTCTCTCTACTAAAACATTTAATTAACATTAATCGTGAAATCTACGTTAATCTCTACTTTACATTAACTATTAAATTTACGTCAATCTCTCTTTCTTCCTCTCTTTTCCTCTCTCCCTAATCACATGCCAAGCAAGCAAGCAAGTATCTACAAACTAATCACATGCCTACAACAAACAATCAAACAAGCAAAGCGAGGTCTATCAAGCAAGCAAGAAGCACCTACACCAAACATGAAAGAGGTAGAGAATCTTTGAATCTAACTTTTCTAATGTGTGTGTGTGTTTAAGACAATGGGGGGGATTTTGTAGAAGCTTACCTCTTGTGTTTCTCTAGCATTTGAGTCTTCTTGCGGTCCTCTTGTGGTCCGCCCTCTCCTCTCCAACGACTGTCGAGGGATGTAGAAGCTTACCTCTTCTGTTCCTCTAGCATTTGAGTCTTCTCGTGGTCCTCTTGTGTAGAGCCCTCTTGCGGTTGGCCCTCTCCTCTCCAATGATCGTCGAGTGATTGAACGCTTCACCAAAGATTGATTGTGTGTGTGTGTGTGTGTGTGTGTGTGTGTGTGTGTGAAGGAGAGAAATTAAGTGAGTGAGAGAGAGAGAGAGAGAGAGGTGAGCTATGAGAGGGAGAGAAGGAGAGAATATGGTTGTAGGTGCGACGGCGGTAGGAGTAGAAAAGCAAGGTATGCTGCAAAAAACGTGGTATACCGCGCTCTCATTGTTTTTGAAAGTTACAAGGTAATATACGCAGTAATCTACATGGTAATATGCGAGGTAAAGTACATGGTAATATGCACCGTAATATTCACAGTAGTATTTAATTTACAAAATAAATCCTTCCCGCTCACCTATCTCCCCTTTGGCCACCCCATTTTGCGCTCTCTCTCTCTCTCTCTCTCTCTCTCTCTCTCTCTCTCTCTCTCTCTCTCTCTCTCTCTCTCTCCAAAATGCGGTAAAGGGCCGCGGTAAACGCTTTGCAAGTTTTTTAGTGGAAGAAATTCTGTAGAAAAGGGAAAAAATGCATGTATAGGACTTGTAGTAGTGGAAACATAGGGCCTCAAAATTTTGAGCACACCAATCTCTATGAGCTTTTCCAAAGTTTTATCAACCCATTGACTCTCACCAAAGCTCACCCAAATTAGAGAAGTAAGCAAGGGGGTTCTGGCAATGCTAGTGACTATGCCCAAGAGGACACAACCTACTTTGAGACTAATTATTTGAGTTATAAGGGTTAAAACAATCCACACATAACTTGGAGATGCGGAGAAGCTCAAGGCACACAAGGGAGAATGTTACTTGTTGTGAAAATACAAAAATGAGATAGCCATAGAGTGATGTGCGTACATACAAAGCATGGGGATAGAAACCTCCTAGTGAAGGAAAAAAGTGTCCCGACATTCCTAAGTGTGTTCACACGTCACCACCACATACATGGTAGCATGCTTTGGGTTTGTTTCCTGATCCTATTCACATATTTTAATGGCACCAAGCATAAGACATGGTGCTTCATTTATCAAAGGTGGAGTGTAGTTGCCTAGAAGTTTCCTTTTGCACTCTATATTTAGAGAATGGCCTTGGGTTTGTCGTGCATCAATTGCTATGTAGGTTCATTCATTTATATGGGCGTTCGTAATACAAGCATTGATATGACCCTCAATGTGACCCTTGGTATGATACTCAGTATCATTGCTAGCAGAGGCCTTGTCCTAAGCATTGATACATTGTTCCAAATCTACCTTCAATCATTGGTACCAATGTTATGAACCCATTGAAAATATCAACAGTTCTACCGACCATCAAGATATAGAGCTAGTCGTTTGGGGGCAATTTTCGCACAACTGTGTTTAGTTATCAAAGAATGAGTAACCGATACCATATCCAAAACGTCTTGAAAGTACCACAAAAATTTAGCTTCTTTCTATGCCTTTTTAAAAATCTCTTTGACTAATATTGTGTTGATTCTAGAGTACCAATCTTACAGCCATGATGTGGCCTTTAATATTGATGTGAGCATTAACAGATTGCATAATCCTCATTGAGATGTGTATCAAGTATCCTCCACATAGAGACGTCCCACAAATGTTTGTGACTAAAAATTTACAAGCAAATTACAACTTCTTGATAGATTGCATATTTGCCACAAAATAGTAATAATGAGAAAAAATTATTATCTGGTTATGAATCACAAGCTTAAAATCAACATAATTGCATAAGCTTATGTTGCAATTACTCTAGCAAGCATGTATGAAGACAAAGCATGCTTTTGGACTTTTTCACTCATAAACTTTGTCAAGTACTACAACATTACGCCAAAGATTTGGCAAGGATTACCTACTACCAAACACATCCTTTGATTGATCCCAATAATGACATAAGCAACTAAGAAAAACAACCATGGGCTAAGTATGAGTGGCAATAAACTTGTCAAAAATTGAATTGCCTTCAGGTCTCTTTCGCACACATCCGGTCAAGAGTATGACCAAGTACAAAAATTCAAAATCAAATGAAGTATCCTTGGACAGACAATGTCACAAAAAAAAAAAAATTTTAAATTGCCATGAATTCAAGCATGCATGTTATGTCTTAGTTACATAAGTAAATCTATATCTCTTTGGTCTATGAATGCTCAGAGGGTGCACTATGTAATTTCATGTTAATGTATTACATCAGTTCAAAAGGAGGGATTTTAAAATGCAAAACTTTTAAGCAATTTAACAGAGAAACATTAAAATAAAAGATTTTTTATTCAATTTTAATTTTTTTAAAAAAATAAAAGATCATTTTATTCATTCAGACATGTTAAAAGAGGGGTTTTTAAAAAAAATAAAAAAGAAACTTGTGGAGCCATATGGAAAAAATTGTGCCTATCCAAAATTTTCTTTTTCTTTAAAATGTTAATAAAAAAGATTTACAAGGAACGTGTACAAAATTTGGGAAGGAATTGGGTTACAATTAGGACTTATAATAAGGAACTTACAATTAGGGCTACAATTAGGACTTATAATAAGGAACTCTAAACGGGAGATGGAAATATTTAGATTCCATATAGAAAGGCTCAAGAGAACACTAGTCAAAAGTTTGAAGTTGTTCACAATTTGTATCGTACCGTCTACAAGATTTGTTAAGCTCAAAAGAAATCAGTCCCTTGGGGGACATCTCATAAAATTGGAACGATACAGAGAAGATTAGCATGGCCCCTGCGTAAGGATGACACACACAAATCGAGAAATGGTCCAAATTTTTTTCTCTCTCAAACAGAGAACTTGTAATCCTTTGACCCTCAAGGCTCGGTTTGAGCTCGAGGTTGGTGTATATTTCTAATGTTCTTAATACTATCCACTCACAATTGTGAGTTTTGCAAAAAAAAAGAAAAAACTCAAAAGAAATCTACTTTGTGAATATTTTGTATGGTACTTACTTTCTAAACATGGTCTCTCAAAAAGAATGTCAAAAGGGTTTGACACGGCCCTAGGAATTTTATTGTCTCCATCTTATTGGCCAAGCTTTAAAAAAATAAAAATAAAAATTGATGGCACAAGTAGTCTCAAATTTAGACGAACACATCTATAAAAAAGGGAACTTTTATGTGAAATCTCCTTTAAAAGTGCAAAAGGAACCTATTTGTCAATGTAGAGTCCTAAGTTTGCACACCCATTAGTAAACTTTGTCCTCATGAGTTTCTTTTCAAGTTGTTTTAGGGTAGCCAAGTACACCCTAGGTTCTACAAGTAAACCCTTTTTTTTTTTTTCCTATGGCACCCACTCAAAATTGCTTTGTGGTGGTGCACTTTCTCAATAGGAGACAATTGGTCCTCATTGGGCCAGCACTGATAGTGTTACAACATTTTATTTCTGGTTTTTAAACGGACACAAAGTTGACCTAGCCAATACAATTTTTCTTTTGGGGTGTTTTTTAATAAAAAAAGACAGATACCTACAACTTGAAATTACAACTCACACACCCCACCCCATGAGGTGGAGCATTCCAACCAAGGTGAAGTTGATCGTAGCCAAGGCTGATTATTTTATGGGCACCCGCCCTTGCATGTCGAACCCACGATGTTGTGGATTTTCTAGTAGCTTGCAGGTTGTAGTTCACATTTTCACCCTCAGCTATGGCCAGCTTCACCTTGGGTGGAATGCTCCAAGAGGTGGAGCATTCCAGTCAAGGTAAAGTTGACCATAGCCAAGGCTGATTTCTGATGGGCACCCACCCTTGCATGTTATAATATTGTGGAATTTTTAATTGCTTGCAAGTATAATGAGGTTGTATTTCACATTATCACCACCCCAAAAATAAGTAAAACTCCTAGCAAAAATCAATATTGCCCACAAATAACATAGCAACGGTGAAGTACGTACTCGTAAAAGAAAATGCTATGAGCGATTGGTCAAGAGATGCGATGAATTTTTTAATTAATGTGCAATTAGAGGGTCTTGTTTGGTTAATGACATTTTGTTTGGTTAATGACATTGGTAACATAGATGTCTATTGGGATGTAGTGGATTGTAGGACTATGAAAGATTGCTCACCACAACAAGTTGAAAAGGTGTAGGTCCTTGTTTGCCTAGAGCTTATAAAATCAACTTTAAGGCTTTCCTAGGAGATGTTTTTACTTTTCACAACATATCCTGTACAAATGTTCTTGCTCTCGTCACCCATTACAAGCTCTCACAAAGTTCCAAAGGGAACACCTTGAAGTGAACCATGCAACCCTTGGTCTACGTAAAGTGATGGCAATGCCTCACATACATTCATCCAAGGACTTTGGCAACTATTAAGATTTTATTTATTTTTACTTGCATGACATTGTCCAACTTGTCTTCAATATCTTTTTGTTTAAAGCAAAACTCACAATTGTGAGTGAATTATATTGATCAACCTAAAAAATTACAAGGTCTTGTCATGCTCGTGTTGAGCCATGACATCATCCAGGAGGGACCAAAATCTCAACGGCTATCATTAAACCCGCCCCCTTATCCTTGATACACAAAGCCCATTGTCATGTTCTTCTAATATCTTTTAATTACCGATGGCTAGTATTTTCCCCTGTCCTAGGCATGCCAACTGCTGACAACAAGGCACAAGTAGTCTAGCCCACCTCTTTATGGATTGCCAACTATCCTTGGAAGAGCTTGTCTTCAATATCTTACCACACTGTTTGGGAAAAACCATTTTTTGCAACCACACACAATATCTTTTTATGATTTTTCCAAAAAAATTCACTACCTTTATAGTGTTTTTCCTTGACATCCAAGCAAAATTTTCCCTTCTCCTCTTTCTCTCAAATGACATTTTTTAATTTCAAAACAGGAGAAATGTAAGTTGAGACACACTTTTCTCGAACAGTGTGTTACCATAAAAACCTTCTTGCAATGTCATGCTACCATATGTCATAAGGTTTGTTCTACTTTCAAATGTATGGGATGGTAAGCTGCTAATTGCTTGCCTTTAGTCATCATTTTCCATTGCCCCTCTCTCACACGTTGAGACTATTGAAGAGTTATTGTACAAAATTTAGTATCTAACACACAATACTTCCAATCTCCTTTAGTACTCTCTTTGTGTCTCTTGTAGCAGTGCAAATCATGTTGACACCTTGAAGAGACGACATCTTAGACCGAAACCTTGTCAGTGACTTGTTGTGGGCTTGCAAGTGCACTTTTGTTAGCATCCATGTTGATCAAATAGCCTAGAGCCTCTCTATCATTTTTGTTTAGATCAACTCCTTTCATGATGCTACATGCCTTCAAAATATAATTATGCATGGCTCAATCTCAGGATAGACCTCACCTCCACATAAACTAGTCCAGTACTTTTTGGCCCTACCCCTATTTTGCACATCCCAAAATCAATGAAATCCAAGAGATAAAGCTTCTCTCTTGAGGGACCTCAAAAACTTGTAGTGCTTTCAAAAGTACACCACAATTTCTTTCAGCCAAATCTCCACCACCAAAATTGTTGTTAACTTCTTATAATATCCCACATGTCATTAAAATGCACATATGAAATGGTATTTGGTAAGGGATATATTGAAACAATCTGAACATTCTTAGCGCTAGCCATGATGTACAAACCCAGCAGAGTAAGTTCTGTTGCAAGGGATCAAATCCCAAACAAGAACAAGAACTTGTTGTGTTTAAAAAAAAAACAATCCCCCTGTTGCATGAAACTATAAATAGCTCACCCCAATTTTCAAAGTCAACCATTCACGCTTGAGAATGAGCGATGGGGATAGAAATATGGCCAAGGATTGTAGTCTTTCTTCCTCATGGCTTGTGAGCAAGAGGTGGAGGAAAAAGAGGGAAAAAATCATGAGCAAAAGACCATAGAAGAGAAGATGGAGGAGGAGGAAGACGCAAAGGAGAAAAAAGATATAGATTGAGACTCAAAGCCAGTTTTCATAATCTTGACTTACCGGAAGCAACTCCCACCATGGTTGGCATAGGGCTAGAAGATGGTACAGATTATACTTTGGGGCTTGCCATGTTACTTTGAACACAATTAAATTGTACTAAACATACAAATATAGAGCCAAGGGCTCCTACAATTGTTCATGAAAATGAAAGGCTGTATTGGGATTTATACAAGAGTTGGAGTGTTTGAAATTATCAGATTGGAAGCCTTTTCTTAATTAACCTATACTATCTCTCTTTCCTTGGTTTGTAAGAAAAATGTTTAATTTTACAAGAGCTATAGCTATACAAAATTGTTGGTTTTAAAAAAGAAAGGGTGTACATTCTTTACAAATTGTTCTACATAAACTTTACCAAGAAACTTAGGACTCTTCCTTAAGATGCTCTCATGTGTCCTCCTTGTCTATTATGGTATCAACTATATAGTTCCGTGAATTAATCTCACCCGAGATGTCCATTGCTTTAATGAACAAATCCCCTCAAGGACTAAAAAGCATCATATTAACTAGTGGCCTACGTTGGACATTTGACCATCCATCGCTAATACATCATGTTGATCAATTCATTTCCAGATCAACCTATTAGCTTCCTTTTGGGTGTCTACAAAGCATTTATCCAAGAACTTTGTGCGCATTTGATTATATGGAGGGGAAAAATTAGCACCATACTCATCGATCTTCTTCCATGCATGCTTCCATGGCTCCCGTGTGACCATCAACATAGAGCCGCTTGTGAAATAGATAGGTTGTGCAAGAGCAGATTGTGCCTCTTCAAGAGCAGTTGATCAAAAGCTCTGCTCAAGACTTATATGCCTCGCTCTATGCATTCCAAATTGGTACTCAAGTGACCCATCTTGAGTACTAGCTCTCTATGTGTGTGTAGTGGCCGACATGGAGGGTGCACCACTATTTTGTCCATCTTGTGTTGAGGCAACATTGCATTGAATTTTTGAAGCCAACCGGCTTGGAGTCGGTATTCTAGGTCGCTTTGCATTGGCTACACCTCCTAATAACTCTCTCAAGCATTTTGTAGCATTCTCATGGCCTACTCCATTACATCTACCTCCATTTGTCCTATTAGTTGTTCCATTTCTCCCTAATCCAAGGAAGTGCTTCCTAATACGAGGTGCACCTCTTGATTTTTTTTTCCCACATAATTTGTAGTGTCCATCTATAATATGATCTAACGTTCTTTGCAAATTGCCACTTAGGCCTAGTATCTTACCACCAACCTTGCGCTTACCTTTATTGGAAGCTTCGTTGTTTGATCTTTCACCATCAACAATTGATGGGTGACTAGAACCAGCTACATTGATGTTTGAGGAGCAAGCATTAGCATCCACGATAAGTTTACAAGTCGCCTATGCATTCATACAATCATAACAATATTGGGTTTTAAAAAATTGAATTTAAATGAACATTTGGATAATAAAGTGCAATAATCTATATGTAAAATAAAACAAGAGATAGCATGAAATTGGTGTAGTGATGAGGAGTGCTCCATTCCAACAATAGAAATGAGCCCCATGCACTTGCACCACCTAAACCCTCCACGAGGATGCTCCTATCCAAACCTGTTTCTATGTGGATAGACACCTAGGGGAGGTGACTAAATGTAACAGATAAGTATGCTAGTTTAGTGATGAGGAGTGCTCCATTCTAACAATAGGAATGAGTTCTAGACACTTGCACCATCTAGACCCTCCACGAGAATTCTTCCTATCCAGACTTGTTGCCAGGCAAATAGACACCCAAGGGAGGCAGCTAAATGTAGCAGACAAAAACGCCGATGTAGTGATGAGGAGTGCTCCTTTCCAACAATAAAAATGATCCCTAGGCACTTGCACCACCTAAACCTCCACAAGGATGCTCCCTACCCAAACGTTTTTCCAGGTAGATAGACATCCAAGGGAGGTAACTAAACGTAACAGACAAATACGTCGGTGTAGTGACCCATTCCAACAATGGAAACACCTAAACTCTCCACAAGGATTCTCCCTACACAAACTTGTTTCCATGTAGGAGATAGATACCTAGGGGAGGTAACTATTCATGGATTTCAAAAAATAAAGGGATCAAAGTTATCTGATAAACTAAATCCAAATGCATAAACCTCAATTAAAATGGTTAAAGGGCTTTGAGGATTTGACATTGTTTATAAAGCTCCCTCCAAGTATGGGCCTATGCTGAGGAAACGTCCAAGCCTATTGGGCATCCATTCTAGCCCGACGGAGCTTGATGAAATACAAGAACTCTCGGCTCCAACCATCCTTGTGAATTTGATGTTATTAACACTCCCATGGAGTGTTAATAACATGAGTTATTACCACTTCACACGGTGCAAAACGTGAAGGAAATCCATGTTTGATGTACCTTCCTCTATTAGCTTCTGTACACTGAGAATATAGCTAATAATCTTTGCCCTAACCCACCAAACATGATTTTTAGGATATCAATCCTAGTTGATCTGTCAAGGATAGAGATTGTGTGAGCTTTCAAAAATTATTTAAATATGTGCACATGACTTCCACTAGCAATTCCATTAATCTAATCTTCTTGTTTGGGTTGGATTAGATGTAATCAATTACTAAGTCACAACTCTCCATTTACAGGAGAAAAACTTTAGCTACAAGGGGGCTACAAAAAGAGGGGGAAATCTAAGAGGCATCACTTCAAAAACTAACAAAGATGATGCAACATTTTGTAATTGGTTCTCATCAAGTTTCTTCTATAGGCAAATTTATCCATGTGATCTAAAATTGCTTACAAAGTGAACCATGCACCAAATGAAATCAATAGATACCAATTGCAACCGATAGTAGGACGGTGTTATCTTTATGTGATTTAATTATTAACAGTGGAGCCTCCATGTACACTAAAATTGCTTACAAATTGAACCTGACACCAAATGAAAGCAATAAGGGCTAATGTACTTCAATAGTAGGAGGGTGTCCACCATACACAATTTTAGTGTTAACAGATGGCCCTCTGTGTAGCTTACTAAATTTTTTAACAAAGTGAACCATGCTCAATTGCCAATGGAATGATAAGATCCTTTCATGTGCTTGTCATAAGTGGGGGATGGTGAGATAAATAGGGACGATACTACTGAACAAGAGTTCATTGTTTTCTAGGAAATCCTTCTGACAAGATGGGAGCGTAGAAGGCATGGACACTAAGGAGGTTGAAGAGACAGGTGGTGATAGATTGATGGACCTTGTTTACCACATGAATCGATTGTCAAAGTTTTTCTATGCTAAAATATTCAAGGTTTCCTTTTACCTAGAGAGTTTCCTTAATTGAGGGTTTAGTAATGACATCTTAGACCTTCAGAAGGTATATACATGTCTTAACTTCAAGAGAGTGGAATCCCCATCCCAAGCTTGCACATCCAATGATTGTAATAAAATCATATGTCAAGGTAGAATCCATTCCATATAGTACGCCCATACTATACAAGGATCTGTACATACAAATTGATCCTCTTTTTTTTGTAGGGTGGCGCGGTCGTTTGTGTGAGTGCTCGTATATGGATATTTTAGGTGCCTATATTCCCTTATAAAACTCAATACAAAGAGATTATCATCTTGTTATTCTGATGAAACTATAATCTATGATTAAATGTGATCCACTCAGTAATCTAAATTTTTGGAGTTTGTCATTGTTTTATGTATAATGTAACATTTGAGAGGTATTTGAAGCCTTGTATGCATTGCTCAATTCTAATTATTTAGTGTTGAATGTTCCTAGTGGTCCAGAATATCAAACAATCCATAGTCTATAGTAGCCTTGGTTTGTAGTTTTACCATTTTTGGAGGGATACTTATGAATATATTATAACCCTCCTATAGTGTTCTAAATTTTAAGCTTTAAAAAGAAACAGAAGAATTTTACATACCTAATAATGCAAACTACTCAATACTACGTACAATACTTACCAAACGCTTCTTACCTTTCCACCTTGTCATATGTACAAAGAGATGTGGGACTATACATAACTCATCCCAATTCCCACCCTACAATGATACCTATCTCCATTGTCCTTGCCCTCCCTAAAATCCCAATTATCTTCTAGCAGCCTCCCCAAATCCTAGTAGCTGTGCACATCCTTGCACACAAGCATTGTGGTAGTCTCCATAAATGTACTCATTCTATGCACAAATAATGAATAGGGAAACACCAACCCAAGCCCATAGCTCTAGAAGCTTTATCATATTTCAAGGCATCTGATACCATAGGCTGACTTGCTATCGACCAAAAATCAGGCTCAGGCCACTCCAAAATTAATAGAGATGAGACTTGGATGGGTTCAAGCCTCCCATAACAATGCCCAGTAATGAGGATAACATAGAAGTGTGAATAGGAAAAAAATACACCTTGCAACAATGGATAAAGGTGCAAGAAAATTCACAAGTAAGTAGACACGTAATTAGGCAACACAAAAAAACTTTCAATGTAGCTCCACACAAAACTCCTTATATTCAAAAGATGTACTCACAATGTGATACTGGGAACTCCCTTTGAGCAACCACATACTTGACATTGAAAAAACATGTTGCACAATGAATATGGCCCCCTTGTCCTTATGATTCGTGATGAAGGCAAGAATTTTCCCTTTTGCATATGATGGTCAAAATTTCCACGGCCGTGAATACTATGGGGGCCAGTAGCGGATGGCTTCTTGCATATCCAAAAACCTTTGGTGAACTGGCACCCACTCACCATCTACAACTCTTGTGTTATGAAATACAAGTCCTATGATTAGCTCATCCTTAAGCCCTCTTTGGGGAGTAGAGGTGGCCATTCACGAGTGAAGGAAAGTAGGAGGAGCTTACTTGGTGCTTCAATGGAGGTGGGAGAAGGGGGATGAGCTTGCTTGGTGTGTCAATGGGAGGTGGGAGGGGGAGGATCTTGCTTTGTGCTACAATGGAGGTAGGAGAAGGTGGATGTGCTTGCTAGGTATGGCAATAGAAGGTGGGAGAGGGAGGAGCTTGATTGGTGCTCAACAATGGAGGTGGGAGAAGGCTAGTAGAGAGATGATGGAGTTGCGGGTGAGTGTGATGGTTGCAATATTGGTGGACTTGAGAAGGGGTTTCTAAAGAGAGAAAATCGCTCTTAAGCTATGGGATAGGTTTGGGGGGACTTCAGGGAGAGTCGAAAATGATGCTTTGAAAACTCTTGATTTTTTGGGATATGGGGTGCACATTTTTTACTGTTAGAGGTAAAAATAATAATTTTTGACTATCAAATAGGTTTTGGGAGGGTTTAAGGAGGAAAACATGAACTTTTACGAATTTTAACATTTTTCAAATAGGGTATTTTTAAGTCCCCTTCCCGCTAACCTTCTCACCAGATAAAAGGCTATTAAGAGGTGTAAGACGGCTTTATCCCCCTACTATTTTGAGGGTATAGAGTGTGTCCATCACCCTCTTTCTTTGGCCAAATTTTAGTGAAATTTAATCCCAAGGGCCATTATAGGATTCATAGTTTTCCTAATGTGCTTTCACCCACTATGCATGAGCTCGATCTATATCCATGCGATAAACTCTTTACTACGATTTGATGCATTAAATTATGGGATTATGTGGAAGGCTCCGTGTGCTCGTATAAGGGGCTCACAACCTTCACCTACATCTACTACCCTAACTGATACTAACTAGCTTGAGTTGATGCATGCACTTTGCATACTCACCAAGCTAACAAGCACCTCCAAGGTAGCAGAGCAACATGGACTTCAGCTATGAGAGTGTTCATCACTATTTTCAATATGGCTTTGGGACACACTGCATGTCACTATACACCTCTACAGTGGTTTACATTGCATATGCCTCCTTGATGTATAGCTAGTACACATATTGTACTCCTTGAGTATGTACTTCCTTTGGAAGATAGGATTTACTAAGCATCCGTAGAGGTTTCTTGTATACTACATATAGCTTCTTTAGAGAGAGAGAGAGAGAGAGAGAAGTTATGGCAAGATAGAAATGGGATTCATATGCAAAACTGTTGAAAACCTCTTTCTTTTTGTTTCCCTTTTGCCGACACCTCCTCGCTTGAAGTGAGCCAAGGATGACATACAAAGCTATAGAGTCCATAAGGCCGCTTTATGAGTCCATATGACATGACGAGGCTTTTTACATGGAAGCCCATAATCCATACAAGAGAACCATAAATTAACATCAAACAACCATCTCGATAGCCATGCAAGCCACCCACTCAAGGGATCTGTCACCCCACCCTGAGATGTAGTAGATGACATTGACATCTTCCATAGCTACTATAACATATAAAACCAACACTAAAAGAAGCCCACAACCTTGCCGAACTAAACCAACAAAGAGAGATCCAAATACCAAAATCAACACCACCGATCACAGGCAATTTCGGTGAACCTAGCACCTTCAATACGTGAGGTAGAGGAGCCCAAGGCGACCACGGAGAGTATCCAAGCTGCCACCATCGACCCCTTTGTGCTTCGGCACCCGAACCCCTATCACATCACATAACGATCAAAGCCCCCTTTGTCTCCCACAAGAGAAAAGGGAGGGAGGCCTCACCCGAGTCCAAAAAACAGGGAGCATTACTAGCCGTCGAACGTGCAAGGACTGAGACAATACCCCCCCCGTCGGGGTAGTCCTGCCTCATTGGCTCTGTGCTACCAAGCAACCCTTGAAACGCCTCATGCCGCAAGACGCCTTTATGAGCTCTTTAAAAAATGAA